>NC_056736.1:204595789-204942723 GCF_019279795.1 Protopterus annectens | reverse complement strand
AGCTATGAAGAAAACAAGAGAAAGACAGATGTTCACTACATGGCTCAGGCTGTGGATTTATAATACCAGTTGGATGGGAATTTAAGACACAATGAAAACAGTGGGATTAATAAGACTAATGGTGATGAGTATCTATCCTTTGTAACAACTGATAGAGCAGATATTTATGTATCAGAAGCTGAAGATTCTTCAGAGCTGGCGAGCAAAGATATTCTTGTAATTGGTTATTCAATTATTACAGGAACTGATACTTACATTTGCAGAGAAGATAATGAACATCAAATAGTGTTATGCTTGCCAGGAGCAAAAATAGAATATGTGAGACAAGCCTTGGAATGCCTTAATGTAAAGAAGCATGGATCTGTTTTTATTCATGTTGATACAAATGATGTCATTTGTAAGGAATCTCTGACTATTAGTAGGGAGCTGACAACCCTCTTAATATAGCTTGTACTGGTGTTAGGACAGATTTTTCACAAATCACCTATAGAAAGGATAGTAAGGTCACTGTAAATGAAAAGTTTTTTTTTGGTAAATACCTACATGGAAAAATGTCCTGTTTAAAAAAATGGAAATGTGTAGAGCATACAAGCTTAGTTTTGGGCATGCATGTGTTCACACAGGATGGCATGCATTTGTCAAGATCAGGGAAGAGAATTTTTGCAGCAAATATCTTGCAATATTTGACAAACACTAGGCAGGATTTTTGCTAGGTCGAAAATTTAACAGTTCACAGATAGCAACATTTGATGCATTTCTGAAGGTTGTTAATGCTAGTAGCATTAATAATAAAGTTTTTTTTATTGGAAAATTTAATACGTTCCCACAAGATTAACCTTGTTATTGTTTGTGAAGCATGGTTAAAGAACAAAGACTGGAAACCAGTTTTGTCAAGGTATAAATGTTTTTACTGCAACAGACATTCTAACAAAAAATCAGGTGGAGGTGTCATGATAGGGATTAAAGATAGTTATAAGACTTGTGATTATTACATGTTCAGTGATAACACCACTACTATAGACTGTGTAACTGTGACAATAAAGACAACCCTGGAACATATATCAATTGTAAGAGTGTATAGACCACCAAAGTCAAGTGCAGATGACCTAGAGGAATTCGTATATTTCTTGCATGAAACACAGAAGGGAAGAATAATATTAGCTGGGGACGTAAATTTACCAGAAACAGACTGGAATAATATTGATTCAGCAATGTAAGTAAAGAAATTAGTTACAATGTATATTCATGAACAACAGTTGCTTCAGATTGTAAAAAAATCTACCAGGGGAGAGAACATACTAGAGTGTGTTTGTGTTCCTAAATAAATTGCTGTTACTTCAAGTCAGTTTTTACTACCATTGATGTGCATTGTTCATGGGATTATAAAGGTTAATTTGTTGCTAGATAATTATGCCAAACTGAAATCTACACCAAGGTTAATTACAGATTATACGGAAGCAGAACAGTCACTATGTAGAACTAACTGCAGTGAGGTGTTCAGTGAAAAAAATTGCAGATGGAATGTGGAATGTTTTGAAAGGGAAATTGAGTGCAAAAAAAAAAAATGTTTAACGTCAGGATCTAGGCATACAACAGCAAGAGGTAATATTTCCTTAAGATCAAGATATCTGATTAAGGTGAGAGACAAAAAATGTAAGAAATGGAAGAGAGATCGAACTACAACTTTGAAAACTGAAATAAGCTGGACAAACAGATTAAGCATAGTGTGAGATAATTTGAAGATTATTTATATAAAGATATCTAGCATAATAGGAAAATGTTTTGTAGATATATGAGATGTAGATGGAGTAAAGACACAACTTTGATAATCTGTGTGCAGATTCTAAAATTTATTCTCAGACACAACAGATTATAGATATATTTATAAAACCTTATGCAAAACAGTTTGGCTCCACAAAAGGGGTGATAAGTTGTCCTAGTGATATCCAGGTAACCCCAGATACTGGAATCAAATATTGAAAAAGACCTGCACAAACTGGATCCAAACAAAGCACAGGAAGGAGACGGTATTAGTAACAATGACCTGAGAACACTTCAGCAAGAACTTATGGTACCATTATATCTATTATTCACTAAGTCATGTAAATATGAGAAGATTCCTCAAGATTGGAGACATGAGATTATTAAACCTATCTTTAAGGGAAAGGGGAGTAGGGCAAACCCAAAGTCATACAGACCCTTACGTCTACTTTCATGTAGTGGAAAGATAATGGAGAAGGTAATATTGGATAAGTTATTGTCAGAAATGGATAGGTTGGAGCTTGAAACCATATATTACCATGCATATGTTAAAAAAAATGTATTACTACCTGTAGCGTGATGTTCTATAACAATATAATAACAGCTATGAATGAAAAAAGTATGCTGTGTTGTAATTTATATAGATTAAACTTCAGCATTTGACAGGGTCATACACAAAACAGTGATAAATAAATTAGTGCAACTAGGTATTGATGTACTCTTGATAAGATGGATAGCTGCATAGCTTACAAATAAGACATGGCAAGTATCATACAGCAACTGGTCAGGTGAAAACCTTGATTACAACAGGGTGTCCCACAGGGCTCAGCCCTAGGAACTTCACCTTAATTGATTAGATTGTATCTTTCAGACCTAACTTTTTCATCTGAGGTGTTCTGCAGTCTATATGTACACAACCTGAAATTGGGTAAACTGATTACATGTGTCACAGATAAGGTATGTCTGCAAAACACCTTGACTAAATTTCCCATTTCATTTCAGCACAGGAGAATAATATATTGATAAATACATCAAAAACTAAGCATATGAGATTTGGGAGATATAAAGTGAAAGGTGAATATTTAATAAAGCACACAGTGATTGAAACTGTAGACTCATTTATGGACCTAGATATATGGGTAGATTCAACTATGAGTTTTTAGAACTATAGGCTGTATAAAAAGATTTATGAAGTCTAGGAAATCAAAAACAGTGAAGTTATTGTTTGTTAGTTACATTAGACCCAAACTTGAGTATATAATAACAATATGGAAACCCTATAAGAAAACAAGCATGAGTAAACTAGAAAGAGTACAGAGGACATATACCAAGAGCATCCACTGATGTGAAAATTTAAGTTATTATGAAAGACTAAAATATCTGAACTTGTACAGTGTCTCTTACAGATATCTAAGAGGAGATCTTATTCAGGTATATAGGGCATTTAGAGACAACTGCCTCTGGGAATGTTTGAGGTTATTAAAAAGAACTAGAGAATCATCAGACTACCTATGTAGAAGATTCTATAGGAATGAGAAGTGTACTAATTGGTTCTCTGACAGAATAGCTGATGCAAGGAACAGACTACCAAATTACATTATAGCAAAGTACTAGTTCAGATATTTTTAAGAACAGTCTAGACACTTATTATGGGAACAAGCATTTTGGAATTTTGGCAAGGTAGAAGGGCATTAATGCCAGTGCTTGAAATATTTGTATGTACGTATGTAATACACGTACAGGCTCCCTGACTGTCTTCCTATTCAATATATATATATATATATATATATATATATATATATATATATATATATATATACACACACATATATATATATATATATATATATATATATATATATATATATACACACACACATATATATATATATATATATATATATATGTGTGTATATATATATATATATATATATATATATATATATATATATATATATATATATATAGATTCACTTTATAATCTCAAAATACTAAAATACCAAATTTTAGTATCTCGAGACTATAAAGCCGAAAGGCCAAAAAAAACGACACACAATGGCGAAATTCAAAATCGCGATCATTCACATACACGCACCACCACACAAACAAGCACACATACACCTACCTAGTGACACTACAACAAAGAAAACAACACACACAAACACAACATAATAAACAAACACACCTACCCTACTTATAAGCAGGGGGTCAAGCCACCCCCCCACACCCCCGCTTCTTATATATACTAACTCCGAGGTCACACTAAGCATGCAAACACATAAAACCCACCACTACACATACTCACACACACTAAAATCCCTACCCAATACCCTTACAAGAACACCACTTACCTGAATCCCCAGCTAAATCCACAAACCGCACAGCACATCACGAACATGACAACACAACGGCAGATTCAACATTTCCACATTCAATATTACATAGTTTTGCATAACTACACTTTCAACTTTATAGTCTCGAAATACTAAAATTCGGCATTTATGTATTTTGAGATTAATATATATATATATATATATATATATATATATATATATATATATTATACATTATTTAATGAAAAAAAAAAGGGAAAAGCAACTAAACTTTGGAAGGCTTACATTTGTTTGTAGTCATCAGTTTTACATAATGCCTGTCTTTTGGGTGGTATACTAGCTGTTCTGGAGTCCTACACAATTGCTTGAAATATGCAATAATGTGTAGCAAATCTGCAAATATTAAAATAGGAAATAGACACGTGGGATATGTAACAATTGTCAAGAAAAAAAGAAACCTGATTAATTAAGGGAAAAATATGAACTCTTGTCTACAGATAAGTTCTCAGTAGCTGTTTACTTTGACACTTTGAAAGTACATCTCTGTCAGTTTTTATTCCCACGTCTTTCAGCATTTTTTCAAGGAATCCTACATTTTTGTCATTGGAGAACAAGAAACCATTTGGTGTACTCCTACATCTCACAGATTAACAGGTCTGAGTCACAACTAAGAAGTATCATGGCATATTCATGAGCAGGGAGAAGTCTGTCACCAGAAGGAGCTCATGATCTGAGGGAAATAGATAAAAGCTTAAGGCACATTCATGATGGCATTCCTTCTCAGAAATGTAGTGAGTCTTAAATGAATGTCTATGTAGGCCCAACACATTGGAAGCCAGGAAATGATGTCAGGAAATCTTTGTCTTGTTCCTGTGAGAATATTCTGGGACTCAGACTCTTTACATTGCTCCTATCCTTGCATTCTCATTGGGCCAATTATCAGAAGGAAGAAGAGGGATGCAGGTTAAACAATGTTCAAAACTATATTGGGAATAAGTTCATTTTATACAGAAAATTTTGAAGAAGCTTTATGGTGTTGATGTTATTCATCATAATTTGTCTTACTGACATTAGGGTATAAACTTGCATAGAAATTCCTTGTTTTAAGAAACGTTAATGTAAATGCATTATTTTTTTTTCTTTGTTTTCTTGGAACTAATAAAGATAAAAATATTAAGCAAGTATAAATAAGCTACTGCACTGTTCCTAACTGGCACTAATTTGAACTCTATGATAAAAAGTAACTGTTTATTTATTTATGCATTTATTTATTTATTTTTCTGGAATGGCAGTGTTCCTTATATCCTAAAGTATCTATAATGTATCATGATGGTCCCTGTTTAAGGTTGATATCATTCCTGCTACAGTTTTAAGGTGGCCTAGTATAATAATCTCTCATTTTTCTCCTATTGACCCTAAATGAAAGTGCTGAATATCAATACAATGTGTACATGTACAATTTATGGTGTAGCGGTACTTATGATGAAGAAAGAGTGCTAGAAATCTGTTCAGCACTGAAAAAAGGGCGGTATATAGCATAGTACTCAATCCAAAATTCATGAGTTATACAGACTTGTTAATGATGTCTGACAGTTTTTTTTTAAGCTTACTGACTTTTATTAGGTATTGTTCCATAATGTAAAATGTCCACTTAATTATCATTCATTGTCTGGATACAAGGATGAGTTGTAGAATATTTTGATCACCAGACCACATTGGCAGACACTGTTCCTGCTGCTATGGCATGTACAGACAAAGTGCGATATATGTACGCCTTTTTCAAGAATGTAACAAATAGCATTTTGAATCAAACTGAAGGAAGTCAGAATTAATAATTTCATGAAATGTCATATTTCGGTCAAAGATTCATGATCTGGGTTAAAAACATTACTTTATTTAATAAAAAAAAAATCAGCATGGAGAAACAGTCAAAAGTTGTGTACTGGGATGTAAATTATATGATTCCATACATGATTCACAATCAAACTGGGATGTGATGACATACTTGAATTTACTTATTTCACTGCAAAATAATAAATTTTATTGGTAATCTTTGCACATTTTGACATTGTCCGTGTCTGTTTATGAATTGTATTGCTGCGAACCATATAGAATTTGTAAATTTTATTTATTTAAATTGAGTGATAGTGTAACAGCACTATGAGAAGGCCTCAGATTTGAACAGAAAACACTAATACAAAGACAAATAAGTATATGTTAAAAGCAAAACAGCTTAAATCTTCAACGTTCATAACTGTCAACCTAAATTATAAGCTTCAGATCACAGCAGCATACCAAAGTATTGATTATCATAAAACATACTTAAATAACAACATGAGCAGCATTTAGCAAGATAAATATTTCATCTTAAAGAACATCAGAGAGGTTTAAAGTGGAAAACAACATTTTTATTTAAGATATTCATTATGTTCATTCTGATTTGCCATTTTGCCTAGGTTTTCAGTTGCATTTAGAATCTGCAGTTGCATCAGAAACTTTGCTTTGCTTTCCTGTATTCATCTACTAAACATTATATTGATATGTTATACAATTTAATGGCTAAACTTTTATAACAATCTCCTTTCTTTAATGAGATATAAGTATTATGCCATGGAGAATGTTACATGTAGAGTTAATAATAAAACATTTTCAGACTTATTTGCGTCTGTATCCCCCACTTGTTAGGTGCAGCCCAATGAAAATCAAAGAGTATACAAGGAAGAATAGCTTTGGTGCTTTGCAAATATTCATTGACAGATGAATCTAAATTGAAATTACCAAACTTCTGTCCATCAAACTTAATATGTGCAATCAATATTGTACACGGAGATCCAATGAGGATTCCAACGACAACATTTACATTGCAAGCATGAAAAGCAGGCTGAAGCACTGATATTTGGAATTGAAAATACTGTTCACAAGTTTGCAAACAGGTATATTGAAACCCACTTTAAAATCAATCAGATAATCGCAAGATGATGGAAGTTTATAGAAGGTTATAGAAATACATGCTACAGGGCATGCGATGATTACACTTGTTCTTCTTTCGGCTTTTCCCGATTAGGGGTCGCGACAGCGCAACTCCGGTCCGCTAAGGATTGGCAGTAGATTTCTACCGTGCCGAGGTGCCAGCCCGACGCCCAACCTTCAACGAAGGCACGCCCATTCACACATGTCTTTCGAACGCCAATCGACAGCGGGGAAGACATGCATACGATTACACTATTTAGAACAAAAAGAACAGAAAGATGTAAGTTATCGATCTAATATATGTTCGTTCAAAATGGGGAATGGCTGATGTATTGCTGTTTTGTAGAAAGTGTCATATTTGTAAGAAATATATAAATGAAGAGGTATAGGAGAGGTTTGAAACAAATTCATATTTCACTTCTGGTTATCTGGGTTTAACATTTGTTAAACAGAATGCTTGCATATTATAAACTAGTTTTTAAAAGCATGGAGACAAAGGAGAAAGAGAAATAAAAAAATGTTAGGTCAGTATATCATATATGAAAGAATAAAAAGACATAAAAAAGAGCAATATGTCACAACAGCAAACTAAGGCCACCTAACTTCAGAAAAAGACAAGAACCATTTGCTTTCTTTGCAAAACAGTTCTGGCAAGCAGTAAAATAGCTAACCTGCCAATTTACTAACAATAGCTGATTTGTTAACACTACAGGTGATATTCATAATTTCTCAGTTTGGATTTCTCTAGCAGTTTATTAGTGGGGAGTTCCCCTTTGCTTATATGCAAATACGGTAAGTGGAGGGCATTAGCAATGAGTAATGAAAAGTGAAAGTGTTTTGAAAAACACACTTACTTATGGTGAAAGGGTAAATTATGTAAAATCAAGGGTTAAATAGATACAAAGGACTACATGAAAATCACAAGTTTCATATTACTTTATAGTATTTTGCATGTATGTGGATATTTGGAATGGCATGGCTATGCACAGTCATATTTAAAACACTTAAGGCAAGTGGCAAACAGCACAGCTTTTATTAGTAATATTTTATGTAGGGGTATCCTTATGTCTAGACCCTAATAGTTTCATTAAAGAATAGAAAGGGGGAGGTAGGAAACATTAAAAATCAGGAGACACAATAAAGAGGACAACAAAAAAGAAAAAAAATCAAGATGGCAGTGTTAGAGGCAGTAGGAGAGGAAGGGCACTATTTTTAAAATATTGTTATAATATGTGAGGGTAGTTTGGGAGGAACATAGGTAAGAAGATGTAAGTGAAAGGATAAGGCAAGAAGAGTTGAAGCTCCTGCAGGAGTCCCAGGCCATAGATCTTCAAACATTTCCACAGACATTTTTCAAAATGCTGCAATAAAGCATCCACTGGCTGAATAATCCAAACCGCTACCTCTTCCAAAACATCATTAACCAAATCCTGAAGACCCCATCCTGTGAGACTTGCTGGACTGCCACATGCCAGGTTGCCTGCATGATTGGTGCCACTGCCTGTACCTGAAAGGATGTCCACAGATGGGTAAAAGGTGAGTGACCACTAACATGGGAGGTATGCGTCTGGATCGATCCAAGGTATTATGAATATGCAAAAAAATGAACATAAATAGGAGAGAAATAAAATAGTAAAGGACATAGGAATGCATAATTAAAATAAAACAGAAAGGGGGTGGAAAAGAGAAAAATACACTTAGTAAAATCATACATCATGTTACACAGTATTCAGTTTCTTACTTTAAAACATTTTATTTTTATAAATCTTTATTGAAGTAAAACAGAATGTATGGTAAGTGTTTAGACATACTTTTATTTGAAAGTGTAAAGGAAATGCTTATGCAAACTTTGAGATAAAATGTAATGGGAAGTGCTTTTGCAGACTTTTGGGATGAAATATTATGGAAAGTGCCTATGTGTACTTGGCAGGACAGTGTTTGATATCATGTCATGGTAGAGTTTACATGTCATTGTCTATATCAAAAGCATAATGGTCAAACTTTTCCTGGTATGCATTTTTTGCAGCACTACAGTAAGAACAGCATTATAAATAATTACAACTTATATAAACAGTTAAAGACAGAAATACTGCACTTATATCACTCAAACATGCAGTAACATAATGAATACAACCTATTCCTTCAGTTACTAATACCTATTAGTAAGTTCCTAATATACAGTAGTCAAATCAGTTAAACACAGAAATGCTGCAGCTATATATTGACATCTGCCTCACTGTTACTTGCAGTAATGTACTGAGCACAATATATTCCTTCACTTACTAAGATCTATCAGTAATTTCCTTATATACATTAATAAAGCCAGTTGAAGACAAAAATACTACACTTGTATACTGACATTTGTCAAGCTCTTGCTTGTAGCAAGGACCTGATTGCATACTATTGCTCAACTGCTAAAGGTAATTCTATATGAATTATTATTAATAATTTCCACACATATATATATATATATATATATATATATAAACACACACACACACACGTACACAGACATATATATATATATATATATATATATATATATATATATATATATATGTGTGTGTGTATATATATATATATATATATATATATGTGTATATATATATATATATATATATATATATATATATATATATATATATATATATATATATATATATTAATTAAATCAGTTAAGCATACAATTACTATATACAGCTTTATTCAGGCTTACCGGTGGACTTCTCTGCAAATGCCACTTCAGCTATCTCCTGTTATAGGAACTCCTCGGCCTCAGATGTAAAGAGAAAAAAATAAGATAGCTCTTGTTTATCTGTATTTCATCTTTTTTTTTTTTTTAATTGCCATTTACTTTTAAAGGCATCATTATTACTTATAAGCCACTGCATGTATTGCATTATTTTCTTACCATGTATTTATTTGAATATATAATGCTACATGACTATTGATTACTGACAACCAGTTAATTCTCAAACAAACTGATATGGTATGTGAGAGATGTATTTACACAATGTCACTGGAGGCAAAGCTCTCACTTAAAATTACTCCTAATGTCAATAAGGTTGTCAATAGTACACATGCTGCACCCATCACATCCAATTCAAAGCAGACATATAGACCCGCATATACTGAGACACTTACATGTAGCCCACCTAAACCACAAAGACATCCTAGACAAAGTACACCTAAGAAATACCCTCAGCAGCCCCAAATGTACTCTTTCAAAACAACACCCACATCAACACATAGAGCTACATCTCATGGAGCCTCTACCTGTAAGCCCATAAGGCAAGTCACCACACAATCCAACATTCTAGTCATTGGAGACTCCATTGTGAGACACACTGATGTCCCTATCACCAACCTGAGTAAGGAGAAAGTTACGGTCAGTTGCTTATCAGGGGATAGGAACTGACACATTATGCATGCACTCATGTCATTGGATCACAATTGCCAATATGACTCAGTCATAGTCCAGTGGGAGTAAATGACCTAAGACGTACCTCCCTAGACTATATGAAGAGAAACATCATAGAGCTTTCGGAATATGTGTCTCAGGCTGGTATGAGCTTTGCACTGAGCAGCATTTTACCTTCTCCAAGGATGCTGCTACAATACGAACAAAAGATGATTGACTTTAATAATTGGCTTAGTTTCTAGTGTCATTCTAAGGAGGTGCAATATTTGTCAGCATGGTAGGAGATGGTCAACAGACCACACTGCTTTCCCAGGGATGGTCTGCACCTCTCCCCTCTAGGCTTTCGAATATTAGCTTAAACATTATCTTCCCCCATAATGCCTTTTTTAGGCAATGCCAAACTGATAGTACATCCGACATAGCAAATCAAAACCAAGAAAATCTAAAGGTATTACTGCTCAATCCTAGGCGCCAAAACAAAAAATTCCACTCCCTGGAAGTTCTCTTTATCCTGATGTCTGTGCAGTCTCAGAGACATGGTTTAAAGCCATGGGCAGCACACCAGCAGTGCAGGGTTATAATTCTCCCTATTATGCTGTTGCAGACGCAGGTTGTTGAATGCGGCTTTGTCGAACTGAAAAGGGCAAAAAGGCAAAATAGCTAAGCAGCTTTTCAGCGAATTCTTTCCCTGGGAAATAATTTATTTGGCTGCTTTCTCTACTTTGCCTTTTCAGCACTGTAGTGCAATCTTGGAGTTGGTATATTTAAGTAGGTGGGGTGTGGGGGACACAGCCCCCCCATGTCGGGGGGTGTGGGGGGGCAAGCCCCCCACATTATGTAATGTCAAGTTTTTTTTTTTTTCGGAACAGCAATTTTTTTCCCTTTGACAAAAATCACTGTTCTGAGGTTTTGGCGTTGTAAACTTTCGCTTACATGGAGTTGATTATGTGTCGTTCGCTCTTCTGAGCATGTGGTATCATAATATATACCCAGGTTATAATGCCTTCCACACATTTAGACCAGCTACTTCACAGGAAGGGACTAAAGCTGGAGGTGTCTCTATTTACATCAAAAATAAATAGATGTTAAGGCTGGTCATACAGGACAATGCACTTGAGCTGCTCCATGTTCAAATCACCATAGGTAAAATCTAATACCACTTCCTTGCAAGCTATAGGTCCACCTCTATGACCCAGGTAACCTATACCATGTATTTAATCTTATTAGAAACACTAACCATTCAATCCAATACCATATTCATGGTTGACTTTAATTACCCCTCTATTAACTGGGAATCCTATATAACATCAAACGTACATGCACAGATTCATGGATTTTGTAAACACAAACTCCCTGGACCATATAATCAATACACCAACTAGGGGTGCAACCATACTGAATATGGTCCTCGCTAATATGGGAGAGTGCTAGACACCCCCTACTGTAATGCCTTCCCTGGTAAGGTCAGACCATAAAATGGTCTCATTTGAAGTAAAAATAAAACCTGGACACCCAGCTAAACTGGAAATACTCAGGAACTATTCTAAGGCTAACCTACTGCTATTAAGTGAGAACCTGGCAAAATTTCAAGCCCCTATAAATCCTGAGAACACTTCTGCCTATGCAGAACTATTCACAGAAACCCTGTATAAGCATGTTAATGACTGTATAGAGGCAGTTGTACCCACCAGGAAGAAGTACAGAACTAATTAAAAAAACAAGCCACCCTAGTGGAATCGCAAAATTATTCGTATGTATAACAGGAGGAAGAAAATCATGGCAAAAATTAGGAGATGCAGCACCCAGTAGGATAAAAGCACTTTCCTCAAACTAAACAAGCAACTCAGAGGACAAAGTCTACCAAAGCCAAATATGAGGCCAAGGACAACCACAAAACATTCTTTAGCTATGTTCGTAAACTCAAAGGCAATGCACAATTGTGTGCAGAGCTCATTGTAAATGGAGCCACCTGTACTGAGCCAGAAGGCAAAGTAAACCTCCTAGCTGATAAATTCAGCTCCAACTTTACCCCTCCCTCCCCCTCAATCTTCCCTCAGGAAATATCATCAAATATAATTCCCACTACTATCACTAGGGAACAGGTCCTTAATGATCTCTCTAAGAAAAGAACACTGCATCAATGGGCCCAGATAATACCCAAGGATGCTTTCTAAATAGCATGAAACATGACCCATCAGGGCGTTTGGAATTACTATTTAACTGTAGCCTTCAAACAGGCTTTTTGCTTCATGAATGGAGAAAGGCAACAGTCATCCCTCTACACAAAGGTGGACCATCTACATTCCCTGGAAACTACAGCCCCATAAGTCTTACTAGTCTTACATGTAAAGCCATGGAAAGAATTATGGAGATGATCAATAGAGATATAGCAAACCTCTAGTCACTGGACCCAACCAAATTCAGTTTTGTAAAGGGCAGATCATGCTACTCAACCTTGTGGGCTTTTTTGAGAAGGTCACCAAAGCAATGGATGATGGCAAAATCATTCACACTGCCTACCTTGACCTGGCCAAGGCATTTTACACAATACCGCAAACTCAAGAGGTTAGGTGAAAGCACATATGTCACCCAGTGGATAGCCAACTGGCTCACAGACAGGACCCAGAATGTTGGAATTGGGGAGACCTAAAAAGAGGCCAGTCACAAGTGGAATCCCTCGGGGATCAGTCCTTGGACTGCTCCTTTTTGGCATTTACTTCTCAGAAGTCAAGGCCAATGTCAGTGGTCTCTGGCTGAAAAAAATTGCAGATGATTGCAAATTAGGAGCTGTCATTGAATCTCACACTGACAAAAATGTTCTCCAGGAGGGGTTGACACAGACAAATAACTGGTGTTAGAGTCATGGACTAAAACTAAATGCCAAGAAATGCATAATAGTATCCTCTGGGAAATCATCCATCCCTGGTAACTATCATGTTGACAGCACACCCCTTAGAGCTGACTCCGTAGTCAGGGTCTTAGGGACACACATAGATAGTAATCTAGCCTTTGATCATCACGTGTCTACAGTGGTGAGGAAATCATTGTATGTTGCGCAACTTATAAACAAAGGTGTGGCATCTAAGTCCAATGAAGTCATTGTTCCACTGTATTCTGCATTCATCAGACTTATCATTGAGTACAATGCCCCCTTTGGTATGTACCTAACCATCTCCAAAAATTGGAATGTCCATAGAGGACCATCTCAAAAAGAATACAGGGCATAAGTAATATGTCCTATGCAGACTGTCTCAAGGGCCTATCCCTATACTCTGTCTCCCACAGGCTTTTGAGGGGAGATCTATGCCTGGCATACAGGGCATTGTCAGACCCCCAATCTGATGGACCTCCTGCATTTCCACAAAACAAACAGTACCAGAACCCATTCTAAAGACTTAAACCTAGCCTGTGATATAAATAGGATCTGCTGGAGAGATAGGTATGTATCCCAGAGACTACCCCATCTATGGAACAGGCTCCTCATCCATGCAAAGCAGAGTTCATCCCTAATCCAATTCAAGTGCAACTTGGACAATTGGATGGGAAACCAGAAATTTAACCCTAGTTTGGCACCTATGTCTCTGATGCAAATAGGTAACCTGTAAATGGTTCATTACCAAGGCCCATGCTTACACTTATCAAGGGTATCAGAACTCGTCAGAGATTTGGGATGCATGGCTAGGCTTAAAACGGCCCTTCTGGTCATTAGCCTAGTAAACACCTATGAACCTATGAGTTCTTATACTTTGTTAATCTTCCCTTTACTGTCAGTTGTAGTCTAAAGAATACTTTTAGTGATTTTTTTTTTTTAATATTTATGCTTTGCATGTAACAGTCTCTGAATTTGGTTCACACAGGATGTGTAGATAAAACAGCAAAAAACAGCAACGGTAAACTGAAGCACAACTTGTATCACCATTCAGTAAAATAAATTCACATTTATTTTCAAGTAGGTAAGTGCTTTCACCACAAAATGTGTCTTCATCAGACCATATATATATATGTGTGTGCACTTCTAACCCAAGCTATATGAAAAGGTCTTGACATACATAACCAACCATTAATTCCTGTTGCGTGCATATTCATATAAAACTGACCATATAGTTGCATAAACAGATTCACTTAATTAATTAATGGTTGGCTATGTATGTTAAGGCTATTTCATATAGCCTGGGTTAGAAGTGCACACATATGTGTGTATATATATATATATATATATATATATATATATATATAAATTTTAACAATATCTAGCTATATACTATGACATGCACTCTGTGGTTTATATATAACAGCAGGTATGCCGTGGTATTGATTATAGGCTCATCATTCATCTATGTTTAAGAAGGTACAGTAAACTGTTTATTTGAACAACGCAAAATAGAAATCACTTTGTGATTGATTTTTGACAGCATACAAGGGTTGTAAGCTGAATGATTACATTATAACATGTTTGATGGTACTATATCTTTCATTTGAAAGGACCTAGCTACACCACAGGATAGACTTGGAGGGATATTTAAATGTGTGCAATGTGACTTGATCCATGAATGTGTAAGTAATGGTGTACTGATCTGAATGAGTCGAGCGAGTGCTTGACCATATAATCAGTTATACCAAGTAGGAAATGTTATGTCATGATGGTATAAATGTATTATTGTGTGACGATCTATATATAACAAAAGCAACTAGATTGCTAGTTGAGCTATAGATGCACAATACAATTTATGCTGATAAGAATGAGATATGCATATATTTTAAAGTGGAGAGTGCATACAATTTTATTATGCGATGAATTTTGAGTATTTTACTGTAGATTTTATTTATGTATCAGCAACTAAATAGTTAATCTGTTGCTGTTTTAATCTGTTTATGATGTCAAGCAACTAGGGGGTGTTTTATGCTGAATTGATTTGCTACAACAAACATTTGAATTTAATTAGGGGGAGGCGTTATGTATAAATGGAAATGTTTGGCAGTTTATGCACTTTTACTTGTAAATGGTCTGATGAAGCCACATTTGTGGTGAAAGTGCTTACCTACTTGAAAATAAATGTGATTTTGTTTTACTGAATGGTGATACAAGCTGCGCTTCAGTTTACCGTTGCTGTTTTCTGCTGCTTTGCCTACATTTTACAATGGGAACTATTTGTCTACTGGGGGACATTCTTTCTAGGAGGATGTGTAGATAACTAGAACAATGCAGCAAAATTGTGGAAGTTCTTAAACTATTCAAAAGTGTATGCTTAATTAGTTTTCTTCCTTAATTCTAATCACATAAGGTAATGATTTAAACATGTATGCAGACGTAATAGTTAATAATTTTATTATTAGAATGTTTTTTATTGAAGTTGGCTTTGTGGCTCTGTCCCTCTGTCTTTGTGTGGTTCAGTCTCACAAAGCCAACTTCAATTAAAAGCTTTCTAATAACTACAGAGGGACAACATTTTACTATTTAAGTAAAACATTGCCCCTTTGTCATTAGCGAGACAGCAGAAAAAATGCTGAGCAAAGCTCATTGTTTTTTCCGCTGTCTCACTAATACAGACTTGTGTGCATGCATGCACACACGCACACACACACACACACACACACACACACACACACACACATACACACACACGCACACACACACACACACACACACACACACACACACACACACACACACACACACACACATGCACACACACATGCACATACACACACACACACACACACACACACACACACACACACACACACACACACACACACACACATACATGATTTCCTCCACACCCACACACACACACACACACACACACACACACACACACACACACACACACACACACACACACACACACACACACACACACGCGCACACACACACGCACACACACACACACACACACACACACACACACACACACACACACACACACACACACACACACACACACACACACACACACACACACACACACACACACACACACACACACACACACACACACACACACTCAGATCTCCCTACATCATTTATGACAGTAGTTGTAAGCGTACTCATGCAGATGTATACCTCTGTTTTTCAGACATATATATTTAGATTATTATTTTACACATACATGTCTTACATTTGTAGTTATACAGTTATCACATAAATATTACATATATTTCTATACAGATGCTGTTCTATGCATAGAAATGTACATGCTTTATTTTGCATTATTATAATAACTTTTCAGACACATGTCTACAAATAAACATTTCTTTTATCTAACACTGCCAGTTATACAATGTTCTTATATGTGTTACTTATGTTAAATATGCCACCTCTCCCCCCAAAAGATAAATTTATAATTATATAGAACTCTGGCCTTCTTGTCTCTACTTGGTCTACCCACTCAGCCAACTAGTCTGGCCAATGTTTTTTTAAGTCATTGTACTTGTGAGGGAACTGCAAGCCAGAGATGAAGATCCTTGTCAGGGTTTCCAGACATTCAGCCAATTCCTACCAGATAGCATTTTTTTTCCAATCACCGCCTTGATCTTATCCAGATATGACTCCATAGGAGGGCTGACTAGGATTTTGGCTCCTTGTCAGACCTGCTTGGAGTGCAGCCTCATGCCTTAACAGATGCTGACATGACTAGATGTGCCATTACCAAAATGAAGAAAAGCACAAACAGGGCTGTGGTTCACAGCTGTACAACTCCTCTCTCGGCAATGTGATACTGCCTTACACAAATGAAAATGGCAGTCTATTTAGAACCAGACCACCAATATTTAAATAATCATAGACTAGAAGGGTTGAACAGAAACCACATGTACACCAAGAAAACTCAAGATTAGTTGTGAATAAAGTAATTTATTATACAAATAAAGTTGAGTGCGTTTGTCCTTAATAAGGATTACAGCATGACTTCATCAGGAAAACAAAACAAGTTGATCATCCTCCTTCCCTTTCTATGACCACAAATCAAGTAGAAAATCACAATCAATTGACATTAAAGCTATATACTCTAAATTTAACTTAGCTTTTCTTTAAAATATTAACTTACACTTACCATTTCATTACTTATTGAAAGTGCATACAAAATGCACAAAACAATAAGATTTCATTGAAGTTGTTGAAATATTAATAATAAAAAACAGTAAAAATAGCAATAGTAAAGGAAAATAGGAACACACATTCAACTTCATCAACGAACCAACTATTAACCAATTCATATAAGAAATCTATTTCAATTCCACATAAAACTCCCTACTATGTTGCTTGCTTTCCACAGTCTTACCATGATCAGTACATTACCTATTAATGAAACAGTGTACCCGAAATGTATGAAAAAATATATAAAATGAATAGGATATGCAAAGAATATAAAAAGTATGTGAAAAATATGAAAGTATTTAAAAACAATAAAATAATACTTCAGTATAATTTTGCAGATCTCATTTTTAACATGGGTTTTAAGAATATACAATCATTCAGGCGTGGTGGTACACTCACATTGGTTTTTAACTGCCATATAAATCTCTCTGTATTCGAGCTTGGCCTCCCATTTATCACCACACTCCTTCTCAATAATCACAAACATGAACTTTTTATAATCTTTACAATGGTTAGAATGCTTATGCAATGCATTATTTACATTCCTAGTGCTTTTGTCATATAAGTGTTTGCAAATCCTTTTTCTAAATTGTCACTCAGTTTTACCTATGTAGAAGGCTGGATAGCTGAAACATTGAGTAACATATACAGCCCCTGTGGTAAAACTGTTACTCCTTGTAATCTAAAGGTTGTGTCAAAAGCATTATTAATGTTTCAAAACTGTACCCTCATACATATTTGAAGATTGGCAACACATAATGCACTTAGTCATATCAATCATATCACAGTTTTTTACTCGATCTATTTTATTATTGCTATTACTCCTAATTAGATCCTTGAAATTTCTTCCAGTTTTATAGACAAAGCTTGGCTTATCCCCTAAAATTTCAGATATTTATGGGTTTGCTCTAATCATTGACCAGTTTTTGTCTATTATTTTCCTAACATTGTAAATACTTTCACAACATGATAAAACAAAAGCTGTGTTTAGCCCTTTTGTATCCAAGCTATTCACAAATCAAGGCTGTTTATCTTCTAATCATATACCTTTAACCCCATTCATTATACACTTCATTATTAATACTTTCCACAAATTGTTTAGGATAGCCTTTAGTTAAAAACATTTCAACTATCTTACCAAGTTCTTCTTTAAGAATAGCCTGTTTGGAGGTTATCCTTGCTATTCTAATTGCTTGCCCTTTGACAAGGCTCCTTTCACATGTAAAAGAGTGATAACTAGAAATCCAAATAAGTGTTACTAAACATAGGCT
This sequence comes from Protopterus annectens, assembly GCF_019279795.1. NCBI lineage: Eukaryota > Metazoa > Chordata > Ceratodontiformes > Protopteridae > Protopterus > Protopterus annectens. The sequence goes on along the minus strand of NC_056736.1, from coordinate 204,923,871 downwards.
TTCTGAATATTCTGGAACTAAAGTCTTCATCAACATGTTCAATGGTGGTATCCAAACAGTTCACCCTCTCTTTACGATAGGTGTAAGTATAATTGAAAAAGTTGTTCACATCTTCTCCAGTCCCTTGCCGTAAAATAAAAATATCATCTAGGAAATGCAAATACAGTTTGTTAAACTTATAAAATTTTCAATTAAAGTCATGTTCCCATTCAAACAGTACTAGATTAGTGTACATGGGAACTTAAGCTGCCCCATAGCTACGCCTCTTATGTGTCTGATGTGTTCACCTTCAAAAATATATAATTACTGTCCAGAATAATATCTATGCAATCAGTTATTAAATTAATGTCGCCAGCTTTCAAGAAAATCAAATAACAAGAGACCTTCATAAAGACACTTCAACTCTTCTTTACTAGGAATGCAAGAAAATAAGTCCACTACATCAACGGTTTGGAATCTGATAGAGCTGTCATGTATTTCACTACTCAACCCACCAATCTTTCAAAATATGAGTCTTCATGGAAAAAATAGCGTATATCATATGGTGAACTAATACTACAAAGGAATGAGTCTTAGACCCCTGCCCTTTAACTATTTGTCTAACTGGTGGATTCAAAATGTCCTTATGCACTTTGGGAATGCCAAAAATGGTTGGTATCCTAGGACACAAATTTGTAAAAAAAAAATATACATGACATCTGTTATAGTCCCTACTATCAAATATTTTTCTAATTGATGGTCTATTTTTCTGTGCACTGTATTTATTTATTTTTTTTAGATACCACTATTATACAGAATTTTCAATACATTTCCAGAATAATCAAAAGCATCGACTAGCAGTGGCATTAGACCAGATGCCATTATGATTAGAAAGTTTGGTTTAACTAAAATTTGCTTTATGACATATATGTTTTTTTAAGGAATAAATTCTAATTTTACTTATATGCTTCATAAAAAGTATATGGAGTAACCATTTCCATTTTGACAGTGTTTGTGTACCTTGCTTTAGCTATCTTTTTGGAAGTATAACAACTAAATGCGTTTAATTCCTTCATTGTAGCATCATGAGCATCCCAAGCAATTTACATCCATATAAATTTGTATATTGCTGTGATTCATGGGTCTATATTATAACATTGCAGTCTTAAAACTTTGAATGTTATAATATCGACCCCAATTCATCGACTCTTGAAATAGCTAAGCTGCAGAACACCGAATATTTTCCTAGGGAAAGTATTTGGTGGGCTGTTTCTGTGGCTTTGCTATTTCCTTGACTGTGATGTGAAGGTGATGAACTGAGTTAAGATAAGTGTGTGAATGGACCGAGGTAAGGTGAGTGTGTGATAGTTAGGGACCTTAGGGATAGGGAGTGGGTAAGGTGAGTGTGTGATAGTTAATGACCTTAGGGCTAGGGAGAGGGTAAGGTGAGTGTGCATTAGTTAGGGACCTTAGGGTTAGGGAGCGGGTAAGGTTAGTGTGCGTTAGTTACGGACCTTAGAGTTAGGGTTGGGTTAAGGTAAGTGGATAGCTAGTAGTGTATGTATGGTTTAGTGTAGGGTTCTGTGAAGTGTGTATGTGTTGATTATGTATTTTGGTGTGCTTGTGCTGTGTGTGTGTATTCTCAGAATAGCGAATTTTTTCCCTTGGAAAAAATTCGCTGTTCTGAGTGTTCGAGTATATCACATTTCGAGATTCCAAGGTTGAGCTTATGGTGTTCGACACTTTGGAATTTTGATAATGTGATATTGACCCATGATTCATAGACATAAATGTAAGGAAGCCTAATTTTCATACAAAATGTACACATAATAGTTGAATACCCCTATATTAACCTGCCATTATTTGAATTAGGTGGTCCATGTCTTAAGATGCCTCACACTTTGTAAAGTAAGAAAATAATAACAAAAGTATTTTAATTTAATAAGAAACACTTAAAATATGTAAAATTATTGAGTTAAATTTAAGAAATGTCACCTTTACTAGTATCATGTACATGTTATGATGGCTATTAATAAACAGTTTAAAACTACCATTTGGACGTAGTAATTAATGATCGCCGATAAAAAAAATATTACTTTGATATAATTTGGTGATTGTACATACATAATAGAAATGCAATAATTTAAGTCTAACCTACTGCAGTGCTAAGGATGCTTTCTTGGTTCAAAGTACATGTGTCAACAAGGAAACGTGCAGTGTGTGTCAATAAAACTAGTAAAAAAACAGAAAGACACTAGCCACAGCCTGAGACACCAAAACTAATTATTTTTGCGTACACCTCTTTTATTCACTTTTTGACAAGCTATACACTTACTTTTTGACATTTAGGCCTGTTTTTTTATCTGCCCTTAACTTAATTTGCCATTTAGCCTCCCTCTGCTCTTAATAATGTAATCAATATTAAATGTTTTTTTAAAGAATCATAGGGTATATGTCAAAAAGTAAGTGTATAGCTTGTCTTTATTTACCAGTCTCTTTATGTACTTTAAAGATGTTTTTTCAAATTGTCAGTTGTATTTGATTAGTTGATTGAATGATTTTTTACTTGTGTTTCAATTAAGTCTATAGTATTTAAAATGATTTGTGTGCTGTTTTTAACATTTCTGGGGAAGTCTTGCTGATGAAAGCATTGAATAAAAGAGGTGTACGCTAAAATTATTTTTGGTGTCTCAGGCTGTGGCTAGTGTCTTTCTGTTATTTCAAAGTACATGTGTCTTTACTTGTGGATTTCTGACTGTCACAGATAAATGAAAAATTATATGAATACATGACAATGGTAGAGGTAGGGAAGGATGAACATGCTAAAAAAGTGATTGCTTTAATAATATGAATGCATCGCAACTATGCTATGATGCAACTTTGTCTGGACTCTATGTCTATATAATTATGGGGTTTGTGTTAGTTAACATTTTTTAGGTGGATGGCAGGCAGACATAGTCAGCATTGTGTAGTTTGAATGATGATTGCATCAAAAATGTTTGGTGTGTGACTCTGGCCTTAAATATTCAGTAAAGATTCAAATCAAGAGATGAAAGCAGAGGAAGAATAACTTCAGCCATGAGGAAAATTGTATCCCCATAGCAACCCTTAGGACATATGGAAAATGTCTGTTTGGTAAAGGGGAGGGCACAAACAAATATAGAAGATAAATTCCTAGAATCAAGCTGTCCTTGGCACTAATGTAGTGGGTAGCAGAAACTGTACATTAACACAGCACAAGAAGGGGGCATTTGATATGGTAGGATGTTCTAGAAATAAGGTGATGCAGAATGCAATTACCCATACCAGCACTGGGTAGGGGTGCTCCAACAATTATCCAATTAACACCAGATGAGGAATACCTTCTCTCCATCTCTGGGGGTGACTGTGAAACAGACAACGATGGTGCTGGAATAACTAGAGGTGGTGTAGGCACTGGCTACCAACATCTGCAACAGCAACACACTGGGAGGTTGGTTTATAAACAGTAGCTTATATTTATGTAGAGAACTGAATGCTGACAATTAATGATTAGATTAAGCACATAACATTACTATTAATAGGTGGACCTTTTATATCAGCATGGGGTGGTCCCCCTCACCCCCATAATAAGCATACATTAGCATACTATATTTCATTATGAGTAATGTTTTCAAATATGTTTTTACAGGTTCACCACTGGAAACAAATGCATCCACAATACCAGTGAATTTGGAGGATATCAGAAGCAATGGCTATTAATAATAAGGATGCCAACATATTTATATTTGTGAGGCAGCCTGAGGAAAGTGGCATGCAGTCATCAAATTTACAGGCAGTATCTCACACTCCACAACATGTTAGTAACTCTGCAGGTAGTGACAGTGCATCACAAAGCCAAGCACACGCTGCCATTGCAGTCACACTTGTAGAGGAGGAACAGCCATGCATCAAATAATGTGAAAAAAGAAAAAAATGACGTAGTATTCAGCAGTACATTTTACCATAAATAATTAATTAAATACAATATAAAGAAGAAGATAATATATATTTTTAAGCCTTACCAGCAAGATGACCACAGGAAATCCTACCATGCAGGATGAGGAGAAAGAGTGGATTAGTGTGCCAGATATGGGAATCATGTGCACTGCCAGGATGCTGGGTGGAGATATGTTTGATGCACTCACATGCATCATGCTCCACCTGGCAACTGACAGAATGGTAGACCTTTCTATTGCATTAGCTATCCCCCTACAGACCAGAAGGGTCCATAATTGCAACATGGGTGGAATATATGACACCAAGTACCTCAGGGAAATGTGTCACCCCAACAAAGTCTTTGCTCAGTGCTGAGATAACACAGATAAATAGATACATTAATCCACATGTGCCAAGAGTACATCCAAAACTGCTGCAGTATCCTCAAAGCAGAAGCCTGTGAGATCCCCACCCAGTGTGCCCAAAGCATGTCTCTAGAAGGTCCCTATGGCAGGTATAGTGAAGACTATACATATTTTAGTGTCCACAGGAATAGGAAGTCCACTCATTCTTTCAGTACCCATATCGGGGTCATACATACCCACTAAGATCTTTAAAAGATCTTTTTTTAGGCAAGGCTCAAAAGTCAAACCCACCTCCATAAACAGCACAGTTAACAAAAAATTGAGGGTTATGCTACTCAACGCCAGGAGTTTAAATCTCAAAATGCACATGCTCAAAGCACTCCTCAGTATGGAGAATGTCGACATCTGTGCAGTAACTGAAACCTGGTTCAAGACTCCATAGAACACCCCAGCACTACTGGGCTACAACTCGTACCACACATTTCAGCTGCAGAACACAGACCGAAACACAAAAGGAGGGGGGTGTATCCATATTCATCAAGGATACCTACACCTCCAGGTTAGTGGCTCAGCATGATACCTCTGAGATCATCCATGTGCAACTAACATCAGGCAAATCTGCAATGCAAATTGTGGCCTGCTACAGATCACCCAACATGACCCAGGACCACCACTCTGCCTTTATGGAGACACTGGAAAACATGAAGGTCCTACCAAACACCCTGATATTGGGTGATTTCAATTATCCTACATTAACTGGGAAAACTACTCAAGTACAAACCCCCAGGCCCAGTGCTTCCTGGAATTCATCAGCTCAAATGCCCTGGGTCAGCTGGTAAATTCCCCTACCAGAGGTGAAAACATATTGGACCTGGTCATCACAATCATGGGCGACAGGTGTTCCACACTGGAGGTCAACCCGTCACTGGTTAGATCAGACCATAAACTAATCACTCTGGATGTCCACACCCCACCACCACCCCCAACTAAAGAAACCCCCACGCTAAAGGATAACGCTGCCCAAGATGCAGAAACCTTTACAAATGCACTCTATGAGCACCTACAAGGATGCATGGATCATGCCATGCTAAGCAAAACCAAGACTCACTCCTCTACGAGAAGGAAACCAGTCTGGTGGACCCATGCCATAAACAGGCTATACAATAGAAGGAGGAAACTAGTTCAGAAAAAAAAGCAAATCCCAAGAAGGAAAGACATCCCTGATCAGTATCAGTAAGAAACTAAGGTCCCTGATAAAATCATCCAAGGCTAACTTCGAAAGAAAACTAGCCAAGGATTCAAAAGATAACCACAAAGCCGTCTTTAGCTATGTTAAGAATCTAAGTGGCAACTCACAGATATGCACTGAAGTAGTGCAAAATAGCACAAAATATACTGAACCTACTAATATTGCCATCATCCTGGCAGATAGATTCAGTGCAAACTTCACCCCCCTCTCACCCCCAAAAGGGCCCACAACGATACTGGAAAAGTGTAGAGTCCCAGAAATCACAGACGCACAGGGGAAAATAGCCCTTTCAAAAGCCAAAAACACATCTTCAGTATGGCCAGATGGTGTCCCAGGCTGCGTCCTGCATGAACTACAGAACAAACTAACCTCCCACCTAAAAACGCTGTTCAACATCAGCCTATCCACAGGCTACATGCCCATAGAATGGCGCACAACAATGGTTATTCCACTCCACAAAAGAGGAGCCACAACTGACCCTGGTAACTATCACCTCATAAGCCTGACTAGCCTGGTTTACAAGGCTATGGAGTGCATCATCATGGAACTCATTAACAAAGACATTGGGGAACCTCAAAACACGTGAACCGACCCACTTCGGCTTTGTTAAGGGCAGATCATGCCTACTAAACCTGGTTGACTTTTTTGAGACAGTCACCAAGGCCGTAGACGAGGGAAAGGTTGTTCACATAGCCTACCTTGACCTCACCAAGGCTTTTGACACCATTCCCCATTCAGGTATTACAGAAAAGCTCACCAGCCTGAACATAAACCCCTATGTCATGAGATGGGTTGCCAACTTGCTTACAGACAGAAGTCACACGATAAGAATAGTGGGCTCCAGGTCCGACTCTAAACCAGTTACAAGTGGTGTCCTGCAAGGCTTGGTCCTGGGACCCCTACTGTTCAGCATATACTTCTCAGAAGTACAGGCAAACACAGGAGGACTATGGCTAACCAAGTTCGCCAATGACTGAAAGCTGGGAGCCATAATTGACTCTCTGGCTGACACGGTCATCCTCCAAAAGGGCCTTATTGAGACTGACACCTGGTGTCAAAGTCATGGCCTCAAGCTAAATGGCAAAAAATGCATAGTCATCCGATTTGGGAAAACAAAACACCCACAAATTACCACATAGGTGTGCAGCCCCCTTAATACAGAAGCGGTAATAAGAGATCTGAGGACCGAGGTAGATAGTAATCTCTCCTTTGATAATCATATTGCCAAAGTAGTTAGGAAATCCTTCCATGTGGCCCATCTAATTACTAAAGGGTTCACATCTAGAAATAAAGAGGTTATAGTGCCCCTCTACTCGTCACTCTTCAGACCCATCATAGAGTACAATGCCCCATTTGGGATGTATCTCACAAGACACTTCCAACAGCTGGAGAGACCACAAAAGTACTACACCAACAGGATTACTAGCCTCAAACATATGTCCTATGCAGCCCGACTGAAAAAACTCCGGCTGTACTCTGTGGCATATCGCTTACTCAGAGGTGATCTCTGCCTGACTTACAAAGCCATGTCCAACTCAGAATTGATGGACATGCTCCAGCTAAAGAAATCAAAGTCGCTGCAAGCCACGCGCTCTAGTGAGCTAAACCTCGCCACAACAATAAATAGAACATGCTGGAGGGCTAGATTCCTGTCACAAAGACTCCCCATGCTTTGGAACAAAATTCCAAACTACATTAGGCAGAGCCCCTCACTAACACTCTTCAAGAGAAACCTTGACAAGTGGATGGGTAACAGAAAATACACCCCTGGGATCACTTCATTGGCTCTGCTTGACAGAGGATCAGTTAATTAATCAATGGGTGGTGAAAGCCGACACACTCTGGCTAGGCTTATAAATGCCCTCGGACAGATAGCCTAGTACCTACCTATGAACCTATAATGTATTTGTCCACTCAAAACCTATTATTGCTCTCCTCATTATATTATTTATTTTTATTTATTTTGTTTATTGATCTATTTATATTTGTTTAACAGCGTAATGCACTGATCTCAATGGACCATTTGCAGGCAGAGCCCTAGTGAATAGGATCACATAAGGAATTAACAAAACATATTTGCAGATACAAGGATATGCTGTAAAACATACCTCTTTACTGATGCAAAGATATGGTAAAACATTTACTTCAAGAGGCAGTTTTCAAAGTCAAAATGTGGATGGAAAAATGTAGTTATACTTAGCAGAGTGTTTTGGATAAGATGTAGCCATAATGACTGAGATGACTTAGAGATATATAGAGAGATATGAAGACATTAGAAGAGGCAAGTAAGAATAGTTGCAGAAAAGGATAACATGGGTAGAAAAGAGAGAAATGAGTCATCTCTGCTTTCTTGGCCAGTTAGTCCCAGTGGGTGCAAGCAGTTATGGCTAAGTCAAGGCAAGCACTTCACACTTGGAAATAGCAAGTCTAGCAGCAAGAGACTTTTGAGGATTTCAAAGTAGATAGATTTGGCAAAACTCATCTTTATATATCTTATCTGCAAATAGGGCAGAGGAGTGGGAAAATACCACCATGGATCACAAATACGTGAGAGAATGATTCTATTGCATAAGTTGGGTTGCATCATTCATTTCATTATGACTTAATTTGCTTAGGCTAATTTGAGGATTTACTGTAAGTAGCCTCTTTGAATTGTAGCTTACCTGCAGTCATTGACAGACAAAGCAGATAGCCTGAACTCATCCACGTAATGACTATAAATACCACCCCACATCTCAAAGCAATGACAAATCTTTATCTGCAAATTACAAAGCATTTATGTTTAGCACAATACAGCAGCTGTGTACTTTTTTCTAAGCCATTCAACATCATAGACTGAAATGAATTCAGACACCACCTCCGATGTTTATACCCATTAGACGAGGAAAGTACCACCTTGTGATTAAAAAAAAATGACAGTTAAGGAAAGTAAAGAACTCCTATTTAAACTAAACACTAGCTCAGATGTCAAAATTTTCCACTTGCATCCAGCATTTCAAGAAATGACACCGCATCTTATAACAATATCACTTAAATACATCTTCAGTCTTTCCGTAACAGCTACTATCTTCAGTCTTTCCCTAACAACTACTATCTTCAGTCTTGCCCTAACAACTACTATCTTCAGTCTTTCCGTAACAACTACTACCTTCAGTCTTTCCATAACAACTACTGTAATCAGTCTTTCCCTAACAACTACTATCTTCAGTGTTTCCATAACAACTACTATTTTCAGACTTTCCCTAACAAGCACTACAGTCCCCTCTTTATTCAAACATCTCATTATCCTCCTTCACAAACCTTTATCGTCCTAAGCATACAAAGACTGCAGGCCCATAACAAGCCCTTGTACACTGACAAATATATTCAAAAAATACTACACCACAGAAACCACTATGGCCTATACCACAGTCAGCAACATGGGTTCAGAAATGCATTCAGCACCAAGACAACATTATATACAACCACAAATTCTATGCATCCAAAAGGAATAATGGGTGGTTTCTTTGTTGATTTGAAAAAAGACAATTTACTACTACAGAAAGTCAACAGGCTCAGTTTCAAACAAAATACACTTCGATACTTTAAATGCTATCTCAAAAACAGAACATTTCAGGTGCCCACAGCAACTCAAAAAATGATAAATTCAAGACAGAAGGTACTGCAAGGGTGTATTACTGGCCTTTACTATTCTCCATGTTTACTAATGACATTGCCTATGATCTGCAATAACTTAACTTTATCTATTCTAAGACATCTTACTTCTTGATTCTAATATAAACTTCCTTGACCTAAAAAAAAAATTTACAAAACAAATTCTTAAATCTCTATTGCTCGAACAAGATCAATCAACTTATCCTCAGCCCCTGCAAGTAATGCTTTACAGCAATCATCATAAATTGGCAAAGCTTCTACCCGTTCCAAATAAAAAGAAAACTTGAACAATGTCACACCCATCATCACACTGGAACAGTACCAATGGATTACAGTGGAGCCCTGCACTATCCTTTATTCCCCTCACATTAAGTTACATATTCAGTTAAAGCTTTTCTACTGCAGTTTCCATCTCCTTTCCCCCAGAGCTCAATCAGTCATAGACAGAAATATCCTCATAACCAAAAGCTGCCTCTGTTGCCACTCCATTCTACTACAAGATCTCACACTTTGTCCTACTAATGGATAAAAAAAATCACTGTCACCTCAAAAGTGGCTTTAAATGGTTACCTGTTCATGCCATGCCCATACTTATTTTGAGTACTTTGATCTATAAAATTGTAAATCACCCCTTTGGACAACACTAACCTCCAATAACACACCATGCACTCTAAGAGACACTAATGAAAATGGTCTCTCTATCATATGGTCATAATTCAAAAAATTAATAAATGAAAGAGCTTTTCCAAAAGTAGGTGCAGCTACTTGTAACCTTCTTCAGTCTGAAATAAGATCTCAGTAAGCAACTGAAAACTTCAAAGCAAAGCTAAAAGAACATCTTTGGAATAAGATAAAAATGCATTTGCTTTTGTGATACTGGAAAAAATCCTCACAAAATGTTTTTAAGTTATTATTTATTAGTTATTATTAATATAGTTATTATGACTTAATTTGCTTAGGCTAATTTGAGGACTTACTGTAAGTAGCCTCTTTGAATTGTAGCTTATCTGCAGTCATTGACAGACAAAGCAGATAGCCTGAACTCATCCACGTAATGACTATAAATACCACCCCACATCTCAAAGCAATGACAAATCTTTATCTGCAAACTACAAAGCATTTATATTTAGCACAATACAGCAGCTGTGTACTTTTTTCTAAGCCATTCAACATCATAGACTGCAATGAATTCAGACACCACTCCGATGTTTATACCCATTAGCCGAGGAAAGTGCCACCTTGTGATTAAAAAAAAAATGACAGTTAAAGAAAGTAAAGAACTCCTATTTAATCTAAACACTAGCTCAGATGTGAAAATTTTCCACTTGCATCCAGCATTTCAAGAAATGACACCGCATCTTATAACAATATCACTTAAATACATCTTCAGTCTTTCCGTAACAACTACTATCTTCAGTCTTTCCCTAACAACTACTATCTTCAGTCTTGCCCTAACAACTACTATCTTCAGTCTTTCCGTAACAACTACTACCTTCAGTCTTTCCATAACAACTACTATAATCAATCTTTCCCTAACAACTACTATCTTCAGTCTTGCCATAACAACTACTATCTTCATTCTTTCCGTAACAACTACTACCTTCAGTCTTTCCATAACAACTACTATAATCAGTCTTTCCCTAACAACTACTATCTTCAGTGTTTCCATAACTACTACTATTTTCAGTCTTTCCCTAACAAACACTACAGTCCCCTCTTTATTCAAACATCTCATTATCCTCCTTCACAAACCTTTATCGTCCTAAGCATACAAAGACTGCAGGCCCATAACAAGCCCTTGTACACTGACAAATACATTCAAAAAATACTACACCACAGAAACCACTATGGCCTATACCACAGTCAGCAACATGGGTTCAGAAATGCATTCAGCACCAAGAGAACATTATATACAACCACAAATTCTATGCATCCAAAAGGAATAATGGGTGGTTTCTTTGTTGATTTGAAAAAAGACAATTTAGTACTACAGAAAGTCAACAGGCTCAGTTTCAAACAAAATACACTGCGATACTTTAAATGCTATCTCAAAAACAGAACATTTCAGGTGCCCACAGCAACTCAAAAAATGATACATTCAAGACAGAAGGTACTGCAAGGGTGTATCACTGGCCTTTACTATTCTCCATGTTTATTAATGACATTGCCTATGATCTGCAATAACTTAACATCTATTCTAAGACATCTTACTTCTTGATTCTAATATAAACTTCCTAAAAAAATTTTCAAAACAAATTCTTAAATCTCTATTGCTCGAACAAGATCAATCAAGTTGTCCTCAGCCCCTGCAAGTAATGCTTTACAGCAATCAACATAAATTGGCAAAGCTTCTACCCGTTCCAAATAAAAAGAAAACTTGAGCAATGTCACACCCCTCATCACACTGGAACAGTATCAATGGATTACAGTGGAGCCCCGCACTATCCTTTATTCCCCTCACATTAAGTTACATATTCAGTTAAAGCTTTTCTACTGCAGTTTCCATCTCCTTTCCCCCAGAGCTCAGTCAGTCATAGACAGAAATATCCTCATAACCAAAAGCTGCCTCTATTGTCACTCCATTCTACTACAAGATCTCACACTTTGTCCTGCTAGTGGATAAAAAAAATCACTGTCACCTCAAAAGTGGCTTTAAATGGTTACTTGTTCATGCCATGCCCATACTTATTTTGAGTACTTTGATCTATAAAATTGTAAATCACCCCTTTGGACAACACTAACCTCCAATAACACAGCATGCACTCTAAGAGACACTAATGAAAATGGCCTCTCTATCATATGGTCATAATTCAAAAAAATTAATAAATGAAAGAGCTTTTCCAAAAGTAGGTGCAGCTACTTGTAACCTTCTTCAGTCTGAAATAAGATCTCAGTAAGCAACTGAAAACTTCAAAGCAAAGCTAAAAGAACATCTTTGGAATAAGATAAAAATGCATTTGCTTTTGTGATACTGGAAAAAATCCTCACAAAATATTTTTAAGTTTATATCTGTAATCTTGCATAAATCTTAGTTTCCATTTTTTTGTTGGTGATCTATGCATTGTAAATAATGTATATAGTCATGGGTATATTTATGTTGTTTTGCTTCCTGTTCACTATGGATTGTAGTATATATTATTGTCCTGACCCCCATCAATAACTCATACCACATTAACTTTCTCAATCACAACTTTATTGAACAGAATACTTTGGTTATATAATCACCAAAAATACAAAATCCTGGTACCAGAGTGATGTAAAGCCACAAAGAAAAAAGTTATCGCTTTTGCTGTAGCGCAGACCAGACTCACAGGTATAGCAGCAATGTTGTAATTCCACAGGTCAAAATGAAGTCAGAAATATAGCAAAAAGCATTAAATAAAATAAATAAAAAAAACTTAATGTAAAACCAAAGTCAAGCACTTTCGTCATCAAGACGTGACAGTTCTGATGAAGTCTTGATGACGAAAGCTCTTGACTGTGGTCTTACTTGAAGTTTTTTGGATTTATTTTATTTACTCCTTTTTGCTATATTGCTGTCTTCATTTTGACCTGCGGAATTAAAACATTGCTGCTATACCTGTGAGCCTGGTCTGTGCTACAGCAGGAGTGATAACTTTTACCTTGGTTATATAATCACAGTATAAATATCCATGTACCAATTACCTGGCAACATAACCCACACACATGGTCCCAAAATAAGCAGTGTTACCCCTTCACAACTCACTTACATTTACTTACAAAGCAGCATACCACCGCTCACTTCCATCCTCAACCAACCTCCTTGAATTCAATACCCAACAAGAGAGGGGGGCTTAAGAGGAACAAGTCTGCCCCTCTTCTCAGCCTAACTGACTAATACAACTAATAAATAACTGATTCATCTATGCGATAACAAAGGGAAAGGGAGAACAGGCAGCAAATTCATGCCAAAATCTAAATTCCCACTGATCTACACATACATAAAACACTTTTAGCCCCTCCTTACACTTGTCTCACTTCCTCCACAGCACTAATCCATCCAATTTAATCCTTCCATACTTACTTGTTGCATCTTTTCGGCTTATCCCGGTTAGGGGTCGCCACAGCGGAACTCTGGTCCACTAATGTTTGGTAGTGGATTTTTACGTGCCGAGTTACCAGCCCTGATGCACAACCTTCAACGAAGGCACGCCCATTCATGCATGCCTCCACACAGAAGATGCTCTAACTGAGAATCAAACGGGACAATGTCTTGCTGTGAGGCAACAATGCTACCGCAGCACCACTACCATGAGTAATCCTTCATACTTACTAATCCACCTAAACTCTTCTTAATCCCAATAAACCCTAACCACTGTCCTCTCCCCGAATCTTTAGACTCCCTTATCCCACCCATTCTTCTAACACACTAACCACTTAAAGTGCCACTAGAAAAATTGGTTTATTCTCAAATCTTATTTGCTCACTATTTTCCGTTTGACTTGACATTGTTCAGTATTGCATTTTCTGTACTTTGTTAATGTCAGTTACGTGTTGCAGTGTTGCTTTTCTGTATTACATGTTTCTCAACTTGCTCCCATTTCATGACAGAAAAGGTGTGGTAGACCAGCCTGCCTACCCAGTAAACATATTACAAGTTTTCATTCTTGTGAGTCAGGCTTTTACTTATCTAGGCAACTTTGGGACTATGTACTTTGATATACAGAAGTAAATGTTTTTTTTTTTTTCTTATTTTAAAATTTGTTGAGAAATTGCTGAAAGGAGCATACTGGGAAAACAGATTCTAGCTCTACGATAGCTTTATTAATCTGAATTTTCTATGGGGTGTAGAGTCTATTTGAAAAACGTTCATACAATTTTAAAAATTTATGAGGCAAACTAGACTCACTGACACTCACCTCACATCAGTTAAATTCCTGGCTGTTTAATGTTTCTTTGTTTAATTTTCTCCTCCACAAATTCCAAGGCAAACTCATGCGCATGCATATTTTGACACTGGAGTAACCCCTAGACACACACACATGCGCACACACACATGCGCGCACACACACACACACACACACACACACACACACACACACACACACACACACACAGCCAATCTATTGACTTTCTATTCCTTGTGTGTTTTGATCTTCAAAAACTGCAGTAAGTACTTTCCAGGCATCTTAACTTCCACTAAGATACCCAAGCCAAAAACTAGACTGGTAAATTAAGCACTTTGAGCCACAATACTTAACTGCTGAATCATTCTGTATCACAGTGCAATCAAAGATTACTTTCCTTAACATAAAATGAGTGGCACCCATGGCAGAAATCAGCATCCCTATATGAAAAATAACATCAAAGAAATCCCTGTTAAAATAAGACTCCATCAGACTTTATTTACTCAATTTTATCTCCACTGAAAATGCTTGTTGTCACTGAGTATTGCAGGTTTTCAAATGGCTTGTATTTGACTTAGATAATGGTGGTCTTCTCCAAGTAAAGTTATATAAGTCAGCTAATTTCCTGTTTCAGAAAATGACAGAATGGTTTCCTGCAGCTCTTTTTATAAGGATGTATCTTAAAAGAAAAATAGCTGACATGCTGGTTGACAAATAAATAATGCTCTTTTTAAGTGCTGTTTAGCATACTCATACTGAAATCTCAGTTTCTGGCTTATAATAACATCAGTATTTTATTTAAATACATTATACAGTTCTAGAGAAAATAGTCATGTCCATTTTCTTTTATGCCCAGGACATCTGTGCTTTGCCCGTTACATGTATGCTTGTTTAGAATCACAGCTAGTTTGTTATCACATCTTTAAGAGAAATTGAATTGTATACTAAATGCATCATTTTAATATATAGACTTTTTTAACATAATTACATACCTCCATTTATATGAGGATACCTACTCTCATGATGAATGTTAGAATGTGGTTTATTCAAACCCCGTGAAGAAAGTAAAAGGCAGAAAGGTGGCCCAAAGGACCAAAATGGCAAAAAAAGCAATATCAAAAGTAATGAACCACTGGTCCAACAGTTAGAATACATTTATTAGAAAACACAAAGCTTTCAAGCCACTCAGGACTCTTCGTCAGTGTAACACTGATGAACAGTCCTGAGTACCTTGAAAGCTTTCTTGTTTCTAATAAACGTATTCTAAATGTTGGACCACAGTGGTTTATTACTTTTGTATATTCAAAACCTTAACCCGTTGATAGTGACATGTTTTAACTAATATAAACAACATGTTCTATAGCTGGCAGAAAAGATAATTCAATTTAGCACTTTTAGACTTTCTTTGTATTATAAGTAAAACCACTTGCAATACTTTAGGTGAGGGATGGAGCTACTAACTGGCAATGCCCCCTTGTAGACAGACAAATGCATGGCCCCTTTCAGCTCTGCGCACACACACACACACACACACACACACACACACACACACACACACACACACACACACACACACACACACACACACACACACACATACACACACACACACACATGCTCACACACACGCAAACATGCACACACACACACACGCACACATGCTCACACACACACACACACACACACACACACACACACACACACACACACACACACACACACACACACACACATACACACACATGCAGAACATCTTATATAGAAGTGCATGTAGAAGATGAAGTAATGTCCTGAAGCTAATCTGTAAATCATGCAAAACACATTCACCCCCATCATCTTACTCATGAGTGGTAACCCTAACCCTGCCCCTAACCTTAAACCTACATGTTATGTCACTAAAAATCCTTCTCCTAACAAAACCACTACAAATGACAAAAGGGCATAGAACACAGACAGTATAAAACATACACGACTCTGGCTGTACCCCCTTACCTAAATATTACTCTTGCCCTAACCCATGAACAGCTGCATATGCACATCTTCACAACCATCACTTGTTAATTCAAACATTAATTTTTTGCACACTGTTGATTACCTACAGTACACAAAACTAAATTCAACCGCATAGATATTTCAACATTCACATATCTGTGCATTCTCTCTTTTTTTATACCCACAAAAGACTTTCTACCAAATCATCTTTCTGCCATTTCAGTAACATACAAGCACACACACACGCACACACACACACACACACACACACACACACACACACACACACTCACACATATACAGAAATATAAAGAGACATAGATGTATATGTATATATGTGTGTGTGTGTGTGTGTGTGTGTGTGTGTGTGTATACATATATATATATATATATATATATCTATATATATATATATATATATATATATATATATATATATATAATGAAAAACAAAAACAACATGGTTGTCTTGGCCAGGACTATGAAAAATGAAACGTGTCTCAAAAGACAATCCCCGGGATTCATGAAACTTGCGCCAGGCGCACGCATGGCGTAGGCGCCCCAACGCCAGACATGGCCGCTGAGTGATTCAGGTACGATCCAATCCCACGTGCACCACCGGCGTACGCCTGAGTTGCGCCGCCTCCGGCGTAGGTATGTTAAACACCCCATGTGCGGTGTTGCACCATGCAAATCAAGGCAAATAGCGATCCACTAAGTGGCGCAGGCGTAGCATAACGGCACGGCAATGTAAACCAAAAAAAAACGGTTTACAGTCATCCAAACATGACATAGGAGTAACGGAAGGCTGCCAACGTCAGGTGTCATACTGGTGCAACATGCCAATGGGGAAAGACACCGTGAATGTCAAAGGAAAACATGCAGAAAACGTAAATAACGACATAAATAGTATGTACGCAAAAACCAGAGCAGAACCCCAGGACATGTCCGCGGAAGGTGCGGAACAATGAATTAATATGACAATGTCATAAAAGAGCAGTATAAGACACATCAGCATCACAGCCACAATACACCATAGTATGCATGGAAAGCCACAACCACAGCGCAAGGGTTGCCAAGGAGTGGCGCCGGTGTCCGGTGCCGTAACCATGTATTAGTAGTCAATGCCATGCAAATGAGGCAGATAATACTGAATCGCAAAACCCCCGCCGGCGTAAGGCTGCATCAAACGGCGCAGCGGTAATACACCGAGGAGTGGCCCAGAGGGAATACATGTCAATCGCAGAGGGGTGTGCCACTGTAGGAGGAAGCACATTGGAGCCCAGCAAACAGGGGCTGTACAATGCACATCACAGCATCAGCACTGGCGTGTGAGGAAATAGATGCGCTGAGAGTACAGAACGCGCGCACAGATGCATGTGTACGAGGATGACTACGTTCCCCAACCCAGTCATGTGACGGCCGGCCCGTCAACAACCACGGATACAGGAAGGTGATGCGGAGAATATGAGGAAATGCGGAAGCAGTGTAATTGGAGTCGTAATGAGCAATCAACACCAATCAACCCACGAAGGGCAATTGGCGGCAGCTGACAACTCTGCATGCAGAATCCCGCAAAACAGGAAAGGGGAGGCATATGAATGCCAAGAAAGTAGGGGATGTAGCAGAATTGCAAAGAGCGAAGAACCGATACAGCACAGCCAAGTAGAGAGGTAGCATAACAGCGGCAGACAAAATGCATGAGATGCCATGTGCCTGCAGGATGCACTCCAGGAAATAGTAGGTGCAACCTGCACAAACAGTAAATTAAGGTGTAAAGCTAAACCAATGCAGGCAAGTGTAATGTAACACTAAAGGCAACAGCGTTGCAGTGCCAACGGTAAAACACGGAAGATAACACACAGATACGGCAGCACAGACACACCCAATGACATCACCGGGTGTAGAGCACAACACTATAAAGTGTGAATGCACACAACACACAGCGCGTATTCCCAAACGCCGCACTTTAGGGTGTAAACACACGGGGAACTTTTAAAATGTATATGTTGGGTGCTGCCATGGCCGTGATGCATCGGTATGTGTTAGAGACAGACGGAGTTGCGGAGGAGGGTGCCGACAACTACCGTAGGCCTCAGAGGAGAAGGAGAGTGTTCAGACCAAGGGCGACCTACCAGGGGCTGCAAGACCTTGAAATAGTAGAGCGTTACAGGGTGGACAGGGACACGTTGCAGCAAATAGTGGAGCTGTGCCTGCCACACCTGAGAACAAGAGACAACAGAGGGGAGCCCATCCCAGTGGACACAAAGGTATGTGTAAGCCTGCGAATACTGGCAACAGGTACCTTTCAAAGGCCAACCGGGGATATAATGGGCATCTCACAGGCATCAGCATCCAGGGTACTACACCAGTTTCTGGATGCCATGTTACGACATGCCCATGAGTATATATCCTTCCCCAGATCTCAGGAGGAGTTGGCTAGCAGTATGCGCCACTTCCACCGTGTGGCACAATACCCGGAGGTACTGGGTGCGATAGACTGTACGCACATAGAAATCAAGTCACCACCCGGGGAGCAGGGTAGACGCTACATAAACCGCAAGGGATTCCCCTCCATCAATTGCCAGGTCATGTGCAATGCGCAGGGCATTATCATGGATGTGTGTGCTGGCAGCCCTGGAAGCTACCACAACTCCCATATCTGGCATGCCTCACAGCTGTATCAGGTATTCGCCAGGGGGGACATCACACAAGGTCACCTTGTGGGGGATGCTGGCTACGCACTGGAGCCGTGGATGATGACACCCATCAGAAATGCACACACACACACATGCAAGAACGCCATAATGAGGCACACGCACAAACCAGAATAATTATAGAGCGTGTGTTTGGGATGTTGAAATCATGGTTCCAGTGCTTGGATAAATCTGGTGGAGCCTTGCAGTACTCTCCAGGCATATGTGCCCACATATTCATAGTATGTGCTATGCTACATAATATGATCCTGCGGAAACAGCTGCTGCAGGGACATAATGGTATAGGGCCACCAAGCCCGCCACAACTGCCAAGGCAAGCACAGGCACAGGGCATTCAGTGCCATGAACACACTGTGCCAGCCCCAGTAGGCAGACGGAGGCATACCCAATATGCCTATGCCTTGGCAAAGAGGTAACGTATAGCACATACTCTGACAGCGTAGGCCCCATGGACTGACACCTCCCTACCTGCACACACAGTGAAATGGACGGCACACAAACATGGCCACCCGTAATGTGTACTGTATGTGCGGTCCCATGTGTGACTCCAACATAGGTTGCACCCAAACACTGCACACCCAACAGCCAGCGGAGCATGGAACACCAACACCTCAACCGCACGCGGGTCCGACAGCAGACGGCGTAGCCGTATGCTGCCACGTTCGGTGCAAGGTGTCTACATATGTACATATGTGCATACACAGATATGGAGATAGATATCATTACACACGTAAAAATATATGTACACATACACAGATATAAAGTACAACAGGTTCAACAGGGAATCACAGGGATGCAAGGTGACAGAGAAGTAAGATGCGAAATCTCTACATAGTAAACATAGTGAACGACAACCCGACTATCCGGGAGGGTGGACAGAGCAGGGAACGCCACCCATGGAAAGGTCAACCTACAGAAATGCATATCCGCGAGTTGGGACGATCGCCAGACCACGGTACAGTAACAGGACATGTGCGGGGAATATTCTAAGGATATGAGGGCGGAGGTAGACACTGCTGCTGGTGATGTGGTCAACGTAGGTACTGTGTGCAGCCGTCCCTGTGAAAGCGGCAGGATGTGTATGTGTGAGGTGAGGGTGTTGTGTGTTCCGCTGTGCGGGTGTAATGTGTGTGCCACTGTAAAATGTGTATGTAGGTGACATGTGACAGGCAGAGTGGAATAACATGTGTAGGCATACAGTATAGGAACCACAGGCGTATGTACAGCAGTACCCACAAAGTAGTACAGAGAGCTCCTCACTGGCTAGGCGCGTGGCGACGTAAAATGATGCAAAGCGGAAATGTCCCAGAATGTACCACAGGAGTAAAGCCAACATGAGATGCAAAGGACGCATGTACAAACCATGACCGTATGAATGGCGCCGATATGGTAATGTCAACACGATACGTCGGCAACTTTACACAGCATCAGTCATGTACCACGGAAATACGCATGTGCTCCCCTGGCACCCATCGTGGCCACGTACCGTCCCGTAAATACCGCTGTGTGTTCCACGAGTGTTAAACAAGCAATCGCCACCCGAATAGGTGGCAACCGGTAGCATACAGGCCGTCCCAAGTACAGGACCACAATGACCGTAACCATCCATGACAAAATGCCAAGGGATAGTCGGCACGTATGAACAACCGTAGATATACTACCGATGTGACGGAGGAATACATGCAGGAAGCACACATGCAGGCGATACCGACACCAGAAGACATCAACAAAACCAACACTCCTAGAACAACAGACAGGTAACCTGCAGCTCCCCAAGCAGGGATGGAGCACACACACAAGCATACCGTGTATGTATAAATGCAAGGGCCACAACCCGTACCCGTCACCCACAGCCGCCGATATACCCCACCGCACAAATCAAAGGGATACAAGCCGAAATAGCAGCAAAAACATACAGGCAGTCAATGACAGCGGCATACCCGCAACATCTCGCGTGGGAAACACTATCAGCAGCAGATGCATACCTGCATCCATTGTGTACATGAATACAAGAGCTATGTTACACATCCGAATTCACAACGCCAACGACAGACGCCGCCAGGACACAGACACCCACATGTCGAACATAATACCATACTCAACACAAACAATCCATGGCTAACACCACAGCAAAATGTACCTGACGCCACACATAGCGGCTGCAGTCACACATAACCTAACACAATACATACCATCCCCACGAAGGTAGTGCAAAGAACCAACGGCCAGACGAGGAATGAACTATGCCCTAGTTCTGACGCGTACCGTACGAATGGAGGAGATGCATAGGTGATATGTGCATAAGTACACACCGAGGAACAGCTATTGGCGTGATGAACCCACATGCCGCAGGTGACGATGGATATAAGGAAGACTCACAGGATATTCAAACTGTATGTTCATACCGAACAAACACTTTATTGTGAAATGAACTGTTTTGTTGTAACCAGCGAGATTCCAGCGGAATACGGAAAACAACACAGGAAAGGTATGTCGAACACACGAGATGTACTGGTGTATAACGCATGATATGTATGACGAATCTGCACTGTATGTGAACGGTGTTTCTAAGTAAAGATACCTGTCCATAAAGCAGAGAGTGGTGAAAGGTGGTTATGTAGTGCTAATCTGCGGAGCATACCAATGACTGTGGACAACGTGTGCACAGCAGTGGGACATCATGTACACAGCCGGGATAACTCAAGGGCTGCCATAGGGATTTAAAACACAGAACAATGCCACCACCCACGCCGATGCTGGCAGTGGATGTCCAACAATGAAGTGCCACAGCAGGGGATAGGACATGTATGTATAGTGTCACAGCACACATGTTTATGGGCATATACCGTCGATGTCATACGGAATGTGCGCACGACGTGCATGTATGCCTCGCAGTACGGGTGACTATGTCAAGTATGTGTAATGTAAAGCTGTCATGATGGATATGTTCAGACATCATACACAGTATCACAGGCATAGCATGCATGATGGAGGTATGGCCTAGTGTTATGTATATAAACAGGATATGTATGGCCTGCACATATGGGACAGAGTAGTAGTAGAATAGCCACCCGAAATGGAAGGAACAGCAAGTAACCGTGTCCAAACGATCTGTAGCAGGTGCAATGTGTGCAACAATGACATCCGGCAGGTCCGTGTGTAAACACATGTGCAATGTACACAGTAGTGTCACCCCCCCATGGTAGTGTCCACTGAACAGCAGAGGTGGATGTCAACTGCATGTCTACACAATACTGCCGCTGTGGTGGTACCATGTGTATGTGTCACCCTATCAGCAAGGGAGCTATCACATGACCAGTGTCACAGTGTGTCCCTGTGGGATGTGCACAGTACCTATGTCCCACAGCATGGTGTGTGTCCAGTCTGCGGAGGTCACACAGACGCCTAGGCTGAGCAATGTGGCATGTGTGCACATATGCAGGAGTGCTCCATTCACCCTGCCCACCGCAAACAACGACATGTAGGAGTACTACATGCATCAGTAATGCGGAGAACATGGCCCATGGCAGAGTAGATGACATCCCTGTGTAAGTGGTATGCAGGTGAATACAGATGTGTTCCCTGTCAGTCATCTGCATATGTAAACTGTCTGAGCCTGGTATACATCATGGCATGACTATACCGTGACATGTAAAGTTGTAGCCGTTGTGGAAGGTACACCACGAATGTGTTATTGTAACACTGCCCGTGTGTGCATGTGTGTATGGCACAGGTACAAGGGCACCCAATGTACCAGCAAGACATATAGTCCAGATATGTGTGGCCCTGCAGATGTGTACCCACGCCACAGTGGAATATGGCAATCACAGCACCATGTGGGGCATGTGTGTGTACAGCAACCATGTACAATGTGATATGCATGTATAGGGACAGTATCCATGTGATACCCAGTGCATGACTGTCGCTATGCAAAGGTGATGTGTATGCACTATGTGTGATGTATCTGACGCAATGACATCTACACGATATATCTGCCACACCGACACCTGTATGGTTGTTAGCAGTATGAGCAGGTGGAGCTAGAATGCTGCCAGGTATGTAGATGTGGGATATGTAGGCATGGACAGTGCTCCGTGACAGCATGTTGTGTATGTAAGCAAATAGTGAACATGAGGGGCCACATGATTGAGGACTGTGTAATGCCACATGTACCTGACATGTTGTAGGTAGCATGATATGCTTGCACCACTGTGTGACCTGTCCAGGAGTCACATGGCTTAACATCCTGAGACACAGGGTATGATGTGATGGTGGATGTGTACATTGGCAATACCAGAATGTGGAATGGTGGTGAAGGGCAATGAGGGGATAATGTCTGATCTGTTACCCTCTGTACCACACCAACCACCCATGCAATGGTATGTCAGGTGGCCAGCATGTGGATGTGGTGTGCTGTGGTGCACAGAAGCCCAACAAGGGTGCCAGTAAAGGCATGGAGGTCGTCAATGAGTGTGTGAAGCATGGATGTGAAGATGTGGCCCAATGCCATACTGAATGGCCCAGTCATGGGTGTAAAAATGCAGTCCCACACATGCAATGCAGTACCACCCATGTGTAGTGTGATAGATGCGGTAGTGTGGTGGTCAAGGTACACAACGTCCATGAATGGGCTAGCAGTCAATTCAGTGGGCTGCTGCAGAGACACATAACAACCTGGTTGACAGGATATAACAGCTACGGAGATTGGAGGTGACATTGGGACAGTGTCCTAGGACATAACGTGTGCATGGCAGTACCATGTATGTGTCCACAGGGGCAATGCGATGTCCATCTATGGATTGGAACCCTGTAGTGAGTGAGAGTATGTATTGTTGGTAGGTACCCCATTGGCAGGCATGATGCCAGCAACATCTGTGTTGGCAATGCCTGGATAACTGTTATATGCTATATTGAATGTGGATGTAGCCAAACAACACAGACATACCACCACACTGTGTGTGGGCCCACACTGCAATGT
Source organism: Protopterus annectens (assembly GCF_019279795.1). NCBI lineage: Eukaryota > Metazoa > Chordata > Ceratodontiformes > Protopteridae > Protopterus > Protopterus annectens. The sequence continues at coordinate 204,900,112 of NC_056736.1, read as the reverse complement.
ATGGCAGTCATGTGTAGGTAGCTAGCTGTGGAGCATGTGACGGACCATGAGGACCCACCATGACTGTCAAGTGATGCACCACACACATTTGAACATAACTACCGTGCAACAGCCTGCACATGTGCCCATACAGCACATGTGCATGGAACAGGAATACCACTGTGGCGTCTGTGAAAAGGCCAGTACCACCATGTCTCTGTGTGGAATAGCATGGTCCCTACCAGTGCGTACATGTAGCGGAAGTGCACTGTGATATGTGTCAGCATAGTCACGTATACTGTCCAGCTGCCGGGGTGCCATGCCATTAACTACCCCCGTCAGCAGACGTCGGTAGTAGCGGCCGTTGAGCACATGTACCATGTATGCTGCGATGGGTGTGTGTCTAGGGTGTGGCTAGCAGGGCCGCGAAGCATAGATGTTCAGCAAACAGAGGGGGGATGTCCGTAGGTATAGCACACAGACACATGGAGGTATGGTGCATGCCGAGGGTAGTGTAGGTATGGTATGTGTTGTGTAATGTGTCACCCAGCTATGTGTAGTGCATGGCCAAGCATGTGTGGGTACATGGGAGTCCATACTAGGGAAGTGCGTGTTGCTGTCAGCACATGGCAGTAGCAACTGTCCGAGGTGCAATGTACAGCATGACAACACAGCCAGCATGTAACCTGTGGTGTACAGTGTACTCTCCGTTGCGTGTCACAATGTGTGTAGCGGTCACAAACATGGGTATCTGAACATGGAGTACCTATGATGCATTTTTTCTCGGGAATATACAGTATGTGTGTAAATCATTGTGTGATGTGGGATCCACTCACCCGTGTGTGTTGCAGTCCAGGTATGTGCCTGGGAGGTATGATCTGTGTACAATCTGGACTGGCATGTGTGCTGTGTAGGGCATGGAGGCAAGTCCCAGGCACAGCAGATAAATGTCATGCATGCCTTACTGTGTGTGCAGTGCTTGTGTACAGCACAGTGGAGGGTGCAAGCATTGTCATACATCACTGCATGCCATGCCTGCCTGTGACAGCCCTGCCGGAGACAGACATGTGACACTGCTGCACAGGCAGCATAGCATGTGAAGATGTACATGTGGGCCCCACACCCTAGGCAGATGTCTGTAGGTCATGTGTGCCACAGTAGTGTGGTTGACCATGACTGTCATACTGGACAAATACCACATGCCTGCATAAGTACAGTATGACCATAGTTAACAGTCCCAGTGACAGAGTAGGCCAATGTACAGTATCCCTGCGTGCAGACCACTGCCTACTGTACACCTGGCTAGACACACCCACGGAGGTGAATACACCTTTGAGCCATCACATGTCCCAGTCCATGTGGCCTGTACAATGTCATCACAGGGTGGTCACAATAGCAGGTGGTAAGACAGACACGGTGTACCAGGTGATGTGTCATGTGTGCATATGTTGAGTTGCACAGCCGTTCACATGTCCGCAACATACTGGTGCACGATGTATACTGTTACTTGATGTGTGGAACTGCACTGTGACCCACAACAGGGCCATCTGACACAGGTGTGTTGTGAATGGTATAACCCATGTTCACACAGGATACACACTGCTGTTGTTGGCAGGCATGCTGGTGGCTACCAGTGGTGCATGCAGTGGTCATACAGACATACTGCACACAGTGTTCATGCAGGAATGTCCATTGTTGTGGATGATGTGTTGCTATGTGAAGGTAGGTGTGTGTTGTGAATGTTACACATCCAGATGATACCATCTGGCGCAGTCATGGTCGTCGACAACATCACACACATCCACAGCAGTCAGAACCCTGTCCTGAGAATGTGTGTCAGTCACCCTCGTACTGTGTGACATATGTGCACATGGCAGAACACCTCCCACTGTCATCTAGGATGGCTACGTGATGGCTGGAATGTGCTGTGAAAATGTACAATGCTGGTAGCCCAATGAAGTACCTGGAATCACACACAGTACGCTATGGCTGCCATGTAAACCATGCACAACAATGACCATCTGACAGACACAAACAATGCGTTGACACGTTGAACATGTGCACATGACAACTCCCAATGATGTATGTTGCACATATCGATGTACAACTGTCATCTATGGCCATAGCATGGATGTAGACGCACATACCCCACAGGCAGTACCACGTGATGTAGGTAGGGGGGCATTGCCTGTGTACATGTGACAGTAGCTGTACAGCCACATGTCCTGCATAGCCGTCATGTAGGGGTAGCAGTGGCATGTGACTGCTGCACATGCCCGTACATTTGACCATGTCCCACAGGAGATGTGTTATGTGTGTACAACATGTGATGTGCCGACATCAAGCTGTGAAGTGTACGGCTGCCAGTGTACCTGTGTGACTTTTTCTGCGATGGGTGCAAAGGCACATAGTACTGCATTGCATGCCCACAAGCCCACACAGGTGCATAGCCTGAACATACAATACAAAGAGGGTGTGGGATGATAGCAACCCACAGGAGGAGATGGGTACGGGTGGCAACCCACAACCACATGTGCGGGTACGGTGTTCATGTCTATGACACATTAGCACCTGAGAAGCTAGCGTTACGGCAGTACAGGGTTGCATGCATATATGTTCAACAACATCCCTGTGTGTCCCACGACTGGCCCGTGGACAGACGGACACCAACCAAATGTGCAGATATGATATGTGGACAGCACATCACTGATGCCTACTGTAGAACAGGCTTACTGTGTAGACATGTGCACAGTAGGTCTGCGCCAGCCGCAGTCAAACACGTTATGTGCCGAACCACACCAATAGTCCAGGCCATGCCACAGACGGACGTGCATGCATCTGTGTATGTACGGCTGTGAATGTCTCCGGCATTGCAGTATAGCTGTGTCACCATTGTGAACAACATAATGAATGGGTTGTATGTGTGAGGGGTGCGTCATACGTGTATGGTCAGATCGACGATACCATCAGTGCCCCTGCTATGTGAACATCCCTGTCCCCATACATGGATACCTATGCTGTGCCCAACACCACGTTTCCAGAGGGAGGGATGGCGGTGTGCAGTGCACCAGCAGACATGGGGGTGGCAGCAGGCAGTGGATGTAGACATATGTGGTACCCACATCAGTCCAGGCAACCATCCATGTGCACGGGATAGCAGTGTGTGTCCACATACAGCACTGTGTTGATCAATATCCCAGCACATAGCACCTGTCAGGGTTACAGTGTATGCATGGATGTGTGATACCTGCATGCACCAGACACACCCTCACCAAGCAGCATGCAGCCTACCTTGCATAAGGCCAGTGTCCACACCATGGTGATAGACATGTGTAATGTCCATATACACATAGCAATGACATATGGAATGGACAGCCACCCTGCCAATATCGTTACCCCAGGTGGATCACATCCCAGTGCCATGTACAGGGTACAATGAACACCCGTGATGTGGATGTGATTCCTTCCAGACCAGGTGGCCACAGTGGAATGTCTTCCCACCCACATTGGCATTGTGTGTGTTGACAGAGGTTACTGACAGGTGTGGTACCCATTTCCATGAACACGCCCACCATGTTGAATGGATTACCACCTACATGTTACGCCGGGCAAACATGTCCTTCCCACTGGGTAGGTCTGCACCTTCTCTGGCATGTAGCAGCAGGCCATGGCTCTAGCACCAGTTATCCATGTGTCTGACGCCCTAGGTGGATGTGCGTGTCAGATGGGGTGTTGGGTATGGTGGCCGTGTGCAGTCATCTGCATACCTTGTCTGCCACAATCCCTATGTTTGCATGCACATTGAAGGTCGAATGCCGAACGGCAGGGGCCCAGGACTCAGCCCTGTGGGCCTCCACCGAGACCAGCTTTGAGTCTGACACGGCACCAGGAACACAAACCCTGTGTGGTGTGACCTCCAACCATTCTGAGAACCATCGTGACATATGTCCCCACATGTACGCTGGTGAGCCTTTCCATGAGTCCCACGTGGAGTGTGTTCTGAACGCCCCACCAGGTCATGGTAGTGTGTGCAAACCGACGTACCCCCTCAATGGCCTTGGTGACTGCTCCAGACAGGACGAGCAGGTTTGGGAGGCAGGATCTGCCCTTGACTAAGTTGTAGTGGGTATGTTCCGCATTGGCTGTACACCACTGTCTGTATTCATGGGCACCTGTATGGACCTCCCGCAGCTTTGCAGACAAGGCTTGTCAAGCTGATAGGGCGGGAATGTCTACAGTCCATAAGAGCACTACCCTGGCATAGTGGGACCACAGATGCCATATGCCATCCAGCGGGGACCTAGCCCGTAGTAAGGCTAACATGACACAGTGGCCTTATGTGTGGGGCGAGGGCCTCAATGAGGTTGGGTAGCACACAGCCAGGGACACCATCGGGGCCCATTGGTGCTGTGTTAACCGCCTAACAGATAGGGCATATGAGATGTTTCGGAGGCTAGACTCTGGTGGGATGGATATGTCCCCTCTTGGGGGGGGTGGATGTATGCATGGAACATGTCCGCTGGTTTGTTGACAATGTCTGTGGGTGCAGTGACCGTTGTACCATTCTGGATCATTTCTGGCCATGTCTGTGCGCTCCCACCCATGTCCCTACCACAGTTAAGGAAGGCCCTATGGTTGTCTCATGTGCCCTCTGCAGTACCACTCCCACAAGCGGCCTTGGATGATTGTATGTGGCCGTATGTTGACGCCGGTATGAATGGGTGATGGCTTCCTGGTACTGATATTGCTCTGTCATGTATTAGCTCCAACTGTTGATGTACAGTTTGTCAGTGGCTGGGGTCCACCAGACCATGTGCCTACCTTTGGTGGACAAGGTCCTGATGTTATCATGATCGCTTGCTGCAGACATCCCTGGGGGTGCTCAGAGAAGGCATTCGTAAGGGAGTTGGCAGTGTGGCCTGTGTTCACCACTGGCATGGAGGACTTGTAGGGTACCACACCGGTCGTATGATGTGTGTGGTTTGCTGTGGAGAGGTCCTCACTTAGGTCTCCCATGCCAGTGTTGGGTGCAGGATGTGGATTACCACTGGATCCACTATATGGTCTGACATCACCATTGAGGGATGTACATCCTGTGTGGAGCATATCCTCCCATGTGTGATGGGCAGAACTGGTATACGCCCCCTAGTGGGTATGGTTCATGGCTGTTTTACAGCAGTCACGTATGAACACCCGGACCTGTGGCGAGGGTGTTGTGTCATGGGTAATGTTCCCAGTCTATGTATGGGTGCTTGATGTCACCCAATACGGTGCTGTTGTGAGAGCATGCACACTCACCAGTGTCCTCAGGACGGCTGTGCAGGTATCCTGGGTTTGGGAGGGTGGTCTGTAGCATGCAACAAACTGTAGGGCAGTCCTACCCATGGTTAATTGCACCTGGATATTCCTCGCTGCAACGGCCACGTCTGTGGCATGGCCGGGTTGCTGTTGTGTGGCTGGACACACACGACGGTCCACATTCTGCCACCCATGCTGTCGCACCATGTGTGCTCTGTGCCGAGTCTAAGTGTCTGAGCATGCCCAGTAAGCAGTTGTGTAGATGGACACACAGTACAGTGCACACCGCGCCCGACTGCAGTAATACCCCGGTCCATGCCTGTATCCCCTTCGCAACGACCACGTCTGTGGCATGGCCAGGTTGCTGTTGTGTGGCTCGACACACACGACGGTCCACATTCTGCCACCCATGCCGTCGCACCATGTGTATGCATGTCTGCTCTGTGCCGAGTCTAAGTGTCTGAGCATGCCCAGTAAGCAGTTGTGTAGATGGACACACAGTACAGTGCACACCGCTCCCGACTGCAGTAATACCCCGGGTGCATGCCTGTATCCCCTTCGCAACGGACACCTCTGTGCCATGGCCGGGCTGCTGTTGTGTGGCTGGACACACACGACGGTCCACATTCTGCCACCCATGCTGTTGCTCCATGTGTATGCATGTCTGCTCTGTGCCGAGTCTAAGTGTCTGAGCATGCCCAGTAAGCAGCTGTGTAGATAGACACACAGTACAGTGCACACCGCGCCCGACTGCGTTGATACCCCGTGAGCATGTCTGTCTCCCCTTTGCAACCGCTAGGTGTGGGAGGCATGGCCAGTACACCCGCCGGGGGTACACACGACAGTCGTCACCGATGTCTGCTACTAGGCGTGTAGCCATGGCCAATGGCATCCTGCATAGCCATGGTGACCATCCAGGTGACACATATGTGGCTGTCATGCCACATTGGCTGCCTACATCCTGCACGCCGGATGCCCTCTCATAGGGTAAAGTGTCATGTGGTGCATCCCGTATTCCTGTCGTGATGTACTGATCATTAGTTATTTGGTATTCCCGACTGCAGCACTAACGTGTTACTGTACGGCCACCTTGGGATGGTAACAGGCTGCGTGACTGCGCACTCTGTCTTCATTCCCGATCGGACGCATTGCCTCTGCAGATGATACCACCCACCTAGGGGTATGCCTCCTGACAGTGCTGTGCTCAGTAATCCCGGTAGCGCATTCTGTAAATGCTTCATGCTGTAGTGAGTTCATGTAGGTTCGACCCTCGGCCCATGTGTGTGTGTGTGTGTGTGTGTGTGTGTGTTTCCAGCTGCCTCTGCAGATGAACTAGCTTTTAGACGCTTCGCAACACATACCTTGGCTATTGCCAGCTATTGTCTTACGAGTGATGTCACCCGCCTAGAAGTATGCCTCTGACAGCGCTGTGCTCAGTAAACTCGGTAGCGCGTTCTGTAAATGCTTCATACTGTAGTGAGTTCATGTAGATAGGCGAGGTTCGACTCCCGCCCTTCCGTGTGTGTGTGTGTTTCCAGCTGCCTCTGCAGATGAACATGCTTTTAGACGCTTCGCAACACATACCTTGGCTATTGCCAGCTATTGTCTTACGAGTGATGTCACCCGCCTAGAAGTATGCCTCTGACAGCGCTGTGCTCAGTAAACTCGGTAGCGCTCTGTAAATGCTTCATACTGTAGTGAGTTCATGTAGATATGCGTAGGTTCGACTCCCGGCCCTTCCGTGTGTGTGTGCATGTGTTTGTTTCCAGCTGCCTCTGCGGATGAACATGCTTTTAGACGCCTCGCAACACATACCTTGGCTATTGCCAGCTATTGTCTTACGAGTGATGTCACCCGCCTAGAAGTATGCCTCTGACAGCGCTGTGCTCAGTAAACTCGGTAGCAGGTTCTGTAAATGCTTCATACTGTAGTGAGTTCATGTAGATAGGCGTAGGTTCGACTCCCGCCCTTCCGTGTGTGTGTGTGTGTGTGTGTTTCCAGCTGCCTCTGCGGATGAACATGCTTTTAGACGCTTCGCAACACATACCTTGGCTATTGCCAGCTATTGTCTTACGAGTGATGTCACCCGCCTAGAAGTATGCCTCTGACAGCGCTGTGCTCAGTAAACTCGGTAGCGTGCTCTGTAAATGCTTCATACTGTAGTGAGTTCATGTAGATAGGCGTAGGTTCGACTCTTGGCCCTTCCGTGTGTGTGTGTGTGTGTGTTTCCAGCTGCCTCTGCGGATGAACATGCTTTTAGACGCTTCGCAACACATACCTTGGCTATTGCCAGCTATTGTCTTACGAGTGATGTCACCCGCCTAGAAGTATGCCTCTGACAGCGCTGTGCTCAGTAAACTCGGTAGCGTGCTCTGTAAATGCTTCATACTGTAGTGAGTTCATGTAGATAGGCGTAGGTTCGACTCCCGGCCCTTCCGTGTGTGTGTGTGTGTGTGTGTGTTTCCAGCTGCCTCTGCGGATGAACATGCTTTTAGACGCTTCGCAACACATACCTTGGCTATTGCCAGCTATTGTCTTACGAATTATGTCACCCGCCTAGAAGTATGCCTCTGACAGCGCTGTGCTCAGTAAAGTCGGTAGCGCGTTCTGTAAATGCTTCATACTGTAGTGAGTTCATGTAGATAGGCGTAGGTTCGACTCCCGGCCCTTCCGTGTGTGTGTGTGTGTGTTTCCAGCTGCCTCTGCGGATGAACATGCTTTTAGACGCTTCGCAACACATACCTTGGCTATTGCCAGCTATTGTCTTACGAGTGATGTCACCCGCCTAGAAGTATGCCTCTGACAGCGCTGTGCTCAGTAAACTCGGTAGCGCTTTCTGTAAATGATGCATACTGTAGTGAGTTCATGTAGATAGGCGTAGGTTCGACTCCCGGCCCTTCCGTGTGTGTGTGTGTGTGTTTCCAGCTGCCTCTGCGGATGAACATGCTTTTAGACGCTTCGCAACACATACCTTGGCTATTGCCAGCTATTGTCTTACGAGTGATGTCACCCGCCTAGAAGTATGCCTCTGACAGCGCTGTGCTCAGTAAACTCGGTAGCGCTCTGTAAATGCTTCATACTGTAGTGAGTTCATGTAGATAGGCGTAGGTTCGACTCCCGGCCCTTCCGTGTGTGTGTGTGTGTTTCCAGCTGCCTCTGCGGATGAACATGCTTTTAGACGCTTCGCAACACATACCTTGGCTATTGCCAGCTATTGTCTTACGAGTGATGTCACCCGCCTAGAAGTATGCCTCTGACAGCGCTGTGCTCAGTAAACTCGGTAGTGCATTCTGTAAATGCTTCATACTGTAGTGAGTTCATGTAGATAGGCGTAGGTTCGACTCCCGGCCCTTCCGTGTGTGTGTGTGTGTGTTTCCAGCTGCCTCTGCGGATGAACATGCTTTTAGACGCTTCGCAACACATACCTTGGCTATTGCCAGCTATTGTCTTACGAGTGATGTCACCCGCCTAGAAGTATGCCTCTGACAGCGCTGTGCTCAGTAAACTCGGTAGCTGCTTCTGTAAATGCTTCATACTGTAGTGAGTTCATGTAGATAGGCGTAGGTTCGACTCCCTGCCCTTCCGTGTGTGTGTGTGTGTTTCCAGCTGCCTCTGCGGATGAACATGCTTTTAGACGCTTCGCAACACATACCTTGGCTATTGCCAGCTATTGTCTTACGAGTGATGTCACCCGCCTAGAAGTATGCCTCTGACAGCGCTGTGCTCAGTAAACTCGGTAGCGCATTCTGTAAATGCTTCATACTGTAGTGAGTTCATGTAGATAGGCGAGGTTCGACTCCTGGCCCTTCCGTGTGTGTGTGTGTGTGTTTCCAGCTGCCTCTGCGGATGAACATGCTTTTAGACACTTCGCAACACAAACCTTGGCTATCAGCGGCCATTCCTTTACGGATGTTGCCACCCACCTGTACATGTGCCTCTGCTGGTGGTGTGCTCGGTGGTCCACGTAGCACATTCCATACCTGTGTTGTACGTTTGTGCATTTGGGTATGTGGGTGTGTGGTCAAACACCATGCCTGCCACATGTGTGTGTGTGTCCATGCTCCCAGCTGCATGGGTTCATACGGTATTGCCTTGTGGTTTACGCAGAACACACCTATCCTGCCGCCATCCCTGTGTTTCTGGATGGCGGTATGCAGTTCGTGTACTGCTTGTGTGTCTGTTGTGGTCGGCGACCGCCGTAGCGTGATCTCCACGTGCACCATGCTATGGTGTGCTGGGGTGATGCTGTGTACATGACACACCCGGCCTGCCACATGTGTCCGTCTGTATCTCTGTCATTGTATATCTACGCACCTATGTTGTGGCCGCATTGCTGCTCTAGCATGGACAGCTGTCTTTCCCATGTATCGCATATTTGCACGGCAGACACATATGACTGTGGTCCGCTATGCATCCACTCATTGTCCATGCACTGTCCGTATTCCAGAACACCGTATTGACATCTGCTGGATATCGTGACACACAGCTATCCTTGCTGTCCTGACAGTGTACCCTGACACGCCATACACCTTGTGTGTACTTGGCTAGATATGGTGTGTGTATCTCTACCTGTGCTGTATGCATGGTTGTGTGTGTGTCCCGCTACAGCCATCTGTGCATGTGTCGCCACCATGGGTAATCCTTGTGGACCGCACTTTCATGTGCACGTCTGCACATACCTGCAGACTGTACTACCCTCCCACGGCTGCGGACTTAGATCGACTGCTGCCCTAGGCTGTAGGGCTCCTTGGCGCCCACCACCACAGCACATGGTGCCCCCATCATGGTATACCTACATGACACACCTACTAGACAGGTGGCCCTACTAGTGCGGCGCCCTGGCCAGCCGCAGGAATGCCATAAACCCACGGCTGGATGTGGGCACATCACAAGGCATACGTCTACATTCGGTGTTTTACGACGCCCAGGTTGTAATACCAGAGGGGGGACCTCATCAGCTATGCTATAGAATGCGGATCTATTTGGTTTAGTAGGTGGAGGGTTGCCCACACACCAGGGCTGACCGATGGAACACTGATGAGGCCTCTTTTGAGAGGCAGGTGGAGCAAGCCCCCGTAACGTGAATGTAGTTTAGGTACAGATGTAGGGTTAGCACACATTCGTCCACTCATTCAGTTCTGTACCGCTGTATTACAGTGATATGCTATGCATATCTGCCATATACATTGTTAAATCATTCAATGATGAGTATTCGCATAGTACAATATCATATGATACATGTGTTAATAGGATGCCTTCTGAGGTGTTAACATATGTGTGTGTGGTTAACATTGCGTCTGTGCTTTCTATGCTGTGGTTACATGTTCATTGTTTGCACAGAAAGTAACACATGGAAGTGTAAGTGGGGATATAAAGCCTGGACGCGCCGTTTATGTTATGTGTACGCCTCACGGAGCGCACGGGTGATAGCGCTTACATGTCTATGGAGTAACCTTTGGATACCACATGTGACCTGTCGTGGACGAAACGCTCACGCTGACTGTTTCATCTACCTATGTGTGTCGTGGCTTTGTGTGCCATAAGGTGCCAGCGGGTCTTTGATGTGGATTATGTGTATTCCATGGTCAATTGACATTAACACTATTACTTCACCGAAGGATGTTCTTCATTGGTGGGGACGCCATAGTTTCACCATTGTATGGCTTTCCTAGCTGACGCTGATATTGTGCCATTGGTATGTGTTCCACAGGTCACCCATTTCTCCCGCTGCACGGAGCCGCATGTGATCCCCATTCCGGTGCTGGCATATTGACAGCTGTGTACGCCGGTATTGGCACAGCGGTCTGGCTTTGTATGGGGAGTGTCTACTGGTTTCCCATCTGTATTACCTGTGTTATGCCTCACTGCAGCTGTGTGGTTACACCAAGTTCGCGGTTATGGGTGCCATCTCGGTCCTACGCTTGTCCATCCCTCGCGATTGTCTACTGGACACTGGTATGGAGCAGTACACATTTCACACCTGCATTTCGCATTAGACGGTGGATGCTTTGCACTATCAGTGGGGAGTAAGGCACGTGCTACTCCCACATCCCTCCCATGGTGCGGACAACGATTATCTGCCAAACAACACCGAGCCCCGCTATTGCATACCCAGGATCCCATGGATGCAGCCCTCGACGGTACCCATTACACATCCTGCATGTGTGCGGGAATGGGATGTGGACGCACCTCTATGGGCTCTACAATATGGGAATATCTGTACATATGTCCCGTGATTCTGTGGACAGCTGTGGTCAACCCTGAACACGCTGGGGGTGCATATGTCTGGCTGTACCGTAGACACGGCTGTCAGTTATTTCAGGTCTCCCGATCGTGGCTGGTTGACATTGCGCACGGATGAATCTCTGGGGTCCTACTATGAACACCATTGTGCATATGTACAGTGTAGACCTTGTTGGACTGTGTCCATCTGGCTAGTGGGTTTGACCGCTGCTGTATGTTCCCCAATCGCGGATGTGTGGTTGCTACCCATATTATGTAGTGCTACGCTGACCAGGGTATTCTAAACTGAAACCGGATGGTGTAGATCCAATGATGCAGGCTAGAGAAGCTTTAGGTCATCCTCCAATGTCCCATTAGGATATGTCTGCCACAGTATCGCAAACGGACACAACCAAAGAATGTAGATCCTATTAAATCATTGACGGATGTTCTTCATAAGCGTGAACGCCATAGTGTCAGGATCCTATGACTTTCCCACTTAACGTTGTTGGTGTGCCGTTAGTATGTGTTCCACAGGTCGGCCATGTGTTCCGCGGTATGGTAGCGAGTGATCCCCATTCACCTTCTAGCAGATTGGGTGCTGTGTACGCCGGTATTCGCACGGCGGTCTGACATCGTATGTGGAGTCTCTACTGTAGTCCCTATCTGTATTCCCTGTGTTGTGCCTTACCACAGCTGTGTGATTCCACCAGGTTTGCAGTTATGGGTGACATCTTGGCCGTACGATTGTCCATCCATGGGAACTGTCCAATGGACACTGGTATAGTGCTGTACACATTTCACAGCTGCATTTAGCATTCTCTGGTGGGTGATTTGCATAATTAGTGCGGAGTAACGCATGTGCCATACCCACATCCCTCACACGGGGCGGACAACGGATCATCTGCCAATCAACACCGAGACCCATGTCTGCATACCCACGATCCCATGGCTGCAGCCCTCGACAGTACCCGCTGCACATCCTCCACGTGTGCGGAATGGGATGTGGACGCACCTGTATGGACTGGACAATCTGGGGATTCATGTGCATATCACCTGCAGTTCATGGACAGTTGTCATTAACCTTGGACACGCTGGTGGTGCATATATGTAGCTGTGCCGTAGTCACGGCTGCCGCTTCATCTGGGTCTCCCGCTCCACGCAGGTTGCATTGCGCACGGATAAATGTTTGGGTCCTACACTGGACACCAGTGTGCATATGTAAAGTGTAGAACATATTGGACTGTGTCCATCTGACCAGTGTGTTTGACTTCCGCTGCATGTCCAGCAGTCACGGATGTCTGTTTGAGTACCCATATTATGTAGTGCTACGTAAACCGGGTCTTCCGCCACTGAACCCAAATGGTGTAGTTCCCATGATGCAGGCTAACAATTGCTTTCACTAATCCGCAGATATCCCATTGGGACATTCCCGCCTCTGTATTGTCACATTAACACGAAGAAACCATGTATAACCTATTGATTCATTGCAGGATGTTCTTTATATGTGTGTACGCCATAGCTTTAACATCCTATACCCTTTCTATTTGACGTTGTTGGTGTGCCATTAGTATGTGTTCCGCAGGTCGCCCATTTGTTCCACGGTATGGCAGCGAGTGATCACCATTCACTTGCTGGGAAATTGAGTGCTGTGTACGCCGGTATTCGCACGGCGGTCTGACTTTGTATGTGGAGTCTCTACTGTAGTCCCTATCTGTATTCCCTGTGTTTTGCCTTACTACAGCTGTGTGATCCCAGCAGGTTTGCTGTTATGGGTGCCATCTTGGCCGTACGCCTGTCCGTCCATGGGGAATGGCTACTGGACACTGGTAGAGGGCTGTACACATATCACAGCTGCATTTAGCATTCTCCGGTGGATGATTTGCATTATTAGTGTGGAGTAACGCATGTGCTATACCCACATACCTCCCACGGGGCGGTACGACGGATTATCTGCCAATCGACACACAGCCCCATTTCTGCATACCCACGATCCCATGTCTGCAAAACTCGACGGTACCCATTGCACATCCTCCATGTGTGCGTGAATGGGATGTGGACGCACGTCTATGGACTCGGCAACCTGGGGAGTCCGATCCATATGTCCTGCATGTCATGGACACTTGTCATCAACCTTGAAAACGCTGGTGGTGCACATATGTAGCTGTGCCGTAGTCACGGCTATCAGGTCTTCTGGTTCTCTAGATCGCCGCCTGTTCACATTGCATACGGATAATTTTTGGGTCCTACAATGGACACCAATGTGCATATGTCAAGTGTAGAACGTATTGTACTGTGTCCATCTGGCCAGTGGGTCTGACTGCTGCCGAGATGTTCAGCAATCACGGATGTCTGTTTGAGTACCCATATTATGTAGTGCTACGTAAACCGGGTTATCCGCCACTGTACCCAAATGGTGTAATTCCAATGTTGCAAGCTAACAATTGCTTTCACCAATCTGCAGATATCCCATTGGGACACTCCCGCCTCTGTATTGTCAACTTTACACGAACGAAACATGTAGATCCTATTAATTCATTGAAGGATGTTCTTTATATGTGGGTACGCCATAGCTTAACCATCCTATAACCTTCCTAGTTCACGTTGTGGGTGTGCCATCAGTATGTGTTCCGCAGGTCACACATTTGTTCCGCGAGTGATCCCCATTCACTTGCTGGCAGGTTGAGAGCTGTGTACGCCGGTATTCGCACGGCGGCCTGACATTCTATGTGGAGTGTCTGCTGTACTCCCTAAATGTGTTCCCTGTGTTCTGCCTTACTACAGCTGTGGGATTCCGCCAGGTGTGCAGTTATGGGTGCCATCTTGGCCGTACGTTTGTCCATCCATGGGAACTGCCTCATGGACACTGGTGTAGGGCTGTACACATGTCACAGATGCATTTAGCATTCTCAGGTAGATGATTTGCATTATCAGTGCGGAGTAACGCATATGCCATACCCACACCGCACACGGGGCGGGACAACGGATCTTCTGCCAATCAAGTCCGACACCCATTTCTGCATACCCACGATCCCATGGCTGCAACCACCGACAGTACCCATTGCACATCCTCCATGTGTGCAGGAATGGGATGTGGACACACATCTATGGACTGGACTATCTGGGGATTCCTGTGCATATGTCCTGCATTTCATGGACAGTTGTCATCAACCTTGAACACGCTGGTGGTGCATATATGTAGCTGTGCCGTAGTCACGCCGGTCACATCATCTGGGTCTCCCGATCGCGCACGGTTGACATAGCGTACGGATAAATTTTTGGGTCCTACAATGGACACAAATGTGCATATGTAAAATGTAGAACATGTTGGACTGTGTCCATGTGGCCAGTGATTGTGACCGCTGCTGTATATTTCCCATTCGCGGATGTCTGTTTGACTACACATATTATGTTGTGCTACGAAACCCATGTTCTACTACGATTAACCCAAATGGTATTGCTGTACTGCTGCAGGTTGGCAACTGCTTCAAGTAATCCTCAGACAGCCCAGTAGGACATATACGCCACTGTATTGTCAATATGACACAGCCAGACCATGTGGACACGATTGATTCATTGACGGATGTTCTTTATAAGCGGGAACGCCAGTGTTTCAACATCCTATGACCGTCCGAGTTGACGTTGTTGGTGTGCCATTGGTATGTGTTCCACTGGTCGCCCATGTGTTCCGCAGTATGGCAGCGCAGTGATCCCCATGTTGTTGCTGGCAGATCGAGTGCTGTGTACGCCGGTATTTGCACGGCCGTCTGGATTTCAATGGGGGGTGTCTACTGTAGTTTCCATCTGCATTTCCTGTGTTATGCCTTACTGCACCTGTGTGATTCCACCGTGCTTGCAGGTATGTGTGCCATCCTGGTCGTAGGCATATCCATCCATGGGGATTGCCTACTGGACACTGTTATGGCCTGTACACATTCCACACCTGCATTTAGCATTATCCGGTGGATGCTTTGCACCATTAGTGGGGAGTAGGTCATGTGCTACACCCACACCCCTCCCACGGGGCGGAACAACGAATTATCTGCCAAACAACACCGAGCCCCATTTCTGCATACCCAAGATCCCATTGCTGCACCTATCGATAGTACCCATTACACATCCATCATGTGTGGGTACTGGGATGTGGACGCACATGTATGGACACGGCGATCTGTGGATTTCTGTTCATATGTCCTACATTTCATGGATACCTGTCATCAACCTTAATCACGCTGGCGGTGCATATGTCTAACTGTGCCGTAGTCACGGCTATCGCATCATCTGGTGGTCGGAAACGGCTGGTTGGAGTTCTGTTAGAATGTATTTTTGGGTCCTACAATGGACACATATGTGCAAATGTAAAGGTAGATGTTGCTGGATTGTGTCCAACTGGCCAGTGGTTTCGACCGCTGCTGTATGTTCGCCAATCGCGGATGTCTGTTTGACTACCCATTCTACGTGGTGCTACGTAAACCAGGTGTGTTAGAACTGTAAATAACTGATGTATATCCAAAGATGCAGGTTAGCAACTGGTTTACATAAATCTCAGACGTCCCAATAGGACATATCCGTCACTGTACTGTCAACATAACACCACTGCAACATGTTGATCCCCTATGTATTCATTGAAGCATGTCTTCTTTATAGGTGGGAACGCCATAGCTTACATATCCTACTTGACGTTGTTAGTGTGCCATTAGTATGTGTTCCACAGGTCGCCCATCTGTTCCGCTGTATGGTAGCGAGTGCTCCCCATTTTGTTGCTGGCAGATCGAGTGCTGTGTACGCCGGTATTCGCACGGCGGTCTGACTTTGTATGGGGAGTGTCTACTGTACTCCCTATCTGTATTTCCTGTGTTATGCCTTACTGCAGCTGTGTAATTCCACCAGGTTTCCAGTTATGGGTGCCATCTTGGTCGTACACCTGTCCATCCATGGGAATTGCCTACTGGACAGTAATATAGGGCTGTACACATTTCACACCTGCTTTTAGCATTATCTGGTGGATGCTTTGCATCATTGGTGGGGAGTAAGGCACGGGCTATACCCACATCCCTCCCACGATGGCGGACAACGGATTATCTGCCAAACAACACCGAGCCCCAATTTTGCATACCCAGGATCCCATGGCTGCAACCTCCACGGTACCCATTACACATCCTTCATGTGTGCGGACTGGGATGTGGACGACTTATATGGACACGACAATCTGGGGATTTCTGTTCATATGTCCTGCATTTCATGGACAGTTGTCATCAACCTTGAACACGCTGGTGGTGCATATGTATAGCTGTGCCGTAGTCACGGCTGTACACCGCCTGGGTCGATCGCAGCTGTTTGATGTCTCAAATGGGTAAATTTTTTGAGTCCTACAATGGACACCGATGTGCATATGTAAAGTGTAGAACGTGTTGGACTGTCACCATCTGGCCAGTGGTTTTGACTGCTGCTGTATGTTCCCAATCGCTGATGTCTGTTTGACTACCCATATTATGTATTACTTGGCCTATCTATATCCACGCGCCAGTAAGCGTAAATACAGCAAACCTTTAGTCCTGGTCATCTTCATAAAAGACATCATTGAACATATATCAGGCCAAAACGGACAATGACAGAAACGATACACTCCACAGTCAAAACATACTAAGCTCTTTCACCCACTAACATGGGGCATCGTCGGAGTACGAAATACATTACATAGTCGTCCCTTATACACTTCCTTCAGAGTCAGTTTAAAGTCAATTAATCAATAAACCTGCTCATAGTTAAGTGGACAGTGCTCCATGTCTTGATGATAACGTGACATATACAAATCAGTGTTGCATACATTACTTAATGGAAACAATAATACAACAACAATGTGTTTATATAACTACAATATTGGTCAATACAATCAGTATATTGACACATAGTTGATAATTGTTGTGAGTAAACCTTAGAATGTAGTGTGTTGATCATGATATGAAATATCAATGTGTATAACTGTTGCATTACGATTCCAAAGCATGGAATCAATAAGTACAATTGAAGCATAATTTGTATAAATATGAATGTAAATGAGAGTCACAATGTTACGTGTGAATATGACTGTATCATAACTATATCAATATGAAATGGAATGAACTGTAGTTGTTTACATCTTCTTTTCCGGTGACAAATCTATGTCCATGCGGCATATATACGGGCCGTCGGACTGCTGTGTGTAGATGTATACATGTGAACCCCTCATTTCATACCTTTCTTTGTTACTGTCTGTGGATTACCTGTGTACACATCAATTACCATGCCATACCTTTCCGCTGTACAGGTTCTGGCATGGTGTACGGCTGGTTGGCCCTTAATCTTGCTGTGTGTTACATTGACCAGTGTCTATCTGGCAATTCGCTGGCGTGTCATGTGTGACCTTCTTGCTTCTTTAGGGACCTGATCCCATAATTGTGACGTGCTTCCACTGGCCATATATCTGTCTGTCACCTGGGATCTGTGTGTAACCAGTCCTTTCAGGACACTTTCTATTGTTGTTCTTTTTTGGTTACATATATGAGTACTTTGGTATGTTGTGCTATGATTGTGTGTGGAGCATTTCTCCACGGGCCTCTGCTGACACTGGACATATATCCAGCTAGCGTAGCCCGGTCAACAAGTGTGAACCAACTGGACGCAATGCACGGGGCACCTTCTGACAAGTGGGTTGGGTTACTGATGCATAACCGCCACCAATCCATACTACTAACACATACGTTATTCTATCCACATTCTATGTTTGTCTCATCACATAGCGTGTGTTTCTCACTATTTCTAACGGTACTTTACATGGCATTGCCCGATTCCATACTTTCAGAGGCTGACATTTATGAGACCTGTCTGGTTGACGTGGAGGACACATCCTTAACCTGCCCTGCTTCGAGGGGATCACACACGCACACGCGCACTTGCATTTCCTAATTGTGGGTTACGCGCAGGCGCATTACGCATATCCGTATTCAGTCTCCATATGTTTACTGGGCCTGTGTGGTCACGTGTTCTGTGTTAGTTGTGACTATTCCGCAACATATCTCTGATCCGTTGACGGACGCAGCGGAACGCACGCACACCTTTATACATGTAACAGTCTTTGCAGCATGGACGACATTACGCACATCGCTCACATTTATATGTTCCATAGTCGTAATTCAAACAGGACTGCATTCACGTTTGCCGGTTACTGTGACCACTACACTCTAGCTGTTCGGTGTCATTAATATGCATACCCATGGTACTTAGCTACATTTACATATCCCCCCACCCCCACCCCCCCGCACTCACGCACGTCACTGGCATCCATTCTCCTGCTGGGAAAGGTGCGGTACTACATGTTAAACATTCCTTATTCCCTCCCGCTCATGGCCCAGGATGCATATGTCGTGACCGCAGGGATGTTCAGATCACAGGTGCTTATATCCCCAACGCATACAGGCCTTCGATTGTCAGGGTGTTCCTGTGGTGCTTTGGGTTTGGTCTTGTCCGCCCAGTGTACGGAACTGCCCTGACCGTGTACGAATGTTAGATGAGTCACATGGGCACGGTTTGTCCGTGTCTATGATACCATGTCCCCCCATAATTCCTAACCGTAGCGCTGATTGGCCGGGCGCATCTGCTGTAGATCTTGTTATAGTAATTGCACACGGTCTGGTCGAACGGACCTATTTCCATTACTAACCCTCGGTATTCATGACCTGTCTCGCCATATTACATGGGTTTAACATTGCGTGATGGCTTTCACTGAGCCACGGACATGTCCGTTGCTTAGTTTGGGCCAGTCCCGCCTGCTACACACATTTAACATGGCGGAACAGGTTGAACAGCTCAGCAACGGGACATCGGCCTCTCCGCTGTTTAGTATTGAATCGCTATGTTGACTTTGTTTCACAGAGCGAGACAGTGTCGACATTGGTAACGGACATCTCGCAGTACGCCCGCACCGCAGGTGGCGTATGTCTGCGTTTGGGCGGCGGACAGGCATTATGCTGTGCCATTATGTCTGGGGAATATATGGTTTCTTGCCATAGATGATATGTCATACTAGCAATGACCCGCATCTGGGAGTGGGTACTGCTGTATTTACCCACGGCAAGAGTGGCCTTAGGTCACGTGGTGCCCTAGGCAGAAGTACTCCATGATGCCACCGCCACATCACCCGCTACCCCCGTCCTGGTCTACCTACACAAAATAAAGGCTTGAAAGGTGCCCCGAGTAGAGCGGCGCCCTAGGCGGCTGCCTAGTTGGCCTATGCCTAAGGCCGCATATGTGTGTGGTCCCTCGGGCGTCGGACTCGGGAACGCACCACGTCTGCCGTGAGTATATCTAGCATTACCCACATCCAGGCGTGGTTTATTGCTATGATGTTCCATGTGTACGGACACCTGTGTTTGGACAACCTACAATAGCTTCTGCTATTGGCATGCAATGCTGTGGGTGGTGCCGGTTACCATACATATGCCTTTCTCAAAAGCCGAATTCACACTTCTGAACACTACTGTGGTCTCCTTTGAGGCCCCTGAGCCAGTGGTAAACATTACTCAAACCGCTGAATCACGTACATATGCCTTCCACCAGCACCTACAGGACTGCATGGATCAGGCAATCCCATACAAAACTGAGACTCTTTGTACCAAGGCCAAGCATCCAGTCTGGTGGACCCCAGCCATGAACAAGCTCTAGAACGACAGGAGGTAGCTACTACAAGATAGAGCGGAATACTTGTAAGGTAAGACACCCTTGCTCATTGTATGTGAAGAACTACAAGCTGTCAGGAAATCATCCAGGGGAAATTCAACAGAGAAATCAACAAGGACTCGACAGACAATCATAAGGCCTTCTTTAGCTATGTTGGACACCTGGGAGGACACTCCCAGATATGCTCACACTGGGTTCAGAATGATGTGAGGATGACTGAACCTACACACATTGCCAACATACTGGCTGACAGGTTCGGTGCTAACTTCTCCCCTCACCCCCACATGGAGAGATATCTATACCAGAGGATTGTAGATCCTGGAACTTCTGTAACACACAGGTGGGAAATGCTCTCTCCAAGGCAGTAAACACAGCATCCATGGGACCAGATGGTGTCCCAGCTGTGTACTCCATGAACTCAATGGGGAATTAAACCCACAGTTAGGACAGCTGTTTAATCTTAGCCTCACCTCAGGATACGCACTCCAAGTAGTGGCACAAGGCGACTGTAGTCCCACTTCACAAGGATGGTGCATCCACTGACCCTGGTAATTACCATCCCATTAGCTTGACAAGCCTTATCTGCAAAGCCATGGAGAAGGATCATGATGGAAGTCATACATAATGACATAGGGGACTTGCATACTTTGGATCCAACCCAGTTTGGCTTGGTCAAATGCAGATCATGCCTTTTAAACGTGTCTGACTTTTAGGATCAGTCACCAAGGCCATTGATGAGGGCAAAGCAGTCCATACAGCCTACCTCGACCTGGCAAAGGCCTTCAACACAATACCCCTCAGGTATCATTGATAAACCCGTCAGCTTGAATGTAAATACATACTTCGCCAGATGGGTTGCAAACTGGCTAAGTGACAGAACCCACACGGTCATAGTTGCTGGCGCCATGTCATACTCACAGCCGGTCACAGGTGTTGTCCCACGGAGAGCTCAGTCCTGGGTCCACTATTTTTCGCATCTACATTTCCAAAGTACAAGCAAACACAGGGGGTTATGGCTGACAATGTTTGCAGATGACTGCAAACCGGTGCCATAGTCGGACACACATCTGACACAGATATCCTTCAGAAGGGCCTCACAGCTATGGATAACTGGTGCCAGAGACATGGCCTACAGCTAAATGCCTGGAAATGCATAGTCATACCCTTCGGGAAGAACAAGGTTACCCCTAGCTACCATATAGGTGGCAATCCACTGAGCACAGAGGGAGTTACCAGGGATCTGGGGACCCGTGTTGTCGGTAACCGTTTGTTCGACACACACGCTAAGTTAACGTAGTTAGGTAGACCTTCTACATTGCCCACCTGATCGTGAAGGGATTCACATCTAGATCAGGAGGTCATTGTCCCCTTGTACTCATCACTCATTAGACCTATGATTGAGTACAATGCCCCGTTCAGAATGTATCTGACCCGACACCTGCAGCAGCTGGAAAGGCCCCGACAGTTCATCCACAAACGGATGCAGGGTCTCAGGAATATGTGTTATGCTGACCGACTGAAAGGGTTCCATCTCTATTCCGTCGCATACCACTTGCCCAGAGGTGACCTGTGCCTGGCATCCAAGGCCAGGTCGAACCCGGATTTGATGACTATGCTTCACCTAAAGAATCTAGATCCCTCAGAACCACAAGGGCAGGTGACGTACACCTTGACACTGTCATTAATAGAACGTGCTGGTGGGACAGATTCATCACCCAGACACTCACTATGCTGTGGAACAACATCCCAGTACATGTGAGGCAGAGCACCTGGCTGGCCTTGTTTTAGTATTTTGACAAGGATGTCTGAATTGCTTTATTCAACTAACCTTCTAAATGAATATTTACTTTACCACATTTTGAATCTTTACATTCCATTGATATATTTTACATTAGTCATAATCATAGTGTTTATCTCTATATATTAGGGTTCATTTATATTACTAGGTGTCTCTAGTTCTTTTAATATATTGGCACAATCCCTAGAACATATATATGTAGCTTATACACTCAGACACTTGGAAAACATTATGTTGGTTCTTCTTTCATATTTATACATATATTTTTATTTTCGCTGAAGAATATACATTTTGAAGCAATGTCTGATTTACTCACTGTGTGCAATCTGTAACCCGAGTAGAGTTTTTAGCTTGTTCGCCTTTAAGGCATTTAATTAATACTTAGCACATCTTATTTACTGCCCAATTAAGGGTTTTAAATGTAGTAGGTTGAACTGCATTGTATGTATTCTGAAGAAGTCTGCTTATGAAGCAGACAAAAAGCGCTGCAATAAACTATGGTGACTGCATTTAATTCCTGGTGGGCTCTGAGTGGTCACCGACCATTTCTACAGTACCTCATTTTTGCTTTGGACTTTCTCATCTGGTTCTCTGTGTTATTTGTATGGGGAATGTCAAGTGTAGTCCCTATGTGTATTACCTGTGTAATGCCTTACTGCGGCAGTGTAATTCCACCGGGTTTGCAGTTATGGGTGCCATCTTGTTCATACGCTTGTCCATCCATGTGAATTGCCTACTGGACACTGGTATAGGGCTGTACACATTTCACGCCTGCATTTAGCATTCTCCGGTGGATGCTTTGCATTATTAGTAGGGAGTAAGGCAGGTACTACGCCCACATCCCTCCCACGCGTCGGGACAACGGATTATCTGCCAGACAACACAGAGCCCCATTTCTGCATACCCAAAATCCCATGGCTGCAACCCTCGACAGTACCCATTACACATCCTTCATGCGCATGGACTGGGATGTGGACGCATGTATGGACACGTCGATCTGGGTATTTCTGTTCATATGTCCTGCATTTCATGGACACTTGTCAGCAACCTTAAACACGCTGGTGGTGCATATGTCTAACTGTGCCGTAGTCACGGCTATATCATCGTCTGTTGTTCGGACACGGCTGGAGTGGGTTCTGTGAGAATGTATTTTTGGGTCCTTCAATGGACACCAATGTGCATATGTAAAGTTAGATGTTGCTGGACTGTGTCCAACTGGCCAGTGCTTTTCACTGCTGCTGTATGTTCCCAATCGCGGATGTCTGTTTGACTACCCATTCTACGTGGTGCTACGTAACCAGGTGATTTAGTACTGTGAACAAATGGTATACATCCAAAGATGCAGGTTAGCAACTGCTTCAAATAAACCTCAGACGTCCCAATAGGACATATCCGTCACTGTATTTTCAACATAACACCACCGGAACATGTTGATCCCCTATGGATTCATTGAAGCATGCTGTCTTCATAGGTGGGAACGCCATAGTTTACATATCCTAGTTGACGCTGTGGGTGTGCCATTAGTATGTGTTCCACAGGTCGCCCATCTGTTCCGCTGTATGGTAGCGAGTGCTCCCCATTTTGTTGCTGGCAGATTGAGTGCTGTGTACGCCGGTGTTGGCACGGCGGTCCAACTTTGTATGGGGAATGTCAACTGTAGTCCCTATGTATATTTCCTGTGTTGTCCCTTACCGCTGCTGTGTAATTCCCCGGTTTGCAGTTGTGGGTGCCATCTTGGTCGCACGCTTGTCCATCCATGAGAATTGCCTACTGGACACTGGTATAGGGCTGTACACATTTCACACCTGCATTTAGCATTCTCCGTGGATGCTTTGCATTATTAGTGGGGAGTAAGGCAGGTGCTACGCACACATCCCTCCCACGGGCGGACAAAGGATTACCTGCAAAACAACACCGAGCCCAGTTTCTACATACCCAGGATCCCTTGACTGCAACAGTCGACACTACCCATTACACATCCTTCATGTGTGCGGACTGTGATGTGGACGACTTCTATGGACTCGGAACGCTGGGTATTTCTGTGCATATGTGCTGCATTTCATGGACAGCTATCATCAACATTGAACACGCTTGCGGTGCATATGTGTAGCTGTGACGTGGTCACGACAATGAGTTCACGTGGGTGATGACGGAAGCTGGCAGGCATTCCATGAATGAAAATTTTTGGGTCCTACAATGGACACCACTGTGCATATGTAAAGTGTAGAGCTTGTCGGACTGTGTCCTTGTGGCCAGTGGGTTTGACTGCTGCTGTGTGTTCACCAATCGCGGATGTCTGCTTGACTACCCATAGTGTGTAGTGCTACGGAAACCATGTTTTCCGAGACCAGAACCCAATGGTGTACATCCAATGTTGCAGGTTAACAACCGCTTTAATTAATCCCCAGAGGTCCCGGTTGGGAAGTATCGCCACTTTATTGTCGGAACAACACCTCCAGACTAGGTAAATCACGGGAACTTTAGCCCGGTCTTACCGCCATTTGCAAGTGTAATTAGCAGACACGTGTCAATACATGTATGATAATACATATTGTCATGCCGGGTTAATCTATGTTATTTGGACAATGGCTTCTGCTATTGGCATCCGGTGCTGTGAGTGTTGCCGGTTACCATACACATTGCTTGCTCAGAGGCAGAATTCACAATTCTGAACACTACTGTGGTCTCCTTTAAGGACCCTGAGCCAGTGGTCGACAGTACTGCAGCCACTGCATCACTCACATATGCCGCTCACCGGTACCTACAGGACTGCATGGATCAGGCATTCCCTTACCCAACTGTGGTTCATTGTACCAATGCCAAGCATCCAGTGTGGTGTACCCCAGCCATACACAAGCTGTACAACGAGAGGAGGTGGCTACTACAAGGCGGAGCAGACACCTTGTGAGGTATGACACCCTTGGTCATTATATGTGTAGAGCTACACGCTGTCATGACATGGTCCAGGGCACGGTCCACAGATATACCTACATGGACCTGGCTGACAATCATACAGCCTTCATTTGCTATGCTCGACACCTGGGAGGTCACTCCCACATATGCTCTGACTGGGTTCACGATGATGTGGAGTTTACTCAACATACACACATTGCCAAAATACGGGCTGACAAGTTCGGTGAGGACATCTCCACACCCTCCCCCCCACATGAAGAGATGTCTGTACCAGCGGTTTGTGGTCCCCAAATGTTCTGTGACACACGGGTGGGACATGCTCTCTCCAGGGTAGTGAACATAGCATCCATGAGACCAGCTGGTGACCCGACTGTGTACTCCACTATCTCATTGAGGAATTAGACCCACAGTTAGGACAGCTGTTTCTTTGTAGCCTCACCTCAGGTAACGCACTCCAGGTTGTGTCGCACAGCGACTGTAGTCCCACGGCACAGGGCCAATGCCTCCACTGACCCTGGTTATTACTGTCCCATTACCATGAGGAGACCTATCTGCAAAGACATGGAAGGAGATCATACTGCGGCTCGTAGATGAAGGCATAGGGGACCTGCATACTTTGCATCCAACACGGTTTGGCTTGTTCAGGGGCGGTTCATGCCTTTAAAGCATGGTTGACGTTTTCGGGACAGTCACCGAGGCCATTGATGGGGGTCTTGCAGTCCATACAGCCTACCTCGACCTGGCAAAGGCCTTCAACACATTACCCCCCTCAGGTATCATTGATAAACCCATTGGCTGGGATGTGAACACCCACATCACAGGATGGGTTGTAAACTGGCTATGTGACACAGCCCACGCGGTCATAGTTGCTGGCAGCATGTCAGACCTACTGCCTGTCGCAGGCGGTGTCCCATGGGGCCCTTCCCTGGGTCCACTCCTCTCATACATCTACATTTCCACAGTACAGGCACACACAGGGGTGTTATGGGCAACATTGTTTGTAGATGACTGTGAAACAGGTGCCATAGTGGGACGGACATCTGACACAGATATCCTTCAAAGGGGCCTCCCAGATATGCATATCTGCTGTCAGGGACATGTCCCACAGCTAAATGCAAAGTAATGCAACATCATACCTGTCGAGGAGTACTAGGTCACCCCTGTCCAGCATATGGGTGGCAGTCCACTGAGCGCAGGGGTGATTACCAGGGATCAGGGGACAGAGGTTGTCGGTCACCATTCGTTCAACACACACGTTGCTATCGTGGTTCGGTGGGACTTCTACATTGCCCACCTGTTTGTGCAGGGATTCACATCTACATCAGGGTAGGTCATTGTCTCCTTGTACTCATTACGTGTTACACCTATGATTGACTACATTGCCCCATTCGAAGGTATCTGACCCAACACCTACAGCAGCTGGGAAGGCCTCATAGGTTAATTGTCATACAGATGCAGGGTGTCATGGATTTGTGTAATGCTGCCCCACTTGTAGGACCCCTGCCCCATTCGGTCACATACCTGTTGTTCAGTGTTGACCTGTGCCTGACATACGAGGCCATGTCAACCCATATGTCATGTCTATGCTTCACCTACTGTATCTGCATCCCTCAGAACCACAAGGGCAGGTGACATGAACCTTGTCACGGTCATTAATGGATGTGTTGGAGTGACACATACGTCACCCGACACTCACAATGCTGTGGATCTACATCACAGTACATGTGAGACAGAGATCCTTGCTAGCCTTGTTCGGGGTATGTTGTCCATTGGATGGGGATTGCAGATATAGGCCAGGGATTACATCATTATCACTGCTTGACTGACGTACTCCAATATCATAAGTATTTTATCTCCGCCCAGAAGGTTGGCAAAGGAATCCTAACTATGGTGTAGGGTTATGGCTGAACTTGGGTCGATGGCCTACCCTGTACCTATGGACCTATGAACCTATATTCATAGTTTGTCCCATTTACACTTGTCTATCCCCTATCCTCTTTCTCATGTGTATATTTCTGTGGCACGTGATTGTCCTCTGTATTACTTGCAGGTATGCTGTCTACAGTGCACATACGCCACGGTTGATTACAGTGTATCTGTGTCCCTAACACTGTGATACTGAGGACTACCACACATCCTTCACAACATTACATGCATATGTCCATTCTATTCTTCTTTGGCCTATGGGGGTGTTAAGGCAACAATTACACATGTCCCTGTTTGTGCATGCTTCATGGTGGTGTTTGACCAGCCTCCGCTGCAGTCGTGGGTTGGACGGTAGTGTTTCTGTGTGTTTGGCATGTGTTTTTATTGCCGGTACATCTGTGGGAGGTGTGGTTGGCACATGTTCCTCTTTGCAGGTAGCCCCATCCTGGGGTTTTGTGTCATGCATCTGCACTTGGCACGTGCCATATGTCCTGTGCTATTCCCACAGTCGTGTATGCCTTCATGCACTACTACTGCGTGTTACTGGCTGTTTGTATGTGGTACACATGGTGATTGTGGTGGTTGGCTTGACCTATTCCCATGCTAGAACATACACATCTGTCAATTACGTTGTTTAAATCAAACTGTAACACTCATTAGTCTTTTCAAAATGACAGTCAATAACACAGGAAGCTCAGATTCACAACGTTTTAATAGTGTGCACCAGGAGGCAAATAACTATGCAGTACAAGTATAGAGTTTTGTCTGACTCTATACAAGAAACAGCTGTATGAGTATTGTGTTTACAATCATCTTTTGCCCACCTTAATGATGTGGTCAGTCACAGGGCATTTACATCACTATAGTCCACAATATTGTATTCCTACAACAGTGCTAAGGTAATGCTTATTAAATGTTTTCCCATGAGAATAGCACAGCCTTGTGAGCCACATAGTCAATTAGAATGTCCTTCTGTAAATTCTGCTCTGTCAAGGTTCCAAGCCTGTTCAGATACGATCATCAGTTCATTTCCTACTAGGTTCCTTTGTCTCTCTGGTGAGCAGCTGTACTCTGTCTTAGATAGAGCTCACAAGGCCATCCTCCTCAGTGGAAGGATGAAAGATATACCTGTACATACATTTATTATTCTCTAACCCAGCAGATGACTAATGCTGAATGACATACGCCTGCTGCACTGGTTACTGCCAGGGTCAGGGTTCGATCACACTGCAGCTACACTACAGGCAATTACATGCATGATAAGTTCTACTGCCATATTGTAAAATAGAATAATATGCATTATACACTATTTGCTTCTAAACTAGCACGTCATATATATGTTTAAATATATATTTTTCTAACATTCTCCCCCTTTGATTGCTTCTATTCTATCCAGAAACATATACAACATTATTTCATTCCCTAGCATCTTCCTCTCTGGAACGTTTAACTAGGCAAGTCATTTGTTGTACATTTCAGAAAGGATTTCATTTGGTATTAACAAATACCACTACAGGTCTTGATACATAGTCTCGGTTACAGATACGTCGACAGAGTCCCTGACTAATACTTTCATACAAAGTATCCCGCAACAGACACATGCTCCCAATATGAGCAGAACAACACAAATGGCAATCAAGATATTCAGTATGAGTGAACCCCATCCACCAAATGGTTTCTGGAAATAGTTCGTCAGTGGGTTTGGGCCTGGTTCCGCCATGGCTGATACCTGCTGTATTACCTCTAGGTGGGCGTTGATATCGTGCTTATTCTGTGGTACTTAGACACAGCGGTCTTCTTTGATAAGCGCCAAGACGCATTCACTTCTCGCCGCCAGGGTGCAGTCGTGAGCCATTACATTTTGTGACACAACAGTTCTCATTGCATTCAGTTCATCAGTCACAAGTTCAAGAGCGAAAAGTCGCATTGCTCATTCCTCCGAGAGGTTTTGACAACTTCCTCTGTTCCCTGATTGATTTCACTACTCCACAAGCTGGGATTGTTCCAGCCCAGGATATAACACTGTCAACCAAGTCCATATGAGTCAATATTCCTTTATCTCTTGCAGAAGAATGATTTTTCAGAACAGCTTCCATTTCACCCACTGGATTAGTAGGTTTCTCGACTGTGTTCCCAGTTCTTCGAGCTATATGTCTTACAGTTCGCTTGCACTCCAGAGGCAATTGTGCAGTATGTCATATGACTGGAGCCAGATAACCCAAAAACAACTGCCGGACCAATTCTCAGGTAACCATTGATATGCTTTTTTCCCACAAACAAAATAACAATATTCTACTTTACTACTGATGCGGGTTAACTCTGCATGTAACATTTTCCTGTCTATAACAGAGGACTGTTTATACAATTCAGGATGTTTCTGCACATCTTTCCACATTGTTCTCATGAAGCTTAAATACAAATCATGAATGGTGCTACAACTAGTACTGTGATCTTTGGCTGTTATATGACATTTGTAAGACACAGTTATGTTACAATTACTCCCACCAACTTGGACTGTATCATGTTTATGAAAACAAACAATTCCTTTTTGTGTAACAGGTAAGTACAGTGCCACTTTGTCCTGTGATCTCACAGAACCTGTATCAAAGTGTAAATATTCACAAGTCTCAATCTATCCCCAAGGGGACAACATACATCGGAAGTCCTCCATATGATGTAGGTATGGCAGTACAAACACAGCAATTTGAAATGTTCATAGTCTGTACATGCACACGCTGCCATGCCTAGGTATGTGTTGAAGTTTGATGCCACTCTGTGGCCAGTTCATCACGTATCACTATTTGTATCTGTGTAGTTATATGCAGGTAAGGTCCCAGCAAATGTAAAGTCACCACAAACATGGTTAATAGGTGTATGATCAGTAGGACAGTAAACCAAATGTCTTTGGGGTTGCTTTGTATTGTTATACACTCTGGCCCGGTCGATTCTGTCTCTATGGTATATCGGCTACAACATGTAAATCAGACTTGATATCCTTTACCGGTTTGAAAAGGGTGAGGTGAACCCAGGACGACCTTACCGCAAACTTTACTGCAGTAGGCGCTACAACAGTACCTGGTACGGACCTTCCCACGTTGGACTCGGCAAGTTACTTTTTTGGATAACAGTGAAACACACCCAGGATACTGGAGTCAGCTATGCGTCCGGCTTCACTTGCTCTTTATCTGTAAAAGAGTTTAACTGCAAAACAGTGTTATTGGTTAACAATCCTCTCATGTAACTTGCTAATGAGCCATCGACCTCCAGCTCTGCAGGCATGACAGCTTTCCACTGTGGCACATAATATGCCATTCCAAATACTACTTCAAAGGGGGTCAAACACTTTACATTTGGAACTGTTGTCATGCTCAGCAATGCTAGAGGTAGACAGCAAATCCAACTCGTCTGGGTGTCACCCATCAACCTCCTCAACTTATTTCTCAGGATCCCATTGTACCTCGCCACCAGTCATGCTGACTGTGGGTTGTACATGCAATGATTATTCATGGAAATCCCAAATAATCCCCCAGGTTGCTGGATTGTCTGGTTCACAAAATGTGTTCTATTGTCACTGTAGCTTCTTTACAGTATGCCAGATCTAGGATACTTTATTTTACTGGGACCTTTGCCACTGTTGCTGCATCCGGATTCCTGGTTGGGAATGCTTCTACCCATTTTGATAATATATCTATAATCACTAAACAGTATTTCTTCCCTTCACATTTATTCAGCTGTATAAACTCCATACAAATAGTATGGAACGGTTATGGTGGTGTAGGGAAACCCACTCCCTTCGGTTGAAATGCTCCCTGTGCATGATGTTTACTGCAAATATGACACGCTGCTCATGATGTTTGTATGTGGTTCCTAATTGCGTATGTTAGGAATATTCTGTTAACCAACTGTACCATCCCCCCTGTTGAGACATGGCTCTACCCATGGCTCAACAAAGCCGCATATCTGAATACATTAGACGTTAATATTGGCTTTCTCACTGTGGATATGTACAGTCCGCCTTCAAGGATTGCTCCTCGTCATACCCACGTCTGCTTTTCTGCTTTCGTAGTTGATGTTTGCATTGTTTCTAACATTTCTACATCTAGAATGTCTGAGGATTGTCATTCCTCATTCAAAAAGACACTTTCCGACTGTGAGGCTGCTTGTTTTGCAGCTGCATCAGCTCGTGCCTTACCTTTCCTAATGTTATCCTGTTGCTTTGTATGAGCTGCACATTTACAATTAGCTACTTTAGTGGGTAACTGAATGGAATCTAATGCATTCAAGATCAATTGCGCATGATTAATCGGTTTACCAGTGGATGTTATCATTCCCCTATTCTTCCACTGCTGCACATAAACATGCACTGTAGAGACAACATACTGACTATCGGTATAAATGTCCACACATCTGTTTTTCGCTAGAGTGCAAGCACGTGTTAAAGCTATCAATTCTGCTGCTTGAGCAGACACGTTATGCTGCAGGGGTTGGGCTTCTACAATCTCATTATCAATAACTACTGCATAACCTACTTGATTCTTTCCTGTAGGACTCTTTCTACATGATCCGTACACATAAACTGTCACCTCTGCATCATCTAAGGGTATATCAGTGATATCCTGTCTGTGTAGAGTTATTTGCTCCATTTCCTGTAGGCAACTGTGTGGTGTGCCATACACAGGTGTCGGACGTGACGCTGATAGGTTTAATGTTGTACAACGCTCAATCACCATATGAGGTTGACTCAGGGGTATGGTCAAACAAGAAAGATGTCTAGCACGGGTCAGGAATGCTATTTTCTCTTGCAGCAAAATGATCGCAACTGCATGAGACACTCTCACAGTGAGAGGGTGGAATAATAACATTGATGCCGAGGCCTGTACTGCCATGGGTGCTGCAACAACTGCTCTGTACACAATGTGGCACTCACCATGCCACTGTGTCCAACTGCAATGAGTAGTAAGCTATGGGGCGTTGCTTACTTCCATGTTGTTGCGCCAAGACTGACGCCATATATCCCTGCTTACAATCTACAGTCTGAAAACATCTGTTATGATTATTCGAGACCTAAAACAGATGTTGAAGCTATCAATCGTTTTAGTCTGCAGAAAGCTGTTTCTGCTACTGGAATCCAGTGTAGTATATCTTGTGCTGCCATAGGTGTATTAAAGATTAAAGCAGACAATAGAGCAGATTCCAAAGCATTGTTTGGTAACCAGCTTCGACAAAAGTTAGTCGGCCCAGGAAGGACATCATTCCCTTCTTGGTAGTTGGCTTGGGTGCTTGTGAAATTGCTGCCTTCCTATCGCCATCTAATGTTCTACCCTCCTTGGATACCACATATCCCAGGTACTTGACCTGTATTCTCCGTAGTTGCAATTTATGCTTGCTTAATTTATGTCCCTGTTCTGCTGAATATTTCAATAATGCTATTGTATCTTCCCTACATTGCTGCTGGGTAGGGGCCGCAAGCAGAATATCATCCACATAAAGTAGAACTTGACTGGCCCCGGTGGAGTAAACACCGAATGTTGCTAGCCATCTCCTGTGCGAATATCGTTGGACTTTCACAGTATCCCTGCGATAGCCGGGTATGGCTGTATCTGTTACCCTGAATGTAAATGCAAAACAATACGGACTATCTGGATGTATAGGTATTGAAAAGGAAGCATAGCTTATATGTACCACGGTAAGATACTTCTGTGGCGGGTTCATAGCATTCAATATAGTGTGTGGGTCTGGCACCATCGGTACCCTAGGTATTATTACATGATTTACAGCTTGTAAATCCTGTACCATCCGCCATTCCCCCTTGCTTTTCTATCAGAAGATACAGGGGTATTGCATGGTGAATAGTGATTACTTTGTAGATGGGGAATTCCTCTGTGACTTTCCAGATATCTTCTGGTGTCCACGGTCTATACACTAAGGGAGTTGGGTCCTGGCCTTCCTGTCCTGCATGAGGGTTCGGTACTTCAATTAATTGACAGATATCCTCACTCTGTTCTAGTGACTCTCTTCTTACTTGAGTGTCCCTAGGTATTTTACGAGTTCGGGATGTGGTTTCAATAGCTTCTCTTACATTTGGTCGTTGTGATACCTCTGTTGCCACAGGATAACGTCGCGGGGACTAGCCTGCCCTCCCGCTTCATATCCTGGATGTGGCATCGTAGGTGGTGGAGGGGAGGGGGCCGTCCCTACTACTGTATTATTATCTTCTTTGTTCACGATGATGCTTTCGCATTTTTAGTGTTCTGTTCCCTTCGGTTCACTACCTCAATCCACCTATGTGCTTGAGGGATACCCAATTGTCGCTGTTTTTAGCCTGCACATCTTAGGGTTGCCACCTTTTCAAATGCACAAAGTGGGACATTAGTGTTAGGAACGTGGGATTTTGCAGGGCAAAACATACCCACGGCCAGTACAAAGGACAGCAATTCACTTTTGCCAGAATAGCAACCTATTCTTGTAGCATTTGAGTTGCTTATTCTGTTTATTATGATATTTTGGTGTTTCAGATACAAAATAACTGTTTTATGCTACCATTAAAGAAGATATAGGAAATATTTTTGTCCTAAGATATCAGGACATTTGCCATTTGTTCAGTTTGTTTGCAGGACACAACTGGCCAAAGAGGGACTGTCCTCGCAAAGTGGGACAGGTGGTTACCCTAGAACATCTGCGCCACATTTTAAGTGATTCCAATGTTTCACTAACGATATTTTGTCTAATATACCATCAATGTCATATTTATTACCCCATTTTGCAGAATATCTCACATTATGTGCTCTCTGCAATTGCATATACTTCACATCACCCGTCAAACGCGGATCTCACGATCTCTTAGTGCACTAATCTCCCATGTCTTCTACACGACTGTTACGTAACCCTTCTCTCGCACCACGTGGTATCTCCTTCCCTGTATCCACTGTAGTGTCTACAATGACTATTTACTCTACTCTGTGTTCCCCTGATCTATGTCCAAATTTAAAACTACTTGGATTGGTCTTCGACCTGCTATCACAACTGTTAACAGAAACACAATGTAGCCTGGTCCCTGATCTACAATAGAGACAAAGAGGCAAACTCTCCTTACCTGAGCCTCCTGTTTATGACTGCACGCTTTCTTCTTGGGATCCAGTTTTCCGCTTTTCAGCCACAGATCAGACAGTGGACAGCCTCTTTACACACAACAATTCAGTCGGAGGTCTTTTCACTCAAGAAGAACCATTTAGGCAAATTCTCCTGCGCAGATGTCTAACCACCCATGCACTCTGACCTGTAGCTTACCAAGGGAATTCCGGCTAAGAAGGACCACAATGTCAAATAAGTTGTTAAAACCAGACTGTAGAAATCAGTAGGCTTTTCTAAGTGACAGTCAATAACACAGGAAGCTCGGGTTCACAACATTTTAATAGTGTACACAGGCAGGCAAATAACTATACAGTCCAAGTATGAGAGTTTTGTCTGACTCTATACAGTAAGCAATTTCTTTATATAGTGTTTACAATCAGCTTTTGCCCACCTTACTGACGTGGTCAGTCACAGGGCATTTCCATCACTATGGTCCGCAATATTCTATTCATACGAGGGTGCTGAGGTCATGCTTTTAAAATGTTTTCCCATGAGAATAACACAGCCTTGCAAGGCACCTGGTCAATTACAGTGTCCTTCTGTAATTGTTGCTGTTTCAAGGACCCTGGACTGTTCCGATACAATAGTCAGTTCATTTCTTAATACGCCTTTGTCTCTCTGGTAAGGAGTTGTACTCTATCTTCGATAGAGCTCACAAGGCCATCCTCCTCAGTGGAAGGGAGGATGTTATACATGTACATACATTTATTTTTCTGTAACCCAGCAGATAATTAATGCTGAGAGACATAAGCCTGCTGAACTGGTTACTGCCAGGGTCAGAGTTCGATCACACTGCAGCTAAGCTTCACCAATTACATGCATGATCATTTCTACTGCCATATTGTACAGTACAATTCAATGCATTATATAGTATTTTGCTTCTAAACTGGCACTTCATATGTGTTTCTATATATATTTTTCTAACAACATCCATCCGCCATATGCATGTTGTTCCGCCCTTTACCTTGACCGTGGGTGTTTGGCCGTCCGGCAACGCTACTCTCCACATGTGATGTCACACCTTCCCCTTCTGTGCCTGTGGCACCCTGTTAGGACGTCCTGTTTGGTAGGCACATGTTCCGCTATATGTGTTTGACTTGTCTGCATAGCTAATCATCGGTGCGGTGGTTCAACATCCCGACTTGTCCACATGTGTACAGTTATGTGCACCGTGGCGTGTGCAAACCTATATGGTTTGGACGGGTACATACCACATGCAGACATTCTGCAGACACATTCACATGCAGACATTTCCATATCTGTACCTGAGGTGGGTTGGTGACATGTGGGGTACATATTTGCCCGCATGGCACTGCCTAAAACAATACTTCTTACCACATTT
Organism: Protopterus annectens; assembly: GCF_019279795.1. Lineage (NCBI taxonomy): Eukaryota > Metazoa > Chordata > Ceratodontiformes > Protopteridae > Protopterus > Protopterus annectens. The sequence continues at coordinate 204,864,788 of NC_056736.1, read as the reverse complement.
CAGGTATGCCCATTGTGTGTAGGTGTGTAGCTGCACAAGGATGCTAGCTGGTTTGGGTGCACAGGCGTACATGGGTGGGACTTACATGCTACAATGGAGCTATTGTGTATTACATTTGCATGCATGGGTTCTGCTTCTGGATATTACACTTAGACATACGCCGTCCTGTGTATGCGACAAACACGTTGCTGGGTGTGGGACATGTTGCTATGCACATGTTTGCCTGTGTTTAGGTATCTTGGTTCCTTCCTGTTGTTATGTCGACACAGCTACCCGGCTGTGTACTCTCACTACTGCTTGTGACCATTATGGTTGCCACCTTTTCCAATGCCCATAGTGGGACATCTTTTGTGGAAACATCGGATTTTGCAGGACAACACATACCCACAGCAAGTGGAGTTGACAGAACTTCACTTTTTTGCCATAATATACGCTTATTCTGGTAGCATTTGGGTTCCTTATTCGGTTTCTTATGCCATGTATGTGTTTCATATACAAAATATATGTTTTATGCTACTATTACAGGTATATTGAGGGAATATTTTTGCCCGGAAATCTCAGGTCATTTGCCATTTTTCGATTTTTGGCGGGACACAACTGTCCAATGAGGGACTGTCCATAGCAAAGTGGGACAGCTGGTAACCCTGGTGACCATGCCCATGTCGCTATTGGGGTTGCCACCTTTTCCAGTGGCCATGGTGGGACATTTTCGACTCACATCAGATTTTACAGGCCGACACATACCCACGGTCACTACATAGCATAGAACTTCACTTGTTTGCCTAAATAAAAGCTTATTGTTGTAGCAGTTTGGTTGCTTATTCTGTTTCTTGTGACATTTAGGTATTTTAGTTACGGAAATAACCATTTCATGCAACCATTACATTAAATACGGGATATAATTATGTCCTACAATCTTGGCACATTTGCCGTTTTTAATATTTTTATCGGGACACAACTGCCCATAGAGGGACTGCCCTCGCAAAGTGGGACAGGTGGTAACCTTAGTCGCTACTCCTATGTCGGTGCGGCGCTGACATGCTGCGTACACCTTCTCTGGGTATGCCCACTGACGGTGCATTGCGGGACTAACACGGTGTTACGCGTATCCTTTGTTCCTTGGACGGGTACACTTAGGGCTTCGTGGGTTGTGTTTGCTTCTCCGCTTTGTTGGGACGGGTACTATGTTGCATACTCTACGCGGCGCTTTCATTCTGCACGGGCCCTGGCTGCTGCCATTACTATTATGGGCGGACCGTGGCAGTCAGCACTTTAGGTTGCTCATCGCCTGCCGGCTTAGCCACGCCCGGAGGCATCCTACTTGGGCTCGCCACGCACACTACGCACGTGTCTGTGGTTGCGGCGCACTCATTACTATGCATATGGCGCTACTACCGACTATTCACTGCACCGGGCGCAGGCCTTACACCGCCTTGCGCCGAGCTTCATGAACATGCTAGAACATACACATCTGTCAATTACGTTGTTTAAATCAAATTGTAACACTCATTAGTCTTTTCATAATGACAGTCAATAACACAGGAAGCTCAGATTCACAACGTTTTAATAGTGTGCACCAGGAGGCAAATAACTATGCAGTACAAGTATAGAGTTTTGTCTGACTCTATACAAGAAACAGCTGTATGAGTATTGTGTTTACAATCATCTTTTGCCCACCTTAATGATGTGGTCAGTCACAGGGCATTTACATCACTATAGTCCACAATATTGTATTCCTACAACAGTGCTAAGGTAATGCTTATTAAATGTTTTCCCATGAGAATAGCACAGCCTTGTGAGCCACATAGTCAATTAGAATGTCCTTCTGTAAATTCTGCTCTGTCAAGGTTCCAAGCCTGTTCAGATATGATCATCAGTTCATTTCCTACTTGGTTCCTTTGTCTCTCTGGTGAGCAGCTGTACTCTGTCTTAGATAGAGTTCAGGAGGCCATCCTCCTCAGTGGAAGGATGAAAGATATACCTGTACATACATTTATTATTCTCTAACCCAGCAGATGACTAATGCTGAATGACATACGCCTGCTGCACTGGTTACTGCCAGGGTCAGGGTTCGATCACACTGCAGCTACACTACAGGCAATTACATGCATGATAAGTTCTACTGCCATATTGTAAAATAGAATAATATGCATTATACACTATTTGCTTCTAAACTAGCACGTCATATATATGTTTAAATATATATTTTTCTAACATTCTCCCTCCTTTGATTGCTTCTATTCTATCCAGAAACATATACAACATTATTTCTTTCCCTAGCCTCTTCCTCTCTGGAACATTTAACTAGGCAAGTCATTTGTTGTACATTTCAGAAAGGATTTCATTTGGTATTAACAAATACCACTACAGGTCTTGATACATAGTCTCGGTTACAGATACGTCGACAGAGTTCCTGACTAATACTTTCATACAAAGTATCCTGCAACAGACACATGCTCCCAATATGAGCAGAACAACACAAATGGCAATCAAGATATTCAGTATGAGTGAACCCCATCCACCTAATGGTTTCTGGAAATAGTTCGTCAGTGGGTTTGGGCCTGGTTACGCCATGGCTGATACCTGCTGTATTACCTCTAGGTGGGCGATGATATCGTGCTTATTCCGTGGTACTTAGACACAGCGGTCTTCTTTGATAAGTGCGCACGTACCACTTCTCACCGCCAGGTTGCAGTCATGAGCCATTAGATTTTGTGACACAACAGTTCTCATTGCATTCAGTTCATCAGTCACAAGTTCAAGAGCAAAAAGTCGCATTGCTCATTCCTCCGACAGGTTTTGACAACTTCCTCTGTTCCCTGATTGATTTCACTACTCCACAAGCTGGGATTGTTCCAGCCCAGGATATAACACTGTCACTCAAGTCCATATGAGTCAATATTCCTTTATCTCTTGCAGAAGAATGATTTTTCAGAACAGCTTCCATTTCACCCACTGGATTAGTAGGTTTCTCGACTGTGTTCCCAGTTCTTCGAGCTATATGTCTTACAGTTCGTTTCGTACCCAGAGGCAATTGTGCAGTATGTCATATGACTGGAGCCAGATAACCCAAAAAACAACTGCCGGACCAATTCTCAGGTAACTATTGATATGCTTTTTTCCCACAAACAAAATAACAATATTCTACTTTACTACTGATGCGGGTTAACTCTGCATGTAAAATTTTCCTGTCTATAACAGAGGACTGTTTATACAATTCCGGATGTTTCTGCACATCTTTCCACATTGTTCTCATGAAGCTTAAATACAAATCATGAATGGTGCTACAACTAGTACTGTGATCTTTGGCTGTTATATGACATTTGTAAAACACAGTTATGTTACAATTACTCCCACCAACTTGGACTGTATCATGTTTATGAAAACAAACAATTCCTTTTTGTGTAACAGGTCAGTACAGTGCCACTTTGTCCTGTGATCTCACAGAACCTGTATCAAAGTGTAAATATTCACAAGTCGCAATCTATCCCCAAGGGGACAACATACATCGGAAGTCCTCCATATGATGTAGGTATGGCAGTACAAACACAGCAATTTGAAATGTTCATAGTCTGTACATGCACACGCGTCATGCCTAGGTATGTGTTGAAGTTTGGATGCCACTCTGTGGCCAGTTCATCACGTATCACTATTTGTATCTGTGTAGTTATATGCAGGTAAGGTCCCAGCAAATGTAAAGTCACCACAAACATGGTTAATAGGTGTATGATCAGTAGGACAGTAAACCAAATGTCTTTGGGGTTGCTTTGTATTGTTATACACTCTGGCCCGGGTGATTCTGTCTCTATGGTATATCGGCTACAACATGTAAATCAGACTTGATATCCTTTACTGGTTGGAAAAAGGTGAGGTGAACCCAGGACGACCTTTCCGCAAACTTTACTGCAGTAGGCGTTGCCAACAGTACCTGGTACGGACCCTCCCACGTTGGACTCGGCAAGTTACTTTTTTGGATAACAGTGAAACACACCCAGGATACTGGAGTCAGCTATGCGTCCGGCTTCGCTTGCTGTTTATATGTAAAAGAGTTTAACTGCAAAACAGTGTTATTGGTTAACAATTCTCTCATGTAACTTGCTAATGAGCCATCGACCTCCAGCTCTGCAGGCATGACAGCTTTCCACTGTGGCACATAATATGCCATTCCAAATACTACTTCGAAGGGGGTCAAACACTTTACATTTAGAACTGTTGTCATGCTCAGCAATGCTAGAGGTAGACAGCAAATCCAACTCATCTGGGTGTCACCCGTCAACATCCTCAACTTATTTCTCGGGATCCCATTGTACCTCGCCACCAGTCATGCTGACTGTGGGTTTTACATGCAATGATTATTCATGGAAATCCCAATTAATCCCCCATGTTGCTGGATTGTCTGGTTCACAAAATGTGTTCTATTGTCACTGTAGCTTCTTTACAGTATGCCAGATCTAGGGATACTTTATTTTACTGGGACCTTTGCCACTGTTGCTGCATCCGGATTCCTGGTTGGGTATGCTTCTACCCATTTTGATAATATATCTATAATCACTAAACAGTATTTCTTCCCTTCACATTTATTCAGCTGTATAAACTCCATACAAATAGTATGGAACGGTTATGGTGGTGTAGGGAAACCCACTCCCTTCAGTTGAAATGCTCCCTGTGCATGATGTTTACTGCAAATATGACACGCTGCTCATGATGTTTGTATGTGGTTCCTAATTCCGTATGTTAGGAATATTCTGTTAACCAACTGTACCATCCCCCCTGTTGAGACATGGCTCTAGCCATGGCTCAACAAAGCCGCATATCTGAATACATTAGACGTTAATATTGGCTTTCTCACTGTGGATATGTACAGTCCGTCTTCAAGGATTGCTCCCCGTCATACCCACGTCTGCTTTTCTGCTTTCGTAGTTGATGTTTGCATTGTTTCTAACATTTCTACATCTAGAATGTCTGAGGATTGTCATTCCTCATTCAAAAAGACACTTTCCGACTGTGAGGCTGCTTGTTTTGCAGCTGCATCAGCTCGTGCCTTACCTTTCCTAATGTTATCCTGTTGCTTTGTATAAGCTGCAAATTTACAATTAGCTACTTTACTGGGTAACTGAATGGAATCTAATGCATTCAAGATCTATTGCGCATGATTAATCGGTTTACCAGTGGATGTTATCATTCCCCTATTCTTCCACTGCTGCACATAAACATACACTGTAGAGACAACATACTGACTATGGGTATGAATGTCCACACATCTGTTTTCCGCTAGAGTGCAAGCACGTGTTAAAGCTATCAATTCTGCTGCTTGAGCAGACACGTTATGCTGCAGGGTTTGGGCTTCTACAATCTCATTATCAATAACTACTGCATAACTTACTTGATTCTTTCCTGTAGGACTCTTTCTACATGATCCATACACATAAACTGTCACCTCTGCATCATCTAAGGGTATATCAGTGATAGCCTGTCTGTGTAGAGTTATTTGCTCCATTTCCTGTAGGCAACTGTGTGGTGCGCCATACACAGGTGTCGGACGTGACGTTGATAGGTTTAATGTTGTACAACGTTCAATCACCATATGAGGTTGACTCAGGGGTATGGTCAAACAAGAAAGATGTCTAGCACGGGTCAGGAATGCTATTTTCTCTTGCAGCAAAATGATCGCAACTGCATGAGACACTCTCACAGTGAGAGGGTGGAATAATAACATTGATGCCGAGGCCTGTACTGCCATGGGTGCTGCAACAACTGCCTGTACACAATGTGGCACTGACCATGCCACTGTGTCCAACTGCGATGAGTAGTAAGCTATGGGGCGTTGCTTACTTCCATGCTGTTGCGTCAAGACTGACGTCATATATCCCTGCTTACAATCTACAGTCTGAAAACATCTGTTATGATTATTCGGGAGACCTAAAACAGATGTTGAAGCTATCAATCGTTTTAGTCTGCAGAAAGCTGTTTCTGCTACTGGACTCCTGTGTGGTATATCTTGTGCTGCCATAGGTGTATTAAAGATTAAAGCAGACAATAGAGCAGATTCCTAAGCATTGTTTGGTAACCAGCTTGGACAAAAGTTAGTCGGCCCAAGAAGGACATCATTCCCTTCTTGGTAGTTGCCTTGGGTGCTTGTGACATTGCTGCCTTCCTATCGTCATGTAATGTTCTACCCTCCTTGGATACCACATATCCCAGGTACTTGACCTGTATTCTCCGTAGTTGCAATTTATGCTTGCTTAATTTATGTCCCTGTTCTGCTGAATATTTCAATAATGCGAATGTATCTTCCCTACATTGCTGCTGGGTAGGGGCCACAAGCAGAATATCATCCACATAAAGTAGAACTTGACTGGCCCCGGGTGGAGTAAACACCGGAATGTTGCTAGCCATCTCCTGTGCGAATATCGTTGGACTTTCACAGTATCCCTGCGATAGCCGGGTATGGCTGTATCTGTTACCCTGAATGTAAATGCAAAACAATACTGACTATCTGGATGCATAGCTATTGAAAAGGAAGCATAGCTTATATGTACCACGGTAAGATACTTCTGTGGCGGGTTCATAGCATTCAATATAGTGTGTGGGTCTAGCACCATCGGTACCCTAGGTATTATTACATGATTTACAGCTTGTAAATCCTGTACCATCCGCCATTCCCCCTTTGCTTTTCTATCAGAAGATACAGGGGTATTGCATGGTGAATAGTGATTACTTTGTAGATGGGGAATTCCCTCTGTGACTTTCCAGATATCTTCTGGTGTCCACGGTCTATACACTAAGGGAGCTGGGTCCTGGCCTTCCTGTCCTGCATGAGGGTTCAGTACTTCAATTAATTGACAGATATCCTCACTCTGTTCTAGTGACTCTCTTCTTACTTGAGTGTCCCTAGGTATTTTACGAGTTCGGGATGTGGTTTCAATAGCTTCTCTTACATTTGGTCATTGTGATACCTCTGTTGCCACAGGATAACGTGGGGGGGACTAGCCTGCCCTCCCGCTTCATATCCTGGATGTGGTATCGGAGGTGGTAGAGGGGGGGGGGTTGTCGCTACTACTGTATTATTATCTTCTTTGTCTACGTATGATGCTTTCGCATTTTTAGTGTTCTGTTCCCTTCGGTTCACTACCTCAATCCACCTATGTGCTTGAGGGATACCCAATTGTCGCTGTTGTTTAGCCTGCACATCTTAGGGTTGCCACCTTTTCAAATGCACAAAGTGGGACATTAGTGTTAGGAACATGGGATTTTGCAGGGCAAAACATACCCACGGCCAGTACAAAGGACAGCAATTCACTTTTTGCCAGAATAGCAACCTATTCTTGTAGCATTTGAGTTGCTTATTCTGTTTATTATGATATTTTGGTGTTTCTGATACAAAATAAGTGTTTTATGCTACCATTAAAGAAGATATAGGAAATATTTTTGTCCTAAGATATCAGGACATTTACCATTTGTTCAGTTTGTTTGCAGGACACAACTGGCCAAAGAGGGACTGTCCCTCGCAAAGTGGGACAGGTGGTTACCCTAGAACATCTGCGTCACATTTTAAGTGATTCCAATGTTTCACTAATGATATTTTGTCTAATATACCATCAATGTCATATTTATTACCCCATTTTGCAGAATATCTCACATTATGTGCTCTCTGCAATTGCATATACTTCACATCACCCGTCAAACGTGGATCTCACGATCTCTTAGTGCACTAATCTCCCATGTCTTCTACACGACTGTTACGTAACCCTTCTCTCGTATCACGTGATATCTCCTTCCCTGTATCCACTGTAGTGTCTACAATGACTATTTACTCTACTCTGTGTTCCCCTGATCTATGTCCAAATTTAAAACTACTTGGATTGGTCTTCGACCTGATATCACAACTGTTAACAGAAACACAATGTAGCCTGGTCCATGATCTACAATAGAGACAAAGAGGCAAACTCTCCTTACCTGAGCCTCCTGTTTATGACTGCACGTTTTCTTCTTGGGATCCAGTTTTCCGCTTTTCAGCCACAGATCAGACAGTGGACAGCCTCTTTAAACACAACAATTCAGTCGGAGGTCTTTTCACTCAAGAAGAACCATTTAGGCAAATTCTCCTGCGCAGATGTCTAACCACCCATGCACTCTGACCTGTAGCTTACCAAGGGAATTCCGGCTAAGAAGGACCACAATGTCAAATAAGTTGTTAAAACCAGACTGTAGAAATCAGTAGGCTTTTCTACGTGACAGTCAATAACACAGGAAGCTCGGGTTCACAACGTTTTAGTAGTGGACACAGGCAGGCAAAATACTATACAGTCCAAGTATGAGAGTTTTGTCTGACTCTATACAGTAAGCAATTTCTTTATATAGTGTTTACAATCATCATTTGCCCACCTTACTGACGTGGTCAGTCACAGGGCATTTCCATCACTATGGTCCGCAATATTCTATTCATACGAGGGTGCTGAGGTAATGCTTTTAAAATGTTTTCCCATGAGAATAACACAGCCTTGCAAGGCACCTGGTCAATTACAGTGTCCTTCTGTAATTGTTGCTGTTTCAAGGACCCTGGACTGTTCCGATACAATAGTCAGTTCATTTCTTAATACGTTCCTTTGTCTCTCTGGTCAGGAGTTGTACTCTATCTTCGATAGAGCTCACAAGGCCATCCTCCTCAGTGGAAGGGAGGATGTTATACATGTACATACATTTATTTTCTGTAACCCAGCAGATAATTAATGCTGAGAGACATAAGCCTGCTGAACTGGTTACTGCCAGGGTCAGAGTTCGATCACACTGCAGCTAAGCTTCACCAATTACATGCATGATCATTTCTACTGCCATATTGTACAGTACAATTCAATGCATTATATAGTATTTTGCTTCTGAACTGGCACTTCACATGTGTTTCTATATATTTTTCTAACAACATCCATCCGGCCATATGCATGTTGTTCCGTCCTTTACCTTCACCGTGGGTGTTTGGCCGTCCAGCAATGCTACTCTCCACATGTGATGTCCCACCTTCCCCTTCTGTGCCTGTGGCACCCTGTTAGGATGTCCTGTTTGGTAGGCACATGTTCCGCTATATGTGTTTGGCTTGTCTGCATAGCTAATCATCGGTGCGGTGGTTCAACATCCCGACTTGTCCACATGTGTACAGTTATGTGCACCGTGGCGTGTGCAAACCTATAGGGTTTGGACGGGTACATACCACATGCGGGATGTACACATTCTGCAGACACATTCACATGCATCCATTTCCATATCTGTACCTGAGGTGGTTTGGTGACATGTGGGGTACATATTTGACCGCGTGGCACTGCCTAAAACAATACTTCTTACCACATTTCAGGTATGCCCATTGTGTGTAGGTGTGTAGCTGCACAAGGCTGCTAGCTGGTTTGGGTGCACAGGCGTACATGGGTGGGACTTACATGCTACAATGGGGCTATTGTGTATTACATTTGCATGCATGGGTTCTGCTTCTGGATATTACGCGTAGACATACGCCGTCCTGTGTATGCGACAAACACGTTGCTGGGTATGGGACATGTTGCTATGCACATGTTTGCCTGTGTTTAGGGTGTCTTGGTTCCTTCCTGTTGTTATGTCGACATGGCTACCTGGCTGTGTACTCTCACTACTGCTTGTGACCATTATGGTTGCCACCTTTTCCAATGCCCATAGTGGGACATCTTTTGTGGAAACATCGGATGTTGCAGGACAACACATACCCACAGCAAGTAGAGATGACAGAACTTCACATTTTTGCCATAATATACGCTTATTCTCGTAGCATTTGGGTTCCTTATTCGGTTTCTTATGCCGTGTATGTGTTTCATATACAAAATATATGTTTTATGCTACTATTACAGGTATATTGAGGGAATATTTTTGCCCGGAAATCTCAGGTCGTTTGAGATTTTTCGATATTTGGCGGGACACAACTGTCAAATGAGAGACTGTCCATAGCAATGTGGGACAGCTGGTAACCCTGGTGACCATGCCCATGTCGCTACTAGGGTTGCCACCTTTTCCAATAGCCAAGGTGGGACATTTTCGGGACTCACATCAGATTCTACAGGCCGACACATACCCACGGTCAGTACATAGCATAGAACTTAACTTGTTTGCCTAGATAAAAGTTTATTCTTGTAGCAGTTTGGTTGCTTATTCTGTTTCTTGTGACATTTAGGTATTTTAGTTGCGGAAATAACTATTTTATGCGACCATTACATAAAATACGGGATATAATTATGTCCTACAATCTTAGCACATTTGCCGTTTTTAATATTTTTTATCGGGACACAACTGCCCATAGAGGGACTGCCCCTCGCAAAGTGGGACAGGTGGTAACCTTAGTCGCTACTCCTATGTCGGTGCGGCATGCTGACATGCTGCGGTACACCTTCTCTGGGTATGCCCACTGATGGTGCATTGCGGGACGAACACGGTGTTACGCGTATCCTTTGTTCCTTGGACGGGTACACTTAGGGCTTCGTGGGTTGTGTTTGCTTCTCCTTTTGTTGGGCCGGGTACTATGTTGCATACTCTGCGTGCGTTTCATTCTGCACGGGCCCTGGCTGGTGACATTACTATTATGGGCGGACTGTGGCAGTCAGCACTTTAGGTTGCTCATTGCCTGCCGGCTTAGCCACGCCTCCGGACGCATCCTACTTGGGCTCGCTCACGTACACTACGCACGTGTCTGTGGTTGCGGCGCGCACTCATTACTATGCATATGGCGCTACTACGCTGACTATTCACTGCACCGCCGGCGCAGGCCTTACACCGGCCTTACGCCGAGCTTCATGAATCCCGGGGAATTTTTATTTTTAAAACCAATAAAATGCTTCTGGAGATAAGCGATTTTGCGTCCCAAAGACCCTTCTTCAGATCTAAATAGCATTTCTACAAGGAAGCATTTAAAAGAAGTCTCCACTAATCTGAACATCATTATGTCTCTTCTCTACATCACTGACTGGTTCATGACATTCAGAAACTGAATGGTACATTTAGAAGGAGTTGGCTGATAATGATGTTCTGACTGGTGGAGACTTCTTTTAAATACTGCCTTGTGGAAATGTTATTTAGATCTGAAGAAAGGTCTTTGGGTCCTGATAGCACTTATCTCCAACATAATTTTATTGGTTTTAAAAATAAAGAGTGTTTTTTGAGACACGTTTCATTTTCCATAGTCCTGGCCAAGACAACCGTGTTGTTTTACTTTTTCATTATTTCTATTTTACTACACGGTACCTCAGTGGGAATCCTCATTTATAGATAGATATATATATATATATATATATATATATATATATATATATATATATATAAATATATATATATATATATATAAATATATATATATATATATATATATATATATATATATGGGTCTACTTTGTTTCATTGAAAGCTCATTTCACTGAATTTGAATTCACCCTGACAAAATCACTGAAAGCTCAAATTACTGAAAACTCATTTCACCAAATCTCATTTTACTGAAGTGAAGTACTGGCATTATGTAGAGTACTGTAAAGCAAGTAAAAGGTATATGCCCTTTTACCCACTGTAGTGCAATTCTGGAGCTAGTATGTATAGTTAGAGGGCTGTTTGGGGCACAGATCTCTACACTGGAGGGTGTGGGGACTAGTTTGGTTTTATATTATATTTCACAGAAATCTTTAAAACAATACATTTTAACAAATAGACATGCATACTTACAACACCAGTTACTAACTCTTTCCAGAAGACAATATATACCCATACTAGGTGGGGGGCTATGCCCCCACCCCTCAACTATATATGCTAACTTCAGGATTGCACTACAGTGGGGAAAAGGGCATATACCTTTTACTTGCCTTGCAGTATACTACACAATGCCAGTACTTCACTTCAGCAAATGAGATTCGGTGAAATGGGTATTCAGTAATTTGAGCTTTCAGCGATTTGGTCAGGGTGAATTAAAATTCAGTGAAATGAGCTTTCAATGAAACAAAGTAGGCCCGTGTGTGTGTGTGTGTGTGTGTGTGTGTGTGTGTGTGTGTGTGTGTGTGTGTGTGTGTATATATATATATATATATATATATATATATATATATATATAATTTTAACTCAAAATGTAGAATACACATTTAGTAGAAAAGTTTTTTGAGAGTGAAAAAAGTGTAGTTAAGTGGGAATATGATGAAAATTATCGTTTGAATGAAAAAATGATGGAAGCGTTGGAGTGTATGAAAGGAATAATTGGGTATGTTTACAGAAAAAACAAACATGGATGGTTATTATGGGATGGAGTTGGGAAGTGAAGAGTCAATGGAAATGAATGCTGGAGAAGAAGGGAAATGCTGAGGCCTGTATTTCAAGGGATGTGAGTCAAGTACAGCTGGAGATGATAGGCGAAAACATAAAGCAGGTGGCATGGAATGGGAGAACAGAAGCTGAGTCAAAAGGTTATATAAGGAATTAGAAACAGTATGAAAAGGAAGACATCAAACGGAAGATGGAGGTAATCCAAAAAGAGATAAAAGAAATGTGCCATAATATAAAGGATGTCAGCAAATTCAACTGGAAGTGTGCCAAATATAAAAAGCCTTTTTATGTGAAAGGGGTTTCTACATGATGTTTGGAATTAATTATTTTTTAATGTATAGCATAATGTTAATAAGTACAAATGGAGATTTATTTTGTAAAGAGGGTGGATTAAATGTTGGCCTTTGTCAGTGTTGATTAGTGTATTTCTGAATAAAAAGTCTCTAGAAAAAAATATTGAACATTACAAAGCATCCAGCTTCACATGTCTACCTACAACAGTCCACTAAGAAAGGTGATTTCTTGCAGTTATTATTATTTCTACATATTCCAGTACTGTATTTGATAAAATTTCACCTTAGATATTACAGACTCTTTTGTGAACATTACCGTGATTTTGCAAGATAATATTAAAACTACTGCCATTCTGCCACTACAGACTACAGGGAAATTGTGAAGCCATTGGGATCACATTTATTGAAAACACAAACAGATAAGGTTCACTATCATGTCAAAAAGTTTGGGAAGAGCTAGCCAACTCTATGGCATACAGGAGTAAAGGTCAGTCTGTGGTGCAGGCATCCTGAGGTCAGTCACCATCTCTATTCTCTGGAAGAGTCGGTCATGGAAGATGGGAATGAATGACTGCTACTGGCTTATGCATACCAAACCGAGGGGGATGGGTCTGTCTCACCACATAGGTAACATTTAGTGAGAACACTTGAGTTTGCATGCAGTGGATTCTGGCCTTGTCAAGCCAGCACTGTTTGATTTATTCATACTCTGCCTGGGCATGCTTCCCCTTGGATGGCTGCAATACTGAGCATCATAAGAGTTGCTAAGCAAGGGAGAGGTTTCATGAAAGGAAGGATAGTCCAATCCCACAGCACCAGGAAGGTGGATTATTCTGTCCCAGCTGAGTCTTGTCATGGAATTAAGGGTAGAAAGAATGGGTGGTAAACTGGGTGAAGGTACAGAAGCCACTGGGCAAGGTTTATGGGGACTAAAAAAAAAATAGATAACTAGCCATGCACTTGCTGGACCAAACATGTCTTCAGTGGTTTAGGAACTAGCAAAACTAGCTAATAGATATTAATACAGGGTGTCCCATGGCTATTCTACATCAGGTCTAGAGTCAAAATGCAAAGGGAAGACTTGTAGCTAGGGCAATGTGAAAGAGGTGGCTGTTCTATATGCTAGCAGTCATGGTGGTGTGATTGGCATGTACAAATAGAGCATAAATGTAGCACCAACCTGGCTTTATGAAAGCCACGGTGCTATATCAGCTTTTATAAATTAATCTTGATTCTGCATTTACAGTCAAGGTTGAAGTGCTCTGAGTTACCAGTAGCAGGCTGCAACTTTTCTTTTTCTGGCCAACTATGTGCTGTGGGGATGGGAACATCTTTTTTGGAACTTGCATAGGTGGCAAACAACGTAAGTACTATTGTAGCACTGGGTAGTTTATAGCTGTCTCGCTCTCTCTCTCTCTTTTTTTTTTTTTGACTATTTTAATGTCATCAGCTTCTCCTTTACTAATAAAGACACCTTTCTATACAAACTGACTTTGCAGTCTTATTTTCAGACCTTTTACAGGATGTGGTAAATAGAACACTGGCAAAATTTAGGTCTTTCTTCTAATACAAATAAACTCCCTGTAGGCTTTTCAGTAGGTTGGATTTAGTGCCAACAAACAGGAAAACTGTCTCCATTAATGAAAGGTTCCTCATTAGTGAAAAATAAAAGTAAGCCAAATGCCAGGGTAAGTAAATTAATGTCAGATTATTAAAACAATAAAAGTGCCTCATGGTATAAAGCCTTCATAAAAAATGGAGTCAGAGTCACAATGCTGAAAAGGTGCAGTTAAGTCTGCTTTTATATGCAGTAAGCACTGTCAGTGCTCAAAGTAAAAATACCAGAGTAGATATACACAAACTCATTATGGTCTAGACATTTGTTGCGCTGTCTAGCACCATAAATATTTTCTTGCCACATTTTCCAATTATTTATCATCCTTTTACTTGACGTGACTGGTGAACATCAAGGACTACTCATGACTGTGCACATTAGCATCGCCCTAACCAGGGCAAGAACTGGTAGTACAGTAGTTTAATTCAGGAATCCCTGTAAGCTTTTCTGCTTTTCCATCCATAAGCTCTCCTCCAGCAAATGTCATGCATGCTTGCAATGTACAGGCATGCATGTGCATATCCTCACATTTAAACTTCATGCCATGCAGGTCTTTCTCCAGTAGGTGCTGGTATTGGGCCAGGTTATCTCTCCCTTTCCCTCGGATGGTTGAGCTGACAATGAATTCTCACTGCCATTCCTCTCACCAACTCCTAAAAACTTAGGCTGATATACAGTCCTGAGACATCTGATTCATATTCAGGGATTTGTCCCTTCAGCATCATGACTTCAAACCGTTAATAAAATGTTGTACTATATTTGTAAACTGCTTAAATATGAAAATTTAATTTTCTTAAATATAGAGAGGTAAGATGATTCTCTCTTTTTCAGTGAAGGGTATTACTGCTTTGTTTACTGATATTAAAACCATTTATCAATTCCAGTGTACCCTGTTGCCAAATTTCTGTGAATGGATATCTTTCTTAGACATTTATATTTCTTAAGAATCTCCATGCTACTTATTAATATATCACAGTAATCATGAAATGCTGCACCAAACATTTCTTAATCACTTATGAAAGATGAGAAATTCACCAATTTAGTTTAACAGTTTTTTATCAAGCCTATATGAATTTCCTCAGTATATGATCTGTTGGATGTTGGCTATGAATTTCTAGCATACTAACAAGCATTGTGTACACTCCAAAAGAGTGTCTGTATCCACAATGTGTTGTGCACAGTCAGGGGAGTAGCACCATTTATAGAAGTGAACTGCACTGCTGGTGAGCTCTGTATAAATGAACATCTCTTGCTGATGGAAATCTCCATTCAATGGTGGAGTCACATGATTGCGTACCATAACATGCCTCAATGTCTCATTTCAGCATCAGCTTATTTTCTATGGTGAGAGGTAGAATGCCAAACAGATTTTGTTGACTTTTAAATGGGATTACTATTCTGTCATGACTGGCTGTGACATTACATTCCTAGTACCTGGAGAAATGTAAGCAGAGGATGAAGTAGTTTTTGTTAGCATCTGGGGGCTAAAATTATGTTTAGAAGTGGTTACAAGCAATGGTAGACTTCTAAATTTTTCATTGCTATTTCATATTTTTAATTTTGTTTGCTCTTGTGAATTACAATGTTTTATTTATTTTATTATTCTTTCTGGTCTCATTACAATGCTTTCTAACGTATAGCCAAAGCAGCATCTTTTCTTCATACAGAATTCCTTTTCTACAGTCTTTTGAACAGCTAGTTACTTATTCATGGTTGCTTTAATTAATTTATGCTTAGACTGTCTGAACAGTTCAGAATTTTAAGTGATACATTTTAAGTGTCTTAATAACATTGAAGTAGACTATGATTATATTTCTCCACAAAGATCTTTTAAGTTCTTATGCTTGTTATTCGTCAAGCATAATTTTCCTGTTGTAGAACATTGTTGCTCAGTTGTCATTCGCTGCACTAACTTTCTAAATGCTATGCTAACATGTCATGACTCTGTTCTGCAGGAAATTTAGCAAAGCCTGCCTGTTGCTCAGTGCTGCTGACATTTTGAATCAACGTTTGTGAACTGAGCATTAAGGATGATACAGCCTATGACTGACAAAGTCTGTCTTGGCCAGTAGCTTTAGTTGCCATATTTGACTCAAGTTATGCATTGCACCATTTTTATATGCAAAAGCTTTGCACCATACCTAAATGGTTCTACCATGAAACATCAACTTCCTGAAAGGTGACGTTTCAAAAGAATGAAAAAAAAATCCAGAATTCCAAAAGGGTGAAAAACTCCTTTTTTCTTGCTTTTTGCAGTGGGGAGAGCAAGCTTTCCCATACTAATATACACCAACTACATGGCTATAAAACTGAAATAAGGAGGAAATATCACTAAAGAAGTGAATCATTTGCAGTGCACAATTAGAAAGCACACCAGCAATGATTTCCTATAGGAAATAGCATTCAACATTATGCACTTCATCGTTTTTTGTTTTTTTTTTTTTCCTGTGGGCTACTGACACTTGGGCAATTTCCCCTCAAGCATGCAGAGGGAAGCCTGCCTGAACCTTAGTAACCATATATGTTAATAGTACAGAATACCGATATGTAGATTCACTTTTTGCTGCCGAGGAGCTGCCTCTGTGTTCTGTTCTGCTGCTCCTAACACTGATACACACTTTACACAGTATAGACATTTGCAGCAGTGTAAAGATGGTATCACTCCATAAGAACTTCATTACTCTGTATCCCAGGCATAGCCTGAAGTTTTAAACTCCTCACCTTATTTGCTAGGATGCAGAACAAAGGTCATTGTAATGCTATGGTAATGAAGAGATCAGTTGCTGTAAAAATTCCTCTTAACATATGTGCCTGTAATTACTCACTTGTTTAGTTGCATCACAACATTTATGTGAGGGGAGCACTGTCTACTAGGCACTCTGATTTTGTGTCTTTCGGCTTTTCCCGGTTTGGGGTCGCCACAGCGGAAGGTACTCTGATATGGTCATAAATTTTGTATGTGAGACTGACTGAATCTGTGAAGCTGTTGTTACACAGCAGTGATTGCCTAAACACAACTATGTTTTTGTTGGACCATCACTGTCTTCCCTTCTGATTTTGGTATAATAGTTTATTATGTTTGTTTTGCATATGTGTTTTGCTTCATGATTCAAATAACTGTGAGTGATGGATAATAACATGGACTTTGACTTATATAACTACCTGCAGTCTTCCAATGCATGCTATATGGACATGTCCGTATATAACAGAGAAGTGGCATTTATGTGATTTTTATCATGCAAAGCCTTATTACTGTTTGTAAATATTGATTGCTTTCAAGTTTGCAAGAAGGTACTGTATATCTTATGACATCATGTTAAGTTATATGTTTACGTTATGTTTGTAATATCTGGATTTCTGTCAGTGTTGTGGCAGATAAAAAAGACTTCTGTGAGTCACTCAGCTTACGTGTCAGGTAAATGATTTTATAAAACATAAGTTATTGCATCATTTCAATTTACTAATCACAAGAAAACATCCTTTTAACCATTCATCAGGGCAGCGTATTTCTGCTCATCCTGTCCAAATAAGCAGTATCCTCACCTCCGCTCACTTATTCTTAATAATCAAACAGCGTCCGACCACTTTCACCCTAAAATCTTTATATCCACCCAAACTTCAGAGGGGGAAGCAGTGTGTAACTGCTTACTTTCTCCCCCAAAATTCTTTACACCAACAGAAGCACCAGAGAGGGAACAGAAGAGGGGAAAAGTCATTTCCCTCTTCTCCACTCACCGGACTGACCCAGGCTGTTCCCCATCACCTAATGCTAGCTTTTCACCAAATCCTCCAAAAATAAACCCAAATGCAAATTAAACAGATCTAATCCACATTCATTCTGGTGCACTCATTCTCTCTGAACCACACTGGGTCCCTATCAGCAAAACCCCTGTGCTCTTTCATCTGTATGCCCAATGCAACCAGTTACCTCACTACCCTACAGTTAGCAGATCAATATGCCTACTCTAATGCCATAAAGCTATTAGTCTGCTTCCAAAATAAACAGGGCATTATCTCGGACCACACAAAACACATACTCAGATACAACTTTTTAAAGCAACCAAATCCTCCCTTATCCAGTATACCAACCACTGCTTTGGAATTAAACCCAAGGCAATACCTGTAAAATGTACCATCAAGACTTGTGAAAGGCTCATCTGCAATTGTATATCTGCAAACTCCTGCATAAGCTGATAAGAATGAGTGGGAAACCTCTCTCCTGGAAAATCAACCCACCAAAAAGATCTCTTCATTATATATACAAATTAATTACCCTACATCACCTTGCCCCCCTACTGATCAAAACGAAGTCCTTAGAACTCCCAACATCAGAACATAGCAAATTTTCCACCCAACCCACTGGACACAACCAATCATTCCTGCCTTTCCCAATACTGTCTGCCTGCTCCTCCCCAACTGATCTGTTTACAAAGTACAAAATCAAATGTGCCTAGAGACAAAACAATGAAACATCCTGCAAACTAGCAATCCCTAACAACTCTGACACCCTAGGCACCCCATAATGCATCCATAAATGTCACACACAAAGTATAGTCCAATGAATCTCCAATTACCAACACTAATCCCTGCAGCAAACCTTCAAAACCTGTCTTGTCAATGACCACCATCTGTAAGTCTTCACACTATCAAACCTACCCCAACCTGTCAACATACAAACCAACTTCCAAGATTTAGTGAACTCACCTAATCCTGCAACCCATGCAACTGCACTACTCACAGCTAAGTCTATCTTAACTGACTGCACTAACTCACCTTGTTCCCAACCTGCACCAGATATTTCAACCACGATCCTAACAACCAAACTACATCTTCCTCAGACATCTGCAACACAGACTTACCAACATCTTGCAATACCCTACCATACACCTTCCTTTTAAAACCTGCCCAGGATTCCTGTACTAAACATATGATTATTCCAGGCCAACCTGACACACCTCATCTGGCAGCACCATTGGCTTGTACCACTGACAGATTGCCTGAATGAAATTATAACCCCTTTCTCCCACTCAAATTGAAACTAACTCCAGAAATGCTGTATCTTTCCTCCATTTGTCCTTTCAGCCTGAAGGCCCTTGAGCCACAAATCTCTCTCAACCTGCACCCAATGATGCTTTCTTTTTCCCCCTTTTAACAAAAAGGCTGCCGATCTTCAAAAAGTATGGCCTGAGTGAACTGGCCGAAATGCAGAATTTATAACTCCCATTAGCTCCATAGCAACTAATCTTACCTGTCAAATATGTTATCCTCTCCAATAACAAAACAAAACCTTATCCTGAATTCACTAACAATCCCAAGAAAAAAGCATTATCCAAAGACACGTAATTCCCTTTTGCGTCATCTACTGAAATAAAGTCGTTAACAGAGTTCTCTTCAGGATAAGACAAATGGTGATTCAAATGAAATTCTCCAGCCACCTTCTTAGTAACCAAGCCTAGTGGTAAGACCTTAAAACTAGTGAAAAGGGGGACTGTCAAAAAGTGGACCTATAACCTACACTGTTATTCTTTATCAAACCTTCCAAATATCTTCCTTCCCAGCACACCAAATGCAATAGCTTAAACACTAGTCCATTCCCTCTAAGACTTAATTTACAAGAAAATCCCCACAAAAATCGTGAATTAATTCCTCCAACACTGCCAAATCAAGAAATTGTCTGAAAATATGCTGCAATATCTGCCCTGTAACAGGAGAATGCATCCCATTGTCCTTCACTCGATCCCCAAAAGGACATTCCCCCTCTGCCCATAAAATACCTCCCTCCATCACAGACCTTGCAATCCCTGAAATGATGAAGATAACCCCTCCAATCAGCAGTAGATGAACTCAAATTGGCTGCACTGCCATCCCCAGCCACATTGCACACAGGATGTATCCCTGCACAACTTGAACAACTGTGTGAGAATCTGCACACTACCCATGAACAATGCTCCACATTAAAGGCCCAACCTCCCCACCCCTTCCCCCTTACCATACTCCCTCTAATAACAGTCCCAAAAGGTAGCAATCATAGTGGCTACCGTATATCAGGATACCTATTTTTCCAAAGCAATGACTGATCCACCGCTTTCCATTTCTGAAACCCCTGCTCGTACCATAACCAAGCATTTCCTGCCCACAACAGATGAGCCTCAGGGATCATAAGAAAATAAGCCAAAAATGGTAAAGCCAAAGTTACTTCTTTCTCTAACCAAACCACCCTGCAGTACACAGACCTAAAGCCTAATTTTCCCATGCCCTGTTTCACAGCCTACCAACTCTCCTCTACTCCAATATCCACAGTTCCCACTTCCGCATCAATTGACTCAAAGGTGTCAACATACTCTTTTCCAAACCCTTTATTTAACTGAGGATAGTATATGAGGGGGTCAGAAAAACTGCTCCCCTGCCATGCCCTAGAGCCTGTGGAGCCATCACCTGGTCACATTCCAAAGTCTAACCCCACCTCATGTATTCCTGCTTCCATCCTACCTATGAACAATGCCAAACTCCCACAGACAACCCTACTCTGCCTTCTCTGGTGTCTTCCCCCATTTGAACCCCACTAAGTCCCACTGATCTTCCCTGACGCTTCACCAGACTCCTGACATGACCTGCCCCCCCTTATCCCCAAACTAGACCCAATCCATACCACATAAGACATTCCTACATGAACTTTTGATAACATGAAATTACCTGCAGCTACATCCATCCACTGCTCTAGCGGCAGGCATATTCCCTGCAACAGCGTCCCATGACTGCCGTGCCATCTTTCATGTGCAACTTCCCAGATTTCTTCTTCTCTTTAAGCTGGGCACACAACTCTCTGCTCTTCTGCCATCTGTGACCTCACTGTGCACTGCTGTAGTGGCCAGAACATCCACCACAGCAGCATACACCACATCTACTTCCTTAAAATAAATAAATAAATACATAAATAAATAAATTCTGCTTTCCCGTCAATCAGCCATACTACTCATCGCAAGAAATGACTGCTACATCCTTACACAGAGATACTACCAAAAACCCATTCCTGCTTCTTCTGGCCAGCACAGATTAACCACAGCTGAACCTCATACCTCTCCACCTTGTAGTGCAGGAAATGTGGACAAGGCCATAAGCAAAAGTGGGGTAAAGGATCAAACTAGGGACAATTTCAACCTATTGCTCTTACAAACGTGGAAAGTTAATAAAAGGCTGTGCATCAGCATAATTTTTTTTGAAGGTAAAGTATTCATCTTGACTCAAGAACATAGGACAAAATATGAGGCAAAGATGGCAAAGATCTAGAAAGTCTGTGAAAATCTGTCCAGCTGAGAAGCATGAGCAACATCCTCCGCACAGACTGTATATTTATATGTGTATATATATATATATATATATATATATATATATATATATATATATATATATATATATATATATATATATATATATATATATATATATATATATATATATATATATATATATATATATATATATATATATATATATATAGGTTTACTATCAAAAGACTGATGATATGGTCGACAGTCATAACACTGGAAGTCATTACACTGAATGTTCAAAATACTGAAGAAGAAATGTCAAAGTTTAAATGGTCAAAAAACACCTGCAGCGCTGACAGTAGTGTTTGTGCAGGGGGACAAGCCCCCCTGCACCTCCACACCCCCTGCTACTTATATATTACAACTCTGACATCGCACTACATTGCTGACAAGGGTATATCCTTGCCCTGTTGTCAACATTATGTTGACAAGTGATTTACATGAACTTCCTGTCAACCAAATGAAGCACTTAATATTTATGTGTTGACCATATGGGTCGATGAAATGAGTTAGGCCATATGAATTTCATCCATTTTATAGTAAACTATATATATATATATATATATATATATATATATATATATATATATATATATATATATATATATATATATATATATATATATATATATCTATATATACATATATACATATGTATCTGCTTCATATGATTGTTTAGTAAGACGACCCTGCTGCTCCCCTCAAGAATACCATGGCAGTAGAACCACAAGTATGTAAGGCACCAAAAGCGCTATCTCCCCACCACCCCACCACCAATGCTTACTACCACAGATGCACTGATTGCCAGCAAGTCCAAACACTTCCTCATCCTCTTCAGCCACCACACCAGAAAAAGTTGGCTGGACTCTAGCACATTGGCTATGACAAACACCAAAACAGGGAATGGCGATTTGTAACAGCATCCCCAAAAAAACAGTCCACTTACCAGGCACACATCACTCCCGCCCGGCAAATGATGTGAAAACAGAAATGGACATCCATCACGAAATGTGGACAAAGCTATTAGTAATGGGGGGAGGGGGGCAAAGGCACAAAATAGGGACACTTCTTAATTTGCTCTTACAAATTTAGCAAACTAGTAGCACAACATTTTCTTTTTTTTTTTTTTATTATTAATTTTCTGAAGAGTATGTGGTGTAAAAAAATGTCTGCCATTATTTTATGATTCAAAGCCTCAGTGATTACCATAAAACCAGAATTTCATGAAAAACAAACCAAAATGTGATGCAAAATCTGGAGATTCTGCAAAATTCTGTACAGTTCAATAGTATGCACACAAACTCGACCTTTATCCAGGTCAATGTTTTGGCAGCTCCAACTGGAAGTGCACATGCCTGGCCATAAGACATTATCCAGGCTGCTTACTAGCTCACAAACAGCAATCTGGAGGTGCTCTAACTACAAACTGCACACCACCAATGAAAGCCAAAATTGAACAGATGCAACTGCTGAGTGAACTGCAGAAGAAGCCAAAACAGTAGGCCCAATGCTAAAAGCCTGGCTCCAACCTGCTGCTGTACAAACCAGAAAGAAGCAGACTAGGCATTGGATGCAGACCTCTGATATCTGTCAAGAAACCACAAATCATATTGTGCACAGGCCAACCTAAAAGCAAATTATGTACAGTGTAGCAGACTTCCATCATACCTGTGTGACAGCAGCAACATTCTGAACAGTCGGGGACACTGCTACTCTATGGACCGCACACCACCAATGAAACTCACCTGGGGACCAATTTTTAATTACTCTTACCACTGAAAATTTCTATAACGGGCAAGGAATATGAGGCCAACCAGCTAATCAATGAAGTAGCCAACCACTTCAGGCATTCCACCAAATATAGACCCAAGTTCAACAGTTAAGCAGCTCTAGCCACAACCACACATGCTCAGCAATGAACCATTGCTTGCATCTGCTTTCCAGCTAGCAGACACCGAAGAAACCATTGCAGTAACAAATCCCTAATAATCCAATATATTAGTGCCTTCAACTTCAGGCATTGAAAGAATAAGCTAATGTGAACCAATGTATATTCTGTAAACAAAAGATGTCTATAACACTAATCATTGCCAATCTTCACCAGGTGCAATTCACCACCTTATTTCCATAAGAGTAGGAATAACACAGTCTGAGGCAAATCAGGAACAGCTGAGCGGCACCCATTTGGTTTCCTGTACTAGAACCCATCAAACATAAAGCACTGACCCTCTAGGAGCAAATTACCGCAAAGTGACGCAAATACCCTCTGCTTCTGAACATGTGAATGAATGAAAGCCCACAAAACAGCCACTGAACATTTCTTCCACACTGTGAAGAACCACATTAAACTTGCAGCAAGAAAGCAATCACAGACAAACCCCAAACAACCATACCTGCCACAAACCATCTCTTTTCCCCTATGTCTTTTTTTTTTTTTAGTTCAATTGTAAACACATTTTTTTTGCTTTATTATACTCTAAATGCAAACCTAAATCCCCAAAACCATAACCACAATGATATCATGCTACACCACCCCAAAATGCCCTTCCAGCAGACAAGCAAAGTGAGAGAAGAAAATTTAATACCTACCACTATTTTAATTTATAATTACTACCCACCTCGCCCAAGCACAATTAACTTATCCAAGGCCTACCCATCCACTGAGTTACTTACAGGTCATCTGTGATGTAAACTTGCAGATATCAAGATCATGCCAAAATGTGATTTTCTAAACCAACTACCCAAGCATAAAACCACTCTAAGCCCCACCTTAAACCTACCTCACATCCTCCAACCTTCCATCAATGAATTATCACTTCATTTCCCAACCTTAACTACTCCATTTCATACTAACCTTACTATCCTTGCCTAACCCCCCAATCCAAACCTACCCCCCTACTTCCTCAACCTAACCCTTAAAAACTGAAGGTGTCCCTGGACAAATTGGTTTATTCCCAAACCTCATTTACCAGCTCAGATGTCACACAAACATGAATAATGAAAAAAATCACCCAAAACAAAGAAATCATTGCCAGTGCACTCACAGAAACTGTACCGGCAGTGATCACAGAAACTGCATCAACAGTAATTACAAAAATATTACCAGCAGTGATCACAGAAACTGCTCCATGTGTGATTGTGTGATCACACAAACTGCAACAGCAGTGATCACATAAAGTGCACCAGCAGTGATCACAGAAACTGCATCAGCAGTGATTACAGAAATATTACCAGCAGTGATTACAGAAACTGCACCAGCAGTGATCACATAAACTACACCAACAGGAATCCCAGAAACTGCACCAGCAGTGATTTCAGAAACTGTACCAGCAGTAATTACAGAAACTGCACCAGCAGTGATCACCAGAGCATCCAAGTGCTCCGGATTATGCAGAACGCACCGCATTTAATGAAGAGCGAAGCCACTGTTCCGCTGTTCTGCATTGAACAGCTGTGGCTCCACTACAAGGCTTTTGATTGGTTTGTGTACCACAATTACTGCTAAATGGCACTGCGGTATACAAACCAATGCATAGCTCTGCTGCTATCCACGTTGGCTGTGCTCTGCAGTTTTTGATTGGCTCGTAGACCGCATTTACGGCCAATTGCGAACTCGGTCTATGAGTCAATCAAGTAGAGAATATGCGGAGAACGGGAGCCAATGAGAGCTCCGAAATGGAGACCAGTCATGTCCCTGCAAGCCTTTTCACGCCAAATTAATGGATTGAAAAAGGCTTCCAGGAATCAGGAGGGAATTTTACTTTTTTGTGTTCCATCTTGATCGTTGGAGAACTTGGAGTCAATTCTAGGCCGGAAGAAGGAAGGAGCGGTGCCAGTTGCAGAGAATCCAGATCAAAGACATCATTTCTTCAGGGGAGAAGAAGACGAGAGTCGGAGCCTGCCCAGTGCCTGCCAGGAGAGGTGACTGACTTGGTCGGCGAGAGAAGTCTGTTTGCGGCTGTCTGGTGGTCACATAACACAGGTTAGTCAAACAAGCAGCATATAATACAACTGTGAGGTGAGTTCAGCTGAGCTGTATTCAAACTAAGTGATGTGATAGTTTTTGGAATGTACAGTGTTCTTCTGAGTTTTACAGAAAGGTAATAAGAATTTGCAATGTGTGAAATGTCAGAGGACAAACTAGCCAAAGTAAATAGGGGACATTAAACAGAAATCAACAGCGACACAAATGCTACTATAATAAAAACTCCAAGATGTTTAGAATTTCAGATGGAGCTAGAGCAGACAATGCCTTATAGCAGCTGCTTCCTCTGAGTAAATTATAATAATAGAGTATAATGGCAGTTCTTGCAGTTGTACTGAACAGTTCAAGTTTTCAAACCTTTTGATTTTTCTAGCAAGGAATCATTGCTTCTTTTCAAGCTATTTAAGGTGGCTTGTTTGAAGGCTACAAAAAGCAGCACTGTTTTCAATAATGGGTTGTATCAGTTAAAAGAAAAGCTACATATCTGTCATTAATATCTTCAGAAGGTATGGAAGTCACTTTTGCTGTGTAAGAGGCATCCTGCTGTACAGTAGTACTTCTAAGAATAATCTTTCTTGAAAGAGTGTAGAATTACACAAAACTCTTTATCCATATGATTGGTGCACACATTCTCAATTCCAGTTAAAAAATTACTTGTGCGCCTGCATGTGATATCTACTTACTAGTATTTCCTAAGCTTGTTCAGTCATCGAATATAAATGAAATGCAAGTTTTTGCTTGGACATTTGATGTTATATTGTTGTGAAATTTTAGATTTACTGTAAAAGTTTATAGTTATAGAATCTGTCCTAAATGAAGTTTAGCAATCAAAAAAGGGATTGTCCTGCAGTGCACATTTCCTGCAATTTAGAAATTAGTTTCTATGATTTAAGACATGCACATAAAAACATTTTATCGCATATGATATTTTGTCAATGTGTATGTGTGCACGTCTTTGATTGTTTGTGTGTGTGTGTGTGTGTGTGTGTGTGTGTGTGTGTGTGTGTGTGTGTGTGTGTGCACCTGCACATGTTTGTAGGAGTGTGTTTATGTGTGAGGGGTATATACCCAAGAATCACGTGTAAAAATCTTCCAACTGGCCTTCATACCAGGCTTGAAGGTGCTTTAGCTTGTTGAAAGGGATAGAACATATCCAGATTATAGGAGGTTTAGTTTCAACGAAATGAAGCTGGTCAGATAAAGGTCAGTTTTTGATTTTACACCTTTTTAATAAGTACAAAAGATTTTCATAAACACAGACTGTCTCTTCTCCTGTGAGTTATATGGCAATGAATAATGTATAAAATGTGGCTTTTTGGGAGAAATTTGACATCTGTATCATTTAGTTTAAATATGAGCTAAAATCATGCAATGGTTGTATACAGTATCATGAGAAAGTGTTTTAGAGAGCTAGAGTAAAGGTGTGAAGCTACATTTAAGATCAAGAAAAGAAATAAATGTTACTGCAGAGGATTGTTAATGTATAAACTTGTATCTGGCATGCAGTATTTTACAGCAGAAAGCTGGTATGCAACAAAACATTCTCTTTTGTACTCACATCTCATATTGTTGCCTCCAGCCTCCTACCAAATAGTCAAGAAATCCCTACTCCTCCAAATTTAGACTTAAGATCATAGGGGGTTACTAGGCTAATGGCTCTGGGGCCCTTATAAGCCTAGCCAAGAGTTTATTCCCAAAAAAGAAACCTCAGTCAGCACCTGTCAACCCTGTCAGTGAGGGACAAAGGTGGAACCCCTGGGACAAATTTGTGGTTTCCCATCCATTCATCAAGGCTGCACTTGAAGAGGGTCAGCGAGGTACTCTGTTTGACATGTATGGGAAGTCTGTTCCAGAGATGGGGCAGCCTCTGCGAGACAAACATGTCTCTTCAGCAGGTTTTGTTGATGTTGCATATTAGATTTAGCCCTATCACACAGGTAATGCACCAGGAGTTAGACTTATGGATATGGAGCATCTCTAGTAGGGCAGGGTCCGATATTGCCTTGTAGGTGAGACACATATCACCTCTGAGCAATCTGTATGATACTGAGTAAAATGATAGTGATTTGAGCCTTTCCGCATAGGACAGGTGTTGGAGGCCCTGAATTCCCTTTGTGAGGTATTTCTGTGGCCTGTCCAGTTGGTGCAGGTATTTGGAGAAGTACATACCAAACAGGGCATTATACTCAGTTATAAGTCTAATGAGGTAGGAGTACAGAGAGGTAATAACCTCCTTTTTTTCTGGATGCAATTCCTTTACTTATGAGATGAACCAAGTAAAAGGCTTTTCTGACAGCCACATGATGGTCAAATGTGAGATTGTTGTCAACCTGAGTAACCAGGTCTCTCACCACAGGTTCTGTTCTTAGGGGGTTGCTGTTGACGTGGTAATCATTAGGGGCCATGTTTTTGCCAAATGGTATGGTAATATTTTTTTTGTTTTTAACTTAAGGCCATGAATTTGGCACCAGCTATTTGTAGCTGTGAGACCCTCTTGCAGTATGTTAACATCATTTCGGGGGTCAGTAAAAGCACCCAATTTACAGTCATCCACAAACTTGGTCAGCCACAGGCCCATTGCCTTTGCCTGGACCTCTGAGAAATAGATGCCAAACAGTAGGGGTCCCAGAACAGATCCCTGGGGGACACCACTAGTGACAGGTCTGCTGTCTGAGGTGATTGCACCTATTTTGACCTTGTGGGTCCTATCCAGAGCATCCAAGTGCTCCGGATTATGCAGAACGCACCGCATTTAATGAAGAGCGAAGCCACTGTTCCGCTGTTCCTCATTGAACAGATGTGGCTCCGCTACAAGGCTTTTGATTGGTTTGTGTACCGCAATTACTGCCAATTGGCATTGCGGTATACAAACCAATGCATAGCTCTGCTGCTATCCACGTTGGCTGTGCTCTGCAGTTTTTGATTGGCTCGTAGACCGCATTTACGGCCAATTACGAACTCTGTCTATGAGCCAATCAAGTAGAGTATCTGAGGATGATGGGAGTCAATGACAGCTCCCAAATAGAGGCCAATCATGTTCATGGAAGCCTTTTTGCACCAAAATGATGGCTTGAAAAAGGCTTCCAGGAATCACAAATTTTACTTTTTTGTGTTCGATCGTTGGAGTTTCAACACTAGGCTGGAAGAAGGAAGGAGCGGTGCCAGTTGCAGTCCAGGTTGAAGACATCAGGATAGAAGAAGACGGGAGTCAGTGGAAGTTAGCCTGCCTGCCAGAAGAGGTGACTCGGCGAGAGAAGTCTGTTTGCAGTGTTATACAAGGGCTGAGATTCTTCTTTCTGCTGTGCTGCTGGACAACCAGGATTTTCGACTTTGTGTATTTGGATTGTATTGAGTTGAGGAGCTCAGCTGAAGTGATAGACAGAGCAGAGGTAAGTGTTTTAGGCAGTAATAGTTGCAAACATTTCCTTTATGCTAACACAGACCCTGTGATTTTAGCAACTTTTAGTGTGTAAGCAATATTTAGTCTGTATTTGTGCTGCTTGTCCCACAGATCCTGTTCTAGCAACTTTTCTAAGTTTAAAACAACAATATTAAAGTGTCTGTTTCTGCTGCTTGTCCCTAATGTCTGTTATATATATATATTTTTTTTGGGGGGGGACTGTATGCCATGACAGGTCCTTGTTCTAGCAACTTTCTAGGTTTATTAAGATCAGTTTTTAAAGTCTTTGTATGTTTCTGTTGCTTGTCACCCTAGGATGTCTCTGAAAGTAATTGCCCTTTCTAGGTTTATAAGAGCAATATTTTAAAATGTTTGCATGTTTCTGCTGCTTGTCCACTAGTACGTCTCAAAGTAATTGCCTTTTTTTTTTTGGAGAAACTGTATGCAAAGACAGGTCTGCTGCTTGTTCCCAATGTCTATTTTATATATTTTTTTTTGGGGGGGGGGACTGTATGCAATGACAGGTCCTTGTAGCAACTTTGTAGGTTTATTAAGAGCAGTTTTTAAAGTGTTTGTATGTTTTTGCTGCTTGTCACCCTCGTACGTCTCTGAAACTAATTGACTTTGTTTTTGGATAAAGATAGGTGGGCAGGTGAGCACCAGAGGATTGAAAGTGTCATTGAGGCAAGGAAGTGAAGCATGCAGGCCTTTATAGTAAACAAAAGGAGCAGAGATGAGCAAGAGAAGAGGGTGCAAAGTCAAGAAACTTCCAGTGATATGGGTAGGTTATGGCCCTATTGTCTTATATCTTTGCTATTGAGGACATCTTCTAATTTTCCTTTCTGCACTGTAGTCCCATTTGTTTCATTGTCTAACATCACTGTTTTGCAAACCTGCTAGGTATAGACTACCCAGACTGCAGTGAGGACAGGGATGTAGATACAGCTCACACCCCAAAGAAGAGAAAATACACAATTTTTCAGCCAAGCTGGGCAAGTGCCTTTGACTGGCTTTCTATGAGTAGGCACGGAGTGAAATTTGCCTTCTGTAAGACTTGTAACATGGATTTCACAATCCATCATGGGGGCTGACATGACCTGCAATGACATGCTAACAGTGAGAAATACAGGCAGAATTGCAATCATGCAGCTGGAAGATCTATGGTGGATTTCTTTGGACCACAGAGTTTAGCAAGTACAAAGGTGGTTGAGGCAGAGGTTGGTTTTGTGTCTCTCCTTGCTAAACACAACTTATCATTTGCAGCAGGAAAACACATCCTGAAATTTATGAAGAAGTGTGGAGAGGATCAAGATGTTCTCCGTAAAATGACATGTGGAGTGACAAAGGCAGCATGCATTGCACGGGATGTGCTGGGGTCTCATTACCAGAATGATGCTGCAGCAGCCTGCCAGAAATCACCATTCTGTGTGTATATGGACCAAAGCACAGACATGGGAAATGACAAACTGTTAGTCATCCTTGTTGGTTACCTTGATGAAAAGGCAAGCAAAAATATGACAAGGTTCCTTGATATGCCAGAATGTGTGTCCGGAACTGGACAAGCAATGTTTGATTCTTTAATGTCCAGCCTGACAAAATTTATCATTCCAGTTTCCAACATTGTGGGCTTTTCTTCAGACAATGCTGCCTCAATGATTGGAAAACACAATTCTTTGCTGTCTCGTTTAAAGGAGGTGAAGCCCACAATTGTAAACATGGGGTGTCTCTGCCACTTGGCAGATGTCTGTAGTAAGGTTGCTGTAAAAGCACTACATTCACCAGTTGAAGAACTTGTATACGATCTGTACTGCCATTTCAGTTCCAGTGCACAAAGACAACAAAAACTTCAGGAATTTGCTTTGTTCACAGATACTGACCCCCTCAAGATCATTAGACATGCACCTACTAGATGGCTCAGTCTTGGTAAGGTTATTAACAAAACCCTGGACATGTGACCAGCTCTAAATTCATATTTTCTGTCTGCAGAGCCAAGGTCTGCTAAGATTGACTTAATTTCTAAAAACTTGCAGAGTCATGAAATGCATATGATTTTTATGTTCCTTAAGTAAGCACTGGAACCCTTACTGGAGTTCAACATACAGCTTCAGAGCAGAGAAAGTCAGCTGCTGACACTGCATGCCACTGTGCATAAACTCCTGCAGCAGTATGCTGGCAGACTCCTCAGTGATGTGTCAGTGTTGACTGACAGTAGCTGTGTTCTACCAAATGGTGAACTTCGTACTGGCAATGAAGTCAAGCAGTACATGAACAGCCATGAGGAGGATATTGCTGGCACAGTCATTGAATTTAACTTTTATAAAAAAGTTGCAGCTTTTTATGCTGCAGTGCTGCAGAAAATGCTGAAAAAGTTTCCCATGCAGGATCACTTACTGAAAGACGCTGCATTACTTATTAATCCAGCCAAAAAATTGGACATTTCTTCTGGGCTTGTCAGAGATGTTGGCTTCCATCTGAGTGTATGTGAAAATGATGTTGAGGCTGAACAACTAATCAATGAGTTCACCCAATATCAGATCGAGGACACTGGGAATCTGACAGGCCCAGTAGATGGGCCCCACTGTGTGTCACAGTACTGGGCACACCTTCTGAGGGACCTTTGCACTGAAGGGAAACTGCCACTCCTTAAGCAGCTGATGATGAGCCTACTTTGCTTGCCACACTCTAATGCACAAGCGGAAAGGGCATTTAGTATGGTGCAGAAAGTGAAAACTGAACTGCGTCATTCTCTGAGTGTAAAAACACTGAACTCTTTGTTGGCAATTAAAATGAATGAAGAACTGGATGTCTGTGATGTTAAGCTGCCAAAATCTGTTTTAGAGGCTGCTAAGAAAGCCACAGCAGCATACAATAAGTCTACATCAGACGTATGATAGGATGTTTAACTTGGTCTAAACTTTGTGTGAATTGCAATATGTCTGTTTACAAAAATAAAAATCACATTTACTACATTTTCTAAGTGCTGTTTCATTTACTTATGGTGTGGTTATGGTATTGCAGATTATCAAAGGGTTTTGATCTGAGAAGTGTGGTATTGAATGTTACAGTTCTACCAAGCTCCATGGCAATGGCGCATTTTCGCACAGTGCGAAAATAGGGTGTTCCACATTTTGACCATTTGTCACATATTGTTAGGGTCTGTGTTCCACATTGGCCACTTAAGAGGTTGAGACCTATGGTGATCACAGAAACTGCTCCGCCAGTGATTTCCAATGGCAAACAGTCATCAGCAGTTTGTCCTTTGGCATTCTATGACACGGTTACCCAAGAACTGAGGAATATGAACTCAGAAACTTGTAGAAGTCACTTCCTTCTCATAATGAAAGTGTTTTCACAGTATTACAACAGCAAAAATATACAATTTCTCTCACGACTATCACATTTAAAATCTCCTGCATTGTTTTATCATGAAGCAGTTCTTGATGAAAAAGAAGGCAAACTAAGTAATAGTGTACAATACCAAAAATAATGCATTTAAACACAAGCCTGTTACAGGTAGGGCATCTTTTTGACAGAACCATTGCACACATCAGACAAGAAGAAGACAAGAAAAAGAATAACAATGTCTACAGCAATTTGTAATATGTCAAATCAGCTCTGCCATGTTATGTGTTCTGAATCATAAAAACAAATTCTTCAATTAACAGCAAAATGTAGCAGACAGTTGTGCTTCATCAAGCTGTGCAATACTAATGAAGTGAACGGACCAGTAGTGCTACCACTCTGTGAATAGTAACTAATGCAATGGGTTCCCCCTGATCCCAGGTCCTTCAAATCACAGCTTTGGCAATATATATGCAATGTGTTCTCCCTGATCCCAGGCCCTTCAAATCACAGCTTTGGGAATATATATGCAATGTGTTCCCCCTGATCCCAGGTTCTTCAAGTCACAGCTTTGGGAATATATATGCAATGTGTTCCCCTTGATCCCAGGTCCTTCAAATCACAGCTTTGGCAATATATATGCAATGTGTTCCCCCTGATCCCAGGTCCTTTAAATCACAGCTTTGGCAATATATATGCAATGTGTTCCCCCTGATCCCAGGTCCTTCAAATCACAGCTTTGGGAATATATATGCAATGTGTTCTCCCTGATCCCAGGCCCTTCAAATCACAGCTTTGGGAATATATATGCAATGTGTTCCCCCCTGATCCCAGGTCCTTCAAGTCACAGCTTTGGGAATATATATGCAATGTGTTCCCCCTGATCCCAGGTCCTTTAAATCACAGCTTTGGCAATATATATGCAATGTGTTCCCCCTGATCCCAGGTCCTTCAAATCACAGCTTTGGGAATATATATGCAATGTGTTCTCCCTGATCCCAGGCCCTTCAAATCACAGCTTTGGGAATATATATGCAATGTGTTCCCCCCTGATCCCAGGTCCTTCAAGTCACAGCTTTGGGTATATATATGCAATGTGTTCCCCCTGATCCCAGGTCCTTCGAATCACAGCTTTGGGAATATATATGCAATGTGTTCCCCCTGATCCCAAGCCCTTCAAATCACAGCTTTGGGAATATATATGCAATGTGTTCCCCCCTGATCCCAGGTCCTTCAAATCACAGCTTTGGCAATATATATGCAATGTGTTCCCCTGATCCCAGGTCCTTCAAATCACAGCTTTGGGAATATATATTCAATGTGTTTCCCTGATCCCAGGACCTTCAAATCACAGCTTTGGGAATATATATGCAATGTATTCTCCCTGATCCCAGGTCCTTCAAATCACAGCTTTGGGAATATATATGCAATGTGTTCCCCTGATCCCAGGTCCTTCAAATCACAGCTTTGGGAATATATATTCAATGTGTTTCCCTGATCCCAGGACCTTCAAATCACAGCTTTGGGAATATATATGCAATGTATTCTCCCTGATCCCAGGTCCTTCAAATCACAGCTTTGGGAATATATATGCAATGTGTTCCCCTGATCCCAGGTCCTTCAAATCACAGCTTTGGGAATATATATTCAATGTGTTCCCCTGATCCCAGGTCCTTCAAATCACAGCTTTGGGAATATATATGCAATGTGTTCTCCCTGATCCCAGGCCCTTCAAATCACAGCTTTGGGAATATATATGCAATGTGTTCCCCCCTGATCCCAGGTCCTTCAAGTCACAGCTTCGGGAATATATATGCAATGTGTTCCCCCTGATCCCAGGTCCTTCAAATCACCGCTTTGGGAATATATATGCAATATGTTCCCCCTGATCCCAGGTCCTTCAAATCACAGCTTTGCGAACATATATGCAATGTGTTTCCCCTGATCCCAGGTCCTTCAAATCACAGCTTTGGGTATATGTATGCAATGTGTTCTCCCTGATCCCAGGACCTTCGAATCACAGCTTTGGGAATATATATGCAATGTGTTCCCCCTGATCCCAAGCCCTTCAAATCACAGCTTTGGGAATATATATGCAATGTGTTCCCCTGATCCCAGGTCCTTCAAATCACAGCTTTGGGAATATATATTCAATGTGTTCCCCTGATCTCAGGTCCTTCAAATCACAGCTTTGGGAATATATATGCAATGTATTCTCCCTGAATCCAGGTCCTTCAAATCACAGCTTTGGGATATATATATGCAATGTGTTCTACCTGATCCCAGGTCTTGCAAATCACAGCTTTGGGAATATATATGCAATGTGTTCCCCCTGATCCCAGGTCCTTCAAATCACAGCTTTGGGAATATATATGCAATGTGTTCCCTTTGATCCCAGGTCCTTCAAATCACAGCTTTGGCAATATATATGCAATGTGTTCCCCCTGATCCCAGGTCCTTCAAATCACAGCTTTGGCCATATATATGAAATGTGTTCCCCCTGATCCCAGGTCCTTCAAATCACAGCTTTGGCAATATATATGCAATGTATTCCCCCTGATCCCAGGTCCTTCAAATCACAGCTTTGGGAATATATATGCAATGTGTTCCCCCTGATCCCAGGTCCTTCAAATCACAGCTTTTGGAATATATATGCAATGTGTTCCCCCTGATCCCAGGTCCTTCAAATCACAGCTTTGGGAATATATGCAATGTGGTCTCCCTGATCCCAGGTCCTTCAAATCACAGCTTTGGCAATATATATTTATATATCATTTTTCTTATATGATGGCTTTCCCAAGATCATGTCTCTGTCAACTATTTTTCAATATTACCATTTATTTATGTTTTCTCCATGGTTGTGCTACCATAGAGTTACTATATATATATATCTATATATATATATATATATATATATATATATATATATATATATATATATATATATATATATATATATATATAGATATATATATATATATATATATATAATTATATATATATATATATATGCGCAAGGGGTTGCTGCATAAAGCCATACTCCCATGTGAGACTTGTGAGAGATGCTTGCTTCCTGTAAAATGCTTTAATGGAGCTTTTCCCAGTAGTTCTGCTGGGTGGGTGTCTCACTGAGTTTAACTCATCCAGTTTGCTGTCAGGAAGTTATGGTTCAAAGAAACATCAATGGGATAAGTCTTTCCATCAGTGGTTTCTCTGTTTACCAACCATAGTAAATGCCATTGGCATTGCTGATTTTATCTACCAATGCTGTGCTGCAAGTCACTTCATGCAAAGTCAAAGTAATGATGCAGAAACAATATACAATACAGTTATAGGACCAGGGGTACCAGGAATAGGGCCTTTCCCTCATGCCACATGTGGTAACATGGCTTTGCCCTTCTAGTATTAGTACGAAAATAATGCACACATTTATAATGAGCTGCAAGTCTGTGCATCTATGACAGCAGAAAATTCATTATGAATCCATGCATTTATGCACCTTATATAGCTTCTTATGAGATCTGCAAGGCTTATAATTGCATGCACCATAGCTTTAGAAGATAGGGAGGTACTAGGAACTATATCAGAAGAGCAAAAGCTAAAAACAGTGAACGCTTTTATATCGAACTTAAAAAAATGAAACCACATAATGTTGAATGGCTGGAGCAGCAATTTTTTTCCCAGGGAAAAAAAATGACTCAACCATTCTTGGAATTTGCCATTTCCTCTACTGTGGTGTGATCTCAGAGTTGGAATATTTAAGTTGGGGGGCGGTACAGCCCCACATATTGGTGGTTGTGGGGGGCAAAGACCCCCCACTGTATTTTGTCTTACATTTATTTTTGGAGCAGCGATTTTTTTTCCCTTTGAAAAAAATCGCTGTTCCGTACATTCGACATTGTGCGGTTTCATTTTCTAAGTTCGATATAAGAGCATTCACTGTTTTCAGCTTTCACTCTTCTGATATAGACCCAGGGACTATACCTTTAACAATGTTTTTATGAAACTCAACATCTGTTCAAATCAACATTTACACATAGCACATTCCTTAACAGAAACATTTTTTCAAAAGACTTCAGTGATATGTATAGTATCTGTTTAATTTAGATTCAAACCATCACCTTTAAACAACAATATATTTGGTTGTCATAACATTAACTTGCTTTAATGGCTTGCATTTTATAAGCTGTATTTCACATGCAAATAGCTTTGTAAAATTGATTACTTGTTTTTATCTACTTGTGGCACATACTTTTGTATCCTTGTTATGGGTATTTCTTGCATTACTTGCTTCTCAGAGAAATAACACTTTCTATAAACTAAAAACTAGAGATCTCAGGCTTGGTACAAACTGTAAAACAACAAAGAACAGCAAGTCAGAAACAGGACTGTGAAACATTATTTAGCATTTTTGTCCTAGTACTTCACCAGACTTCATCAGCTCTGATAACATTTTCCAAACACAACACATCTGCAATAGCATAACATATTTTTTCTTCTGTTGTGTACTTATGTCTTTCATTGTTGATCAGACAAGTTAGTCTCTGGACTATGCAGGTTGCTTGGCTCTATCCCTATTGCTGTATATTCTGTGTCTATTAATTATTTGACTATAAACAGATTTGAGATAATGCATCCTAAAATTATTTGCTTTCTTCTAGTTGTAATTTATTTTGTTACCAAGATTGTTTATGGTATTGGGTATTTATTTTTTAACATTTTTTAAATTTTTTTGGCCTCTGTAGTAAAAATCTTTAGCTTCTGTAATAACAGTCTGTGTAATATCTGAGTAATGTGTATCTATTACAAGATTTAAAAAAAAACTACTAGCACACGTATACTGAGACACAACATGCTCTGCAATGATAGTGAAGTCCATTTTTTCATGTTTGGCTGCTTCTGTGTAGTCCATCAGCACTGGATTAGGAATAAGTAATGGCAGCAGAAATATAATAATGTTGCATGATTCAACTATGTTGCATGTTACCTGGTTTTACAGCAAAATACGCTGCCACCTGAGATTCGATGGAACAATTATGCTGTTTTACCCTTCTTCCGTAGAGGACAGAATGCTTTAATACCTATGTTTTAAAACAGCTGTTTTTGAAAGTCTACAGTTTTTTTCATAAAAGTACTATAACAGATACAGCATTGTTTCCAATATCACTACCATCTTTAATGGTGATTGTGCATATTGTGGTATCTTACGACAGAACTCAGATGATCAACTTTTTATTTTGTGTTCAGCTTTTAACCTGCATTAAGTGTGTACCTGTGTGTGAACCCTTTTGAGCCATGACTCTGGCTACATGGTAAAGGAAAAGATATGCACAGACAGGTTTATATAGGGAATCGACACATTTGTTTTTTCTTTTCCTTGCTTTGCATTTTCTTTCGCTCTTCCTTTTCCTTTTTTTCCTGATAGAGTATAAGGAAATGGAGCCATGGTGCACTCATACCTCTCATCTGTCCCTGATTTTCAGGGTCACCCTTGATTTTGATTCAAATTATCACTCTGTTCCTCTAAATATTTCCTGAAAATGGTGACTTTTGGAAAAATGTGGTTAATTACACTTAATAAATAATGGTAATAATTAAGGTCATAGAATTCTTTTACTTCAGAGGATGTACATTCATTTGCATTATTTATTTATTTACATTTGATTACCAGGTAGTGTCTGACTGGGCAAGTAGCCCATTTTCAGTGAAGACCCAGACAGAAAAGCTCCAAAGAAGTTACCCAGTTACATATTTAGTACAAACATTTGAGTGAGAACCATCTAAAAAGCAAAAGTGATTCAAGTAGTTATGTACGATACATCATTAACAATCAACATTAAATAAGAAACTACATAAGCAATCATCATTAATTCATAAAATTCAAAAACAAACAGTTTTACATTTATTAATATATATAAAAGACTAAATGAAAAAGAAATTATCAAAGGAAGATGGAAGTATTTCCTCATTGTGTCAAGGTAATAGGACTAATCATTTAAAAGTGTCCCTGATTGTCCCTGATTACTTCTGGATCTGGCCCATTTTCTGTAAAGATTTGGCCCTGATTGGTTGAGAGCCATGCACAGGTATCAAAAGAACATGCTCAAATAGTAGGGAACAAAACTAAACTCAAACTCATAGAACACTGAAATAAAAGGAAGGAATAGCTCTGAATACATTTTACTACTATAAATTCAAGTTAAAAAATCAGCTATATGCCATTTTTATTAAACTCTGGATCAGAGGATTCTGATGTTAGTATGACTATTATGTTCTGGTTCAAGAAATGTGAACAGTAAGCATAAGAAGGAGACAAAATGATGATTTCTGACATTTCATAGCAAATTGCTGGCCTCACCCTACTGATATAGTCACAAAAGCAACTTGTCAACATTTGCAGTGCTTAAAATATGAAAGGAAAGTGATGTTATCACTTTACAGTATAAAAACATTTTTTTTTTCAGAAGAAACTGGACCACATACTTCTCAACCTCTTTACTCAGAAATTCTGAACAAAAGCAAAAATAATGTGGTGATGAAGATCTTTAACTATTACTGAAATTTATTTTAATTAACAGAATAGTGTGTTCAGCAATAACTTGCATTTTCTGAACAATAAAATGTATGGCTCCGTAATATCTAAAATTACAGACTGACTGCAGTCTTCAGTAATTTTTCATAATCTCAAAATGTTCTGAGGAACATGATGAAAAATATGAGGCAAATTCTGATGTTCTGCAAAATCAGGGAGAGCTGAGATGTATGCTGGGAAAAAGATTGTCACTGACACAGTGGCAAAACAATGAAGAAAAATGAAAAGAAAGTGTCAGGCCCATTGTTAGTGCGACATACATAAGTAGTTACACATTTCTAGCACTATGATTTGTTGAGTTGAAACTGTAAATAAACTTGCTGAGTACAAATAATCAAAATTCAGATAAAAAATGACACATGAGCATTCAATGAGTATCTTCAAGACTCGCTAGAGACAAACCCTTGCATCACTCAGACTCATACATATCAACTCCATTTTCTTAAGAAGAAAGCTGAATGCTCAGAAAACATTAATAACTGCCAGTACACACATAAATGCCACCCTTGTAGAGATGCACATGGAAAATAATTATCTGGGGGTTAAAACATCAGCAACTTGAAATCAATCAGTGAGTTGTAACATCTTTTCAAGGAAACAAATCACGAAGCAAAGGTTTATATTGCATTGACGAACACTTAAATGTTTGAATCTCTAAAGGTCGACCTTTAGAGATCGAACATTTAAGTGTTCGAAAATCTAATAAAAGAAAAAAAAAAGTGAACTGAAAGGGTTTTAGCAGGGGGGCAAGCCCCCTGCACTCCTCACATGGGGGGCTGCGCCCTCACACCCCCCTACTTAAATATACCAAGTCCGAGATCGCACTTCAGTGCATGACAGAGCAGAAACAGGAAATTTCCCATTCCCTACACTGTTGCATAATCTTGGAGTTGGTATATTTAAGTAGCGGGGTTGAGGGGGGTGCAGGGGGGCTTGCCCCTCTGTTGACACCCTTTAGTTTTTTTTTGCTTTTTTTTTTTTTAATTTTTAAGGATATTCAAACGCTTAACTGTTCGATCTCTAAAGGTCGACCTTTAGGGATTCGAACATTTAAGCATTCATTTATCTGATATAGACCCCAAAGCACAATAATAATAATAATAAATTATTTAATTAAAAATAAAAAGGCAAGTGGCTCTCTAGATATCACCCACCTGGTTGGGAATTTTTTAAAGAAATCTGATTAAGTACAAAGGACTGAAACATGTATCAAAGCAATTAGCACTTCAAAATAGTTAGATATACAAATAATAAAAAAGGATTGTTAGGTTAGAAAAATATGATTCAGATAGAACAATATCTGAAAAATGTAAGTAGTTGAGTGACATCTTTTTGAGCTCAGACAAAATAATTTTTTATGTGCATCTCTGTAAAAGAGTAAGCAAATAACTTATTTTTCCCTTCTTTTTTCCTGTTTAATTAATAATAATTTCTGGGCTCAGTCATTATGGTTATTAAAGTTTAAAATACACAGTGACATAAAGTGTTGGTCAGGACAATTTGTGACAGTGGGTTGCACAGGAGATTTCACATGCAAATTATTGAGGAAATTAACAATGGAGAACTTGGTTTACTTCAATAAGCAGCTGGACTTACCGCAGAGTGAGTGTTAAAAATAAAAATAAAAAAGGTGTGCTATGATTTATTTATTAATATTTTCATGGTCTGCATGTTCAGTCTGCAAGTGTGATCTGTGGATTTATTTTATAATTCACATCATTGATTTTACTGATTATGTACAATATGTATTAAATACCACAGAACCACGACTGGCTGAAAATGAGCAAAAATAAATAAATAAATAACTGGTGCTGACCATGTCACTGGTAGTCTGTAATAGTTACAATTAAACAGCATTATTTTGCAGTTTGTGACTTTTTTATGCTTTGTTTCCAAAAGTAAATTTTCTGAAGCCTGCTGATATCACACCATTTTCATAATACATATTTGAAGGAAATAAGCAAATAAGTAAAACAAGCAATTCAAGAAAGGGCAGTAAGAAAAGGCAGACTGAGAAAGGTAAAAGAAAAAAAATATGAATTTAGAATGTGAACAAAAATATTGTCTAAGCATACTTGACACAGATATGACAATGTAAACAATAACTTAATACATGTAGGTAGTGAAGAATTACAGACAAGAATGTTGTGCCTTTCGGCTTTTCCCGGTTAGGGGTTGCCACAGCAGAACTCCGGTCTGCTAATGATTGGCAGTTGATTTTTACGTGTCGTGTTACCAGCCCTGACACACAACCTTCAACGAAGGTATGCCCATTCACACATGTCTCCACGCAGAAGACGCTCTAGCTGAGAATTGAACCAGACAGCATCTGACTGTGAGGTGACAACGCTACCGCAACACTACCACTGCGGAGCCTAATCGCAGACAAGAATAACAGGGGAAAATTCAAAGGTGACTGATCCTAAGATGAAAGCAATCAGAACATGAAGAAAACTTTATGATAGCCATAATAGTTTTATGATAGAATAACTGCCCATCATTTTATTCATAGATCAACAGATGGAAAGTTATATTTCTTTCTTGACTTTTACATTCCTCAGAGCAGATTCTCATGCTAACAGTTTTAAAACTAAAACATTGTCTAATTGCAAAATGATTATACTTGTTAATACTTTAATGAGACCATTATGCTTTAGAAAATGCCTGGAAAATGTTGTCTAAGTGCTTAATGACTTTAATAATGCATTTAATATCTCATTTGTATCTAAATATTTAAAGAAGTTGCTGCATTTGAAAATCTGTGTACAGTCAGTTTGGAATGGGAGCAATAAATGGTTATGTTAAAGCTTTTACTAAAACTGATAGACCAGGGAATGTTTGTATATTAAAAATTATCAAGCTGACTAATGTTTAAGCAAGTACTTATTTATTAAGTATATACATATGTGAATGTATATATATATATATATATATATATATATATATATATATATATATATAAAGATATATATATATACACACACACACACACACACACACACACACACACACACACACACTCGCACGTGCACACACACATGCACACACACACACACACACACACACACACACACACACACACACACACACACACATGCATACACGCACACAAACACACACATATATATATATATATATATATATATATATATATATATATATATATATATATATATATATAAAAATATATATATATATATATATATATATATATATATATTTATACATAGAGGAGACCCTGGAGAGATGGAGATATGCTCTAGAGAGAAGAGGAATGAAGGTCAGCAGGACTTAGACAGAATATATGTGTGTGAATGAGAGGGAGGATAGAGGAATGGTGAGGATGGAAAGAGTAGAGGTGGCGAAGGTGGATGAGTTTAAATACTTGGGGTCAATAGTTCAGAGTAACGGTGAGTG
The DNA here is from genome assembly GCF_019279795.1 of Protopterus annectens. NCBI lineage: Eukaryota > Metazoa > Chordata > Ceratodontiformes > Protopteridae > Protopterus > Protopterus annectens. The sequence goes on along the minus strand of NC_056736.1, from coordinate 204,822,507 downwards.
TGGAAGAGAGGTGAAGAAGAGAGTACAGGCAGGATGGAGTGAGTGGAGAAGAGTGTCAGGAGTGATTTGTGACAAATGAGTACCTGTAAGAGTAAAAGGGAAGGTCTATAAGAGGGTAGTGAAACCAGCTATGTTATATGGGTTGGAGACAGTGGCATTGACAAAAAGGCAGGAGTTTGAGCTGGATGTGGCAGAACTAAAGATGTTAAGATTTGCACTGAGTGTGACGAGGGCGGACAGGATTAGGAATAAGTATATTAGAGGGTCAGCCCAGGTTGGAAGGTTTGGAGACAAAGCCAGAGAGGCACGATTACATTGGTTTGGACATGTGCTGAGGAGCGATGCTGAGTATATTGGGAAAAAGATGCTAAGGATGAAGCTACCAGATAACAGGAAAAGAGGAAGGCCTAAGATAAGGTTTATGGATGTGGTGAGAGAGGACATGCAGGTGGTTGGTGTGACAGACCAAGATGCAGAGGACAGGAAGAAATGGAAACAGGTGATCTGCTGTGGCGACCCCTAACGGGATGATATATATATATATAAATATATATATATATATATATATATATATATATATATATATATATATAAAGAGAGAGTGTGTGCAAATTTCAATCTATATTCTGGAGGATTTATTTTATTTTATTTATTTGTTTGTTTTTGTTGACCAGGATATTTTCACTTGATAAAACTTGTTTTCATCAGAGGTCCAGGGAGAAAAGCTCTACACTGTACATATTGCAAGCATCGAAGATTAGGTACAAGACAGCAGACACAATCTACAACAATGTTTACAGCAGGTCTGTTATATTACTGATAGTAGAATTTCAAAGGCAGTGTTACACACATCCTTTAACCATAAAGAGCAATAATTTGTAAATTGGATTACTTGTAGTTTATAGGCTGTATATTTTGAATGCATGTAAATTAGCAACACATTTCTCATGATTTATCTCAATTAAAAATGTTGCTTTATTTGCCAAACACTTTGCACTGAGAAGCAACCAGCATTATGTTATTACTTGTTAATTATTTTGAAGACATTGCAATGTGTATTTAGTATTCAAATTCTGGTGATGTGTGTAAATATAATAAAAGGCAGCAACATGCACTGTGCAGAATTTATGGTCTTCCTTCATACAGATCCAGTACATTTACCATTCCTATATCTATAAAAAAATGTGATTACTAATTAATGTTTCATTATTCTGAGAATGGAAGTTATTATTAGCTGTATTATGAGAAATCATAGTCAGTAGACTTTGTTGACTGTTACTTTTATTTAGTGGTGATTCTCAGTAGGATAGGCCTTTCTTCATTTTCCCTTAAATTTTGCATTGTGTGTCCTGCATAATGCAAACAATAGGTCATAAACATGCATGTCTGTACCCGGGAGGGGGTTGCATGTGAAGGCTCTTCTTAAAGTGGACCAGAACAGTTTGCATAGCGTTCTAGCATCAGATTAGGAGACTGGCAAATGGTTGAGTGCAAACAACTGAAAGCCCACCACAACAAAATGGTGCACAACTCATGTCTCTAGGGGAGCAACTGGCCCACATTATAAGCCACCCAGATGAGTGATGCCTAGGTTTGTAGCCTTCTGGACCATCCTGTCACCAAACCATGATAGGATCACACCCATTTTGGCATTTTTCTCCCTTCTGGGTCATTTTCTGTACCATAATCAGTATCCATCCCTCCCCATCCCTATTTATTCCCCTTTATGTCCATCCACTGCCCTCCTCACTTTTTTGTGTATAATACCTTGATTGCCTGTGCCCAGTCTTTGTCTGCTTCCTCCTATTACCAGCTCTTCTCACTCTCTCCCATTCATAGCCATCCATCACTACCTTTCCCACCTACTCTTTTTTGAAACAATTACAAAAGAGTCTTTTTCATAACTATGTTTTACCTTTCTTTTCGTAAACCATTCATAGGTTCATAGGTTCATAGGTTAGTACTAGGCTATCAGCCCTAGGGCCTATACAAGCCTAGCCATAACAATTCCCTGGCTATTTCTTCCCACACTATTTACTTCCCTGGACCCCTGTCTAGCAGGGCGACTGATGTGATCTCTGGGGTGAATTTCCTTTCTCCCATCCAATCGTCAAGGTTCCTCTTGAAGAGGTCCAAAGAGGCACCATGCCTTATTACACCTCTGTGTTTCTCTGCTTGTTGGTCTTCCATTTCCATTCTTCCTAACTACCTAATTTCCTCCACATTCATATGATGCCCATATTGATGTCTCAGTTAGATGCAGTGCTGCCCTTCATGTGCCAGATGGGCACTACATGCAGGCGTGTGGTGCTGCATTGTGAAAACACAATGCTTAGCTTCATTTCTGTGCCATAACTGTGCTTTCAAACACATTGATCATACACCTAATGGTAGTGATGTATTTTCCATGCAGAAACCTAACGTTGCTTATCCTGTTATTAGTGTACCCATCTTCTCTTATGTTGGCCTTGATCAGTATGCCAGAACTAAGCAATGCCTTATACATGCCCGATGCTCTGCAGGTCTTCATGCATTCAATCCATTAAATATTAGCACTTAGCAAGAATGCAGCAGTTGGCTGCGTTAAGAACTAATACTGCTTTTTCCATTTTTCTCTAAACTAAAATAGTTTAATTTTCCTGTCTCTGTTTTCATAAATGTTGGTATTTGATGATCCAATATTGTCATTACTTCTACCTTTCCAATAATTATTTGGGGTTTATGATTCCAGTGTCTCTCAGCCAGTAGCATATCATAATGTTTGCTCAATCTCCACTGTAAAAAGATTGTCATGTTATTTTACCTTTATTTTACAGACCCACAGTCAAAAATATATTGCAGACAGCAAAACAATCTTTATTTTTTTCTAGTACTGAACTTCAAATGTACACTTTTCTGTATCTTCCACTTTTTCTACAGATTTTGCTAATAACCAATATCCTGCCCAGTATAAGAGACAGCCATTGTGAACCTCTCATCTTTGGGTTTAAGAAGATAACCTCTTGCTAGACAGGCAAATGTACAATGTCCACCAATGTATGGCTGATCCAGAATGTTGTTGTCCTTGTTAGTATAATTGTAGACCTTCTATTGATTTTCTTTCTAGGTAGGATCTCTGTGTTCTTTATAGTCCTGCCAGAGACCTAACCCAGTTCCTAGCCCAAGTATTCACTTCCTTACCCTAAAATTTCACTTATCCTCCCTGTTCCCCAAATTCATGATCACTTCCTAAACCTAAAATTCTAACCCCTTCCCTGAACCTAAATTTGAAAATTGCTCAACTCTGAAACTCCCCTTCTACTCCCTAAACCTAAATCTCCTTTCTTGCTTCCTAACCTTAAAACTTAATACCTGTTCCCTAACCCTAAAATGTCCCTACTCCTCCCTTTCCCTAAAATCCCCTCCCATTCCTTATTCCTGGATGCTCTCCCTGATCGCTGCCCTAATCTACACTCTCACCCTCTCTGACTCCCTCCTCATGGCTGCTGCACTTACCTCATTCAAACTCTATTAACATGTTTGAGTATGGTGCATTAGCTGCTTGCCCAAACTCATATTTAAGTTTCCGAGCAGCAGCCTACATTAGCTTCAAGATGCAGGCATTCCTGGCTTTGAGACAGTGTTTTTTGAATACTTGAATTTCAAGCACTAGTAGTAGAACCCTGAATTAAATTATACTTTTTTGTGTTTTTTGATACATATTCATGCAGAGGGAGTATTTATTTATATCCAGATCTACTTTGTAATCATTCGATTAGACATTATTCACATCTTACAATATCACTGATTGCATCCCCTTACTGAATAGAGATGCTTTCCTGTTTTACACATACCTAATCTAACCTTTTTCATGCTGCAGTCTGAAAATAGAGCAGTTGTTCTAAAAGTATACACAAAGAAATTCACAAAGCGGCCAAGTGGCAGTTTAATATCCATACACACACACACACACACACACACACACACACACACACACACACACACACACACACACACACACACACACACACGCACAGATACACACACATGCACAATATTCAGTTTTCATGCACTCATCACCTAACAATAGGACTAGAGCAGAGACATTTAGCAAGATCCTTGCCAGGTGCATTTGTGTTATTTTTCATACAGAAATAATTAGAATGCAGACATTCCAGCACTGTTGCCTGCAGAGTTTTTGTTCTTCTATGTTGATCCACAGGAATGAAATGGAAATTAAACTTACATGCATACAACTACATAGCTTCTTCTTGGCTGAACTATTTTACAAAGGGTCACATTAGCATGTTCCAGGTGTATGGCATCAACTCACTTACTACAAAGATGCTGTGCATTTTAAGCAGTTTTCTACTAAGCAGCTCATCTGATTTTTTCAGCAAGGCAGCAAACAGACTGATCATATTTGCATGTCTGTCGCTCAGTAATACTTGCACTCTCCTCCTATTTATCTGCAAATACTTGATTTATGAATACCACTGTGTGCTATGTCTGATGTCCAGCATTCTCAGTCTTCCTTTACTTCCTCAAATCTAATTTCTAGGCAAGTCATCCTTTGTAGTAGTCTACCTAATAAAATATTTGGTCTGTTGCTTCATTCTCCAAACATTTCTTTCACTATGCCTTTGTTCACCTTATTAGAGTTTGCAACATTTGCTGTGTTCTACATGAACTACAGAGTGAACTGGCACCTCACCTGTGTGCCCTTTTCAATCATAGCCTCACCTCAGGCTTTGTCCCTACCGAATGGTGCACTGCTACAGTCATCCCTCTCTACAAAGAAGGGGTGACTACAAGCCCTGGGAACTATGGTCCTATTAGCCTGACAAGATTGATATGCAAAGCTATAGAATGCATCATCATGGACCTAATAAACAAGGATATAGGGAATCTCCAAACTCTGGATCCCACACAGTTTGGTTTTGTCTAGGGTAGATCATGTCTGGTCAACCTGGTCGACTTCTTTGAGTCAGTCACCAGAGCTGTAGATGAAGGCAAGGTGGTACATACAGCCTACCTTGATCTGGCCAAGGCCTTTGATACCATCCCCCACTCAAGAATCATAGAAAAACTCACTAAGCTAGGCATCAATCCATATATCACTAGGTGAGTTGCAAACTGGCTCACAGATAGAACCCGCAGTGTGAAAGTAGCTGATTTCAATTCAGACTGCCAACCAGTCACAAGTGAAGTCCCACAGGGTTTGGCCCTGGATCATCTCCTGTTTGGTATCTACTTCACTGAAGTCCAGGCCAATATGAAGTGACTCTGGCTGACAATGTTCACAGATGATTGCAAGCTGGGAGCTATTATTAACTCCCCAAGTGATGTTGACATCTTACAGAAAGGCCTCACTTGAGACCAAGGACTGGTGACAGAACCATGGCCTTAAGTTAAATGCCAAAAAATGTGTCTTCATCCCCTTTGGGAAAAACCCAGTTCTCATGAATTGCCACATCGGTGGTAGTCCACTCAACATAGAAGGCATTATAAGAGATCTGGAAACACAGGTTGACAGCAACCTCTCTTTTGACCACCACATTGCCACTGTGATCAGAAAGTCCTTCTGTGTGACACATCTCATTACTAAGGAGTTTGCATCGAGGAAGAAAGAGGGAACAATCTCCCTCTAGTCTTCCTTCATTAGGTCAATCATCGAGTACAATTCCCCATTTGGCATGTACCTCACTAGACACCTGCAACAACTGGAGAGGCCAGAAAAGTAACTCATAAAGAGGATAAAGGCCTTAAACACTTGTCCTATATGGACAGACTCAAAAAACTCCTACTATTCTTTGTCTCATATCTCCTACTTAGAGGCTATCTCTGCTTGACTTACAAAGCCATGTTTGACCCAGCTCTGTTAGAAATGCTACAGCTAAAGAAATCCCAATCCCTCCACATCACATGCTCCAGAGACCTCAATCTCATTATCACAATCAACAGAACATGCTGGAGGGGCAGTTTCATAACCCAGAGACTGCCCATGCTATGGAATAGATTTCCCATACATGTCAAGCAGAGCACCTCACTGGCCCTCTTCAAGGGTAATCTTGATAGTGGATGGGAAATAGAAAATTCACTCCTGGCATCACTCCAGTGGCTCTACTCGACAGAGGCACTGGGAACTATGGTCAGGTGTCACAATGCCAGGGTAATGGGCTAGGGTTGTAAGGTTCCAGGGCCATTAACCTAGTACACACCTATGAACCTATAAAACTATGAACAATGTCATGGTTCTTTGCCTTTGAGCCACCAAACTGAACATTTCTTTCCTTTGTTAATGTTTTACTGCTATTATATTCACCATTATTGATGCCATTTACTTTTAAACCTCCTACACAGCAGTTTATTCTTTTCATTACTTCTTTAATAATGCATATCCACAACTGTTTTAGTTGTTGCCAGTTCCTGAAGATTTCCACGTTCCTTCTTCTAAATGTGATAGCACTGTTTTTATTTTGATTGTTGTTTTTGCTCATTAATTTGCAACATATACTCAGTGAATGGCTATTATAAAAAATCAAACCTATTTCATTTGCCCCCATTTTTGTAGTCTAAGCCATAGATGAAAAGTGCTGATAAAAAACAGATTGCTGTCTTGATTTATAATTACATGAGTTCAATTACATTACTTGTGTGTCTTGTACAAGACTAAAGTAATGCTCCTACAGTTCAGTGCCTACACTACTGAATGATATTCTAAGGCCAGGGAGATTATGAATAAATAGACTTGCTTAGGTATAGCCACTAGTTATTTGAGAGACATCATCCTGGCACCTTTCAGATGGCTGGAAGTTTGATTTCCATGTGTTTCTATCTTCCCAGGATTTTAAGTGCTAGTCTAGTTTATATGTAAGTTATCTTTGTGCTCACCTCCACGTGGAATTCTTTAAACAGTAATTTATTTCATCAACATCTCAGTGCATTGTTCCTTATTTTGAGTTTCCATTGTACTGCACCTTATATTATAGTACATGTTTACTTCCACATCAGCACCCCTCTACCCATTCTCCGGATTCTTTCTTTAAAATTCATCATGTCCCATTTCCCGTTCATTCCCTTTCATGTTTCTGGAATGCTGGCAAAGTTGATATATCTGTCTGCAAATAGAAGGCAAGTGACTTTCACAGCTGCCTAAATTTGGATGCATCATAACACCTCAGCCACTCATCACTTCCATCACTCCCCCTTTTATTCACTCCTGTCCTCACATTCATCCTTTATATTCCTTGTAATTTTTCTGAAGTGCCAATCTTCATAATTATTTGTAACTCTTCACTTCCCACATCACACTTGTTTTAATCAAGATGTTGTTTTAGTCCATTCTACTTTTTCAAGGTTAAGTAATTGTTTTTTTTTTTTTTTTTTTTACCTTAGATTTTTGGTACTTGCACGAAAATGCTCCATTGAATACATCTGGCCCACAACTATGTAAACGTATGCTCATGAATCTGCATCTGTACATTGGTCAGCCATAAAATATCAGCATTCTTTCTTTTCAAGATACATATCACTCTTAGTTGCATTTCAGATGCCTGTAGACTTTTTGGCCCATAACTTTGCAAATATCATGGTTTCATTTGAATGATATAATGTACCAGAGGTCTGCAGATATTTGGGAACAGCCTTCATTCTTTTCAAATCCCTTGTTTGCTATGAGGATAAAGGCCTGATATCTCCTGTTCAAAACATGCTGTAGTACAGTCTAAGCATAACATACTCATCCACCCACTTATGTAGTCATCTAATACCTTCTGAAATGACAGCCCTCCATACTCCATCCACCTGCTCTACCACCATTCTTCAACTTCCTTCAATCATAAACCCTTATGAGTTTTTGCAAACACAAATAAATGTGGGCTGTAAATTCAGTTCACTAACTAAAATAAAACATACAAGCCAAAAGAAAATAGTATAGTGAACCATACTATGACAATAGCTCTTTTTAAAATCACACAAGTCAGATGTAAAAACGAAAAAGCATTTAATTAAAATGTGAGTGCTTTCACTGCAATACCATGCTGCTTCATCAGGTAACATAACAATATAAAATCAGGTTTAAATACAACTTGTAACCAATAAAAACACTCCAACAATCAACACATTTGCAAACGTGAGGTTGAATCCCATTAAGTGCATTCACATTATATTAAAACAAATACAATATCCCCAATAAAAATATCATCACTTAAAAAGCCCACTATTTTTTAAGACAGGTTTGATAGACACCCTGTCATTCAAACCATGTCCCTTGTGTGCCTCCAAATGAATTATCCACCTCATCTCAGAGCTTTCCATTTGAACCCTAATGTCTCCCCCTCTCCTATTAACCTGAATGGTCTCTATCACTAAACTTGTGTGTAATGTTCCTTATCAGTTTTTGCTTGATTGGCAAACTTGTATTTTGGCTCTTTCTAAGCAAAGACAATTAATCTTTTGGATGTACACTTGCATAAACAATCAGCAAATGTGTTATGATGGGGAAAATCACTTATCTATTTTGAAGCAGTCAGAGGAGGTGCTTCGGATCTAGACTTAATGCACATTCTGAAATCAACCCCTGATGCAGTCTGTTGGAATTGTTTACTCATTCAGAGCATTGAATTAGTAGTCGGTGTCACCTATTTATTTTACTTTTCTCCATTCTAGAAGTACATATAGTCATTAGTCAAGCATGTAAAGGGATATTAAAACTTACTTTGCATGACAGACAACCACACAGGTTCAAAAGTGTTACAAGTGAAAAAAAGCTGCAGTAGGTACTGGTTATATGAGGTTTAACACATGAGTAACAAATGCAGTAACCCTGGAGGGAAAAAAAATAAATATATATATATATATATATATATATATATTTGGTGACATACATCTGGACTTTTCCATTGCATTTGAAATAGTTTTTCCTTACACATAAAAATACTGACTTGGATATAATATTTGCACAGTCAAGTGAAAAGTAGATAAACTTTCAATTTTCTCCATAAGGAGATGATATCTGTTCCAGACCTCTACTGCATCAGCATCATCCTTATGTAAACTGTTGGTTTGTCTGTCTCATAAAGACATTTTACAGCTGTATTTCATGAGTTATGGTACTACATCATTTAACTGGTTCTCCTGGATTCCAGTGTCTGAATCTTCAAATGAACTATAAACCTTGTTATATTGTTAAAGAATGTTTTTTTACCTGCCTGTATCTTCATATGGACTATAAATAATGGCTTGAAGAACTTTTATTTTGATAACATTTACCAGTATAAAATGCGCATCGCTATTCACATTCTGTCTCTCTCATACTTGCATGTGTCATATTTCACATAAACTACAACTCAAAATATTGCTAGGTTCAATGCTAATACAAGTTTCTGTAACAAATGTCATGTTCATACAGTTCATCTCAAAATAGATATCTTATCTGTGTTATATTCTGCACACTCTTATTTAATCTTAGTTGTTTAAAATGCATTTTGCTGTGAAAGGTTTTTATGAACTGAAAGTTCGTATTGTAATATATACCACTTCCTTCTTCAACCTTTATGGAAATGAAAATAGTGTCCCCAGTGTGTCTTATCCATCAAAATAATCAGAGCTGCATGGTTTTAATGATCTGTTGGTATTGTAAAAATGAGAACAATGACCTTTGTTTTAATTAGTTTGTACGGGGAACCTACTGAGATGGAAACTGCAAGACTTAATGGTTCCTTAGATTATACACTTTAATCATAACTGCACAAGTAATGGCTAATGCTAATTATATTCCATAATATCAGCTGGGTATAAAATGACTATTGCAATACATAGCAAAAGTAAGTTTTTACACATTAAAATGTTAAAATATTAGTCACGCTGTAAAAATAAGACTTTTTACTTTATCAATAGTTTGCCTCAGAGGCCAGTAATTATTCTAAGAAATCTTTGTCTCATTTTTTTTTGTTATTGAACTTAAAATAATTCTGTTGAAATTCTGTTTTGAAAGAAAGTATGAAATCATCTAATTTCTGAAAAATGTAGTTGCACTATCTCATTCCATTCATTGCTATCTTATTTCTATTTCTGGCATATATGTATGTGTGAGTACACACATCAGTCCATTTCTTTCCTTAAGTTATTAGAGCCTTACTTTTTAGAGCTAAAATGTATTGTTTACTTTTTAGAGCTAAAATGTATTGTTGTTACTTGGCATAATGGTTAAGGTGTTTGCCTTATAAACTAAAGATGCAGCATTTGATTCTCACATGGGGTAATTGGCTAGGCTTAAAATGGCCCACAAATCTATGAACATAGCAAGAGCAACATTTCTATCACTTTTTGAAAGGCTTTGGCCCCAATTCCAAAATACTTGCACTCTGTGTAAGTGGTCACTTACAGTGAGAGCAGGCTAAGAGTAGATGTTTTAGAATCTGGTCCCTGTAGTAAGCCTTTTTATAGATAGGTATTGTACTGTAGTAAGTCACTTACTCTGAGAGTAGGAATAACACTTAGTAAGGAATACTTTAGAAGACTTTTTCTGAAAACAGCGTTAACATCTAGGAACAAAATCCAAGCTATAAACCAATTTGCTCTTCCTGTCCTAACTTACAGTTTTTGAGCGATTGACTGGCCCCAAAATGTGTTGGATATATTAGGTAGGAAAACAAGAAGGATGCTTCATGCTCACCAAATGATTTAGAAAAATCAGTGTATACCAAGATTATATATTCCCCGTTCCGAAGGAGGGCTGAGGCTCCTTGAAATTGATTACATATGTAGATCTGCAATTCTGGGACTCCACACATATCTTCTGACCTCACAAGTCCCAAATGTAGTGAAAGTTTTCAAACATGAGGAGAATAAATCTAAGATGACTTCTCTGGTTAATTTACCAGAAGTATATTGGCGTCAAGTTTGAATCGAAATCAAACCAGAAGTAGATAAAAATCAGGCAGCAACTGAATGTTCTGAAAAATAAAAGAACGAATATAAGGTGAAGGCTCAGATGACAAATCAAGAAATGTGGATAAAGCATAAATATAGTTCCAAGTATAGAAAACTTCTGGAAGAACCTCATGTTGATCATGAATGAATACAGGAATGGTTAAGGAGAGGCAAATTCAAACTAAGAGATGAAAGGTTAATATTGGCAGCACAAGATAGTGGGCTATGCACATACTGGTTTACAAAGTCCATTGAACATATGGAAGAAACAGATAAATGTAGGTTTTGTCAAACCAAATTGGAAACAGTCGCACACCTTGTTGCTGGTTGTGACATACTAATTGCAGAAGGACTGCATACTGAAAGATATAATAATGTGTTAAGACTGTTGCACTGGGGATTGTGCAAACATTATTGTATTGGACAGGCTGAAAACACTGGAAACGTCAGCCACAAAGCATCATAGAAAATGATGAAGTTTATATCACATGGGATCACGCATTACCAACAGTTCAAAAGATAAATGCTAGAAAACCAGATATAGTGGTCCAAAAAAAGAAGACAAAAGTAGCATTGATCACTGAAATCACTACACCCAGTGACTACAGTGTCTTGTGTACAGAGAGACACAAAGTCATTAAATATCAGGATCTGCGGCAGAAACAAGAGCAATGTAGAAGGAAGATACCCAGGCAGTTCCAATAGTAATTGGAGCAACGGATCTTATAAAAAAATAATCTAGAATCATATTTAGATATGTTACCAAGCCATGTAACCCTCCTCTCATCTAAGTAATCCCTCTACTAAGGTTAACAAACTCTACTGTATACTTACATCTGATCAATCAATCTGTGTGTAAATTTGTAAATAATCTCTACTCTGTAAACATAAGGTGGCTATATCACTAATGTTTTGCATTCTTTTCTTTTGTATTTAGTATTGTTTTTGACTAATTTTTAATATCTTGTCATATGTAAATGTAACTGTTACCATTTTATTTCTGTATACTGTCTGTATTGGAGCTTTTTTCCTCGAGTCTCCACTGAAAACGGGCCAAAAGCCCAGCTAGACCAACCCAGTTAACAAATGTCAATAAATAAATATAAATAAATAAATGTAACCCCATATGAATTGCAGAAGGAGTCATTACTGGGCACATTACGAGTGCTGCACAGAACACTTTTGGCCGACATCAAAGATTGAAACAATACTAATTTCATGAACTTTAATTGCACTTTGACTTAGGAATGGGGTCCATTCCCATCATGGTATTAGAAACCCAAATTATTTGGAGAAATTAAAAAAATAAAGTAGAAATTGAGGGATCAGGGCAGACTTACACTGAGAGCAACTATTTTGGAGTGTGGCTCTTTGTTTATTTAGGTTGTAATAACTACAACAAGCAGCCACAGTACAATTCTGACATTGTAAATAGCTTTTATCAGAGAATAGGTGAGATAGAAATCTTGTTTTAAGATCACAAAATTATCAATCAACAATTGACAACTGTTACAGATTTGTATAATTTAGTCATATTGAGAAATAAAAAGTGCATTTCCTTAAACTTGATTATATTTTGCTAAATTAAATGGAACATTTACTGAGATTCTTGATTACTAATACTGATAATTATTTGCATTGTAGTATTTAATTTCATACTGAAACTTAATCCTGAATGGTTTACATTACATTTGAAATTATCAAGGAGGAAACCATAAGCCTATATGGGCCACTCAAAGTACATTCAAGATTCATTTTCCTCTTCTTACATGTTTTCAGCATCCCTTACAATACTGTTTTGAAAGTCTCTGTGGATACACTCTGCATTACATATTCTAGTAATTTATTGCATTAATCAAATCATCTCCACATCTTTCACACATATCCAAGGAATTACTGGCCTTTGAAATCTGTTATCTTTACATCCCAGCCTCTCTGTCCTTCCTGCTAAGGATAAACTCTCCACATCTCCCTGACATGATTTAGAGTATTTGTGTCATGCTTCTTTGCCTCTTCAGGTCTCAAGGGCATACAGCTTTAACTCACACAGACCAAAGTTTTGCTATATCTAAAGTAGAGTGGATGACAGCAGACTGTGCCCAGGTAACATTTTTCACATACAATTGGTGACTCAGCCAGTGCACCTGCCTGTCATTGTCAATGCCCCTTCTTATGTCCCCAGCCTATACTGGAGATGAATAGACATGCACAAGCACATGCTCTTCCACACCAGCAACATAGACACCCATGCTGTTAATTGAATCTGTGTCTGGTCTGTGCACTGGACTTTATCCTTTATACTATGGCACTGGCAGATGTTTGTATTAGGTGTAGATAACTGGTGCAGTGTGACTGTAGTTTTAGCACAATAAATGAATTTGCATCACACTTGACTTTACAAACTATACTCATCAAATTGTTCATTTCAGCAAATACTGACAATCAGCAAAAAGAATTTGCAATACATAATGTCCTATTCATATATAGTATCTTCTTTTCTTCTGGACTTACTACTGAATGTTTTACTTTGTACGTAGACACAGTTATACTTTCTGACTTGAGCAGGCTTTTCTGAATTTGTGTTTTTGACTTTCACTACTGATACTTTTTGATGAGTTGCATAATTTGTATTAGAGAGAGTTAAGTATACACACAGTGCCCTGGTGCAAAAAGATGAAGACATGCAAGTAGAAATATCAACTCCCCCAATGATAGTGCCATGTCACTATTACCCTCACCCTGGGTCTCATCTGCTGTAGTGCACAGTTATTGCATATTTAACACTGAGGCATATTACTTCTACTTTATTAATTACTCTCAAACCTTTAGCTGCGTGGACCATAACAAACTACGGCAAGTTCTTAGAGAAATGAGGACAGCTGGATGTTGTATTTGCTTTCTGAGGAATATGCGTGAAGAACAAAAGTAACAGAACTAAAAAAGGAATAAATGACAGCTTCAAGATTGAGAAATGAGTCTGACAATGTTATCTACTGCCTCCCTGCTTTTTCACTTTATATGTTAAGTACATCATGCAAAATACTGGATTAGAAGAATCAGATGTTGGAATCAAAATTGTTGGGATAAATATTAACAACATTGGATGCTAAACATTATACAACCCTAATGGTTTTAAGTGAAGAAAAGATGAAAAGCCTCATGATGAAGAGGAAAACTGAAAACTTAAAAGTTGGCTTTTTCAACATCATAACCTAAAATTAAGATATCTAGCACTATTGATTCTTTGCAACTAAATGGGGAAGAAATAGGGGCAGTGATGCACTTTGTTTTCTTAGGCTCAAAGATACTCTGCAGATGGAAATTGCAGCCATGAAATGAACATTTGCTTGCTTTTTAAAAGGAAAGCTTTGGCAAATTTGCATATGATTTTAAAGAGCAAATATATTAACAAAGGTCTGTCTAGTCAAAGTTATGGTTTTCACAGTAGTAACACATAACTCTGTTAGTTGTACTGTAAGTAAGACTGCATGCTGGAAAACTGATGCTTTTGAAGTAAAGTGTTTAAGAAAACGTTTGAGTATTATGTGGACTGCAAGAAAATCAAATCAGTCAAATAATAAGGATGCAAATATAGTATGTTACTGGAAGGCATGATAGTAAAACTAGAACTCAAATACGCAGATGACATGATGTGGTAGACATGATTCCATAGAGAGTACACAGCTGCTGGGAAATATTAATTTAAAAAAAGAAGAGAGTGGCACAGCCAATGTTAGATTGACAGTATTACTGTAGTAATGCAGATGAGTTTGCAGAAAGTTCACAAAACAGTTATTTACAGACAGGCTCAACATGCTAAATTCCTTGAGGAAGAGTTAGAAAGTGACTAAATAAAAACATGTTTACCTGTCAGACATCACATATAATGGTAATATAAATCAAAAAGACGATTATGTAGTTGATCATCCTTTTTTGTATCTTAATGAGAAACTTATTTATCAGATTATTTTATTAGATAACATATATAAAAAAATCTCAACATAAACAAACTGATGTCTGCAAACTGTGCAACATAATTACTTCAATAACAGGTATAAATTCTATAGTATAACCTATCATCTATGTACATCCACCCACAACCCCTTCTTCCCATGTTTCACATAGGGTTGGGATGTCACTTCACCAGTAGCAATCATCTACACGCATCAGCGAAAGTTCACTTAAACAAAAGTGCACTTTCGCTGAAGTCTACTACCCCCCCCCAAAAAAACCCACTAAAACACATTTTTGCAGGGGGGAAAGCCCCTCTGCACCCCACACCCCCTCTACTTAAATATACCAACTCCAAGATCGCACTACAGCAGGGAAAAGTGAATATTCCCCTTCCGTGCTATATTGTGCCTGCCAAAGTCAATATTCAAAGTTTCACTACTTCGAACAAGTGGACTTGGTGAAGTGGAGTTCGAAGTAGTAAAATTTCAAACAAAGTGATGGAACACACACACATATATATATATATATATATATATATATATATATATATATATATATATATAGGTGTGTGTGTGTGTGTGTATATATATATATATATATATATATATATATATATATATATATATATATATTAGCAGTCATTACTTCACTTTAATATCAAAAAATATTTCATGAGTTTCTATAACTGATTAATATTATCAAATCATAAAAAACATGATGCTGTTATTTATGATTCTAGGTACAGTGCTAGACATCTATGTAAACTTTGACCATTGTGTATTTAACATTAGGAAAAAAATATTAAGTTGCCTAATTACTTTGAATGATATAACTGCTTATTCAATGGAGATAAGTATATCATTTGCTACATCTTGACATGATCTATTATTGAATGAATTGTTGTATTTTGTAATGAAAGTGTTATAAAGGATCCACACTAAAAAAAAAAAAAAAATCACAGTTATAAAAACTTGAACTATATGGAAAAGGTTCTTGGAATCATTTTATTTCCTTTCCTGTTAGTGGCTTAGACACAGTCTCTTCCTGGTCCATATGGCAACTACTGTTCAAGTTGCATCTGGAAGCTTACATCTTGCATGCACAACTGTCGGAACTAATATCATATCAGATAAACTAATGTAACCAGGGGCTATGATAGATAAAGTAAGCAAACTTTTCTAAGAATATGAGGTAAGCTTCACCTTACTATCAAAAGGTGAGTTATGAATTTTCTTCAAAGGTTTTGATCCATATATTGGAAGTAGAAAATACTACATTGGGGCTATGGCAATCAAACTTTGTGTAGAAGAATTACAAATAGGTTAATACCTCTATTGGAAGAGGAAAATGAAAATATCAAATTGGTATTATGATGATCAAGGCTGGTGGGTCATGAACTTGAAACCTACGATCTTGTGGATGCATATACAGAACATAAAAGTTGCTCTGACTAACTATGATGTGTTTCAGCCATCCATCCAGTACTGGGAATGACAATTAGACAAATAAGCATGAGGATATTCAGGAGATTGTAGCAGTAACCCGCTTAGGGAACGACTCCAGACATTTTACCGATACAGATACTGGCAACAGAAGTGTAGACATTTCAAGATAACCACAAAGCATTATTTTATAATGTTATAAGGTTCCAGTCCTAATTTTCAGCACTGTACTGACTTTATAGTAAAAGATATAACATACTCACACCCAGAGGACATAGATTTTCTTCTAAAGGACAAAATTAGCTGAAACATTTCTCCCATCTCCCCTCCAATAATCACATATCATAAACCCAGACCTACCCCCCATCACCTAAGAATAAGATCTCACAGTACTATCCAAAGGGCAAGATCATTACATCAATGGGGCCAGATAGCATGCCAGGCTGCCTACTGGTCAGCCTGAAACATTACTTGTATAATCCCCTACAGAAGTTATTCAATATCAGATTTACAGCAGACTTTGTGTTAAATGAATTGAGGACAGCAACAGATATTTTGAAAAAGTTACTGACTTCACTGACTAGATGGTACAGTGGTGCAACGATTACTTTGTAGCCTCACAGCAAGAGGTTCTCTGGTTCGATTGTCAGCTGGGGATATCTTCTGTACAGAGTCTGCATGTCCCCCCTGCATTCATGTGGGTTTCTTCCCACGTTAGGAAAACATACAAATGCAGTGTTTCTCTCCGGGCCTCCACTGAAAATTGGCTTCGTTCTAAGTCAGACTTGCCCGATAAACAAATGTTAAATAAATAAATACTTTACTGCAAAACAGTGTACATCTCATATCTCGACATTAGAAGTGCATTTGACACCATCCTACACTCAATTATTAAAGGTAGTCTCTCCCAGTTAAATGCCAATCTCTGCATAACATATCGGCTTGCAAACTGGCTGACAAACAGATCCCAAGCAGTTTGAGTGGTACCTCCTCCAAAAAAAACTTTTGTTTGTTGTATACCCCATGGTTTGCACCATTCATCTCTCTTGTCTACTTCTAAGAAATCAAAGCTAATGTCAAGAGTTTGTGGCTCATCAAGTTTGCAAATGACTGCAAACTTGATGCCATCATGAGCAGAGTAGAGAACACTAAGATCCTCCAAGAGGGCCTGTCCCAGACAAATAGATGGTGTTAAATTCATCATGGACAAAAACTAAGTGACAAGAAGTATATAATCATATCCTTCAGCAAGCATGACTTCACTTGTAACTATCACATTGACAACACACCTTTGAAATCTCATCATATAGCAGAAATCTGGGACCCTAGCTTGACAATGAGATGTGCATTGATCAGGTCTATATTACGACACTGAAAAACCTTTAGAGCAAACACCAATTTGTCGACATGTATTCATCAAAATTCACTTTTGCGATTCTCTGAATACTTAGGCAAAAAATACTTGCCCCACAACCAAGCAAAAGTAAATCTAGCTAAATCAAACCCACCCATGTGGGGGGCTACGACCCCCACGTCCCCCAAGTAAATATACCAAATCCGAGATAGCACTACAGTGGAGAAAAGGAAAAAATTGTGTAGCTGGCCAACTATGTCTTTGCCCTGTAAGTATTCAACGAATCATGGAATTGAATTTCAATGAATATGTGTCGACGATGTGGTGTTCGCTGTAAAGATTTTTCAGCGATGTAATATAGATCTGCATTGATCACCACGTATCCACTTTTGTAAAGGATTATTTTTATCCCAGACCTTAGACCTGATTCACAAAACCTCCGTGTAAGACTTAATATGTCTTACTCGGAGGCTGCAGTTCAACGGTATGACATCAGCGTGCCATGAATATTCATGAGGGCATGCTGACTCATCCGTAACTCTTACACGGACTGAGTAGGCAAGCAGGGGATGTGTCTGACTGCTGAGCAGTCTAAAAGTCCACGCCCCTGCAATGTTTTAAAAAGCATAATGTCAACAGACAAGAGCGAGTCCGCTCAAATGTACTTGCACCCAACACCACACTCCCTGACACTGTAAACCCCCATCAGAGTTATAAAACGGAAAAAAATTAATTATTTTTTTTAATCCACGATATGGCTGCCTATATTTGCGCTTGTTTGCGTGGGTGTGCCCATTGCTTAACCACAGTTAGCAATTGTGACATCGAAGAGCATATAAGAACTATTTATGCAAATAAATCCAAACAGCAATAGCGTAATGGTAGAGCATATGCATAAAGAGAAGGCATTCACAGTTCAAGTCCCACCACTCCCCTTCTTATTTATGTTTTAAATCAGTATTTGAAATAATACCAGACAAATATGATTAACATTTTCTTAAAAGCAGTGACATGGCCAATGTATCAGCGGACAAAATATATATTTTTAAAAGACCCAGATATATAATAGCCTGCCATTAAGCAACATTCTACACAGCTAAACACAGGTGCCCATAGTTTAATAGCGCTATACCCATCTAAACAGAGGTGCACATAGTTTAATAGCACTTCACCCAGCTAAACAGAGGTGCCATTAGTTTAATAGTGCTTCACCCAGCTAAACAGAGTTGCCCATAGTATAATAGTGCTTTACCCAATGCAATAGAGTTGCCCAACATTTGAAAACGCTTTACCCAGAGCAATGTGTTTGCGTGGACGTGTGCGCCGCACCAACCAGGGCACCATAGGGCACAGGGGAGCAATGTAGAGCTAAGTTGCTTAAAAGCAGCCACACCCCCTAGCCTGTCTAGACAGTATTAAAATAAAAGAATGACAAGGTTTGAACCCAGGACCCTTTGCATCATAATCAAAGTACAGAACCACTAAGCCATGACAACATAGGGGAAACAGCCACTATTAACATACATAAACTTAGAAATGGTAGTTTAACCATTACTAAGCAGGTCTGCAGTCAGCCACGAATTTTACAAAATGGCCAATCACAAACAAGTGCGGAAAATGCGGCATATTTAAGCCCCAGAGGCGGGAATACATGCCATAACTGATTGTAGCTCACATCTGCGGTCAGAATGTCTGGTGTTGGAGAGGGAGTGTGCTTCCGAGTGCAAAGATAGGGCACTGAGGAGTCCAAATACATGGTTTGGCGCCTAGTCCACCGTCACGAGGCAAGACTCCTGCAGGGCCAGTTCCAAGGGATGGAGTACAAGGCAGAAGCTTGGAACCGGTTAGCTCGTGACCTCATCAGTGCCACAGGCATTCCCCGGACTGGTGAGCAAGTCCGTCACCACTATGCGGACCTGAAGAGATGAAAGGAGGACTGCCTGAACCAGTGGATACAGGAGGCCCATGGGATGTGGGATGCCCCACAACTGAGTATGTAGCTATGGAATGCAGTATATAAGGATTTAAAATGGAGTATGTATAACAGATAGGAATGTCTCAATATCCCTTCATTTACTTTAAAGCTGCATGCGGCCGTGTTACGAATCAGCAAGCCTATGAAGATAAGCTGCTAAAGCTGTGCCACCAGACAGGTTAATGATTATTCTGCATGTATTGTTATATAAAATATGGGACAGCGCATGAAAGAAAGTGTTGTAGTCCAATAATACTGCCATAAAATGGACTGAATAAGTCCTCTGCATGTACTGTCAGATAAAAACGTTAGAGAGGCAGAAAAAGAGTGTAGTAACCCATTAAGAAAGGTAACAAATGTCTGGAATAATATCTCTGCAGGCACTGTCATATAAAATAATATGTGAGTGAGCCTGAAAAAAGAGTGTGCTAACCTATTAATAAAGGTATAATATGTCGTGAACATGTCTGCCATATATACTGTTAAAACAAATAAAGGAGTGAGCCTGTGGAAAAGTGTGTAATGTCATTAATAAAGGTCTAAAACCCAGAGTGTGTCTGTTTCACTTAGTATGAAATGTTGTTGTACCCTTGCATTATACAAATAGTAATGTGTTAGAAAGTGCTGGCAACCCAGAGTTCTGCAGTCCCATCTAAAGTGGGTGATGGAAGTGCTAGTTGCTGTGAAGTAAATATACAGTCCTCAACAGTCAGTTACTGGCTGGCATGCATAAGTAAATCTGGCACATGAGTAGCATGTGAATATGTTCCCCAGAAATGTAAGTGTGCTTCAATAAATGCAGGGTTCTGTACAATTAGAAGTGAAAATGTCACGTGAAAACATCCAGATATGTAGATAAAGAAATATAAATGCAACCATGAAATATGTAGCAGTAACATCTGCATCCTGGACAGTTAGTATGTGAGATATAGGCCAAGTATAGAGTGAACTAGCCAAACCCATTACACAACCTAATGCATGGTGGCAAGTGTAATAATACATGTAGGGAATATACACCTGCAGTCACTAGGAATGTAGTATAGAGTAAAAGTGTTTATAAGATGTTAATGGAGGTTTTTTCTACACCCTACTGTTTGTGCATAAACCATGCAATTCCGCACCTCAATGGGTATGTGTAATCTTAAATATTTGTCGGGATATATGTCCTATTGGTCCATAAATATTTGCACTCATGTTGATGCATGTGGCCTGTTCAATGTTCATGGTGGCCTGTTGCTACCAATCATCCCTGCATGCGGTTGGAATAACCACTGTTGTTCAATATATGCATGCGTTATATTTGCTGTTCAACTGTTGGAACTGTGGTGTGTTGGGTTAATGGGAATATTACTGCATGCTGTTACAACTAATCTGGAATGCTGTTGTTTATTGTTGTAATGAAACACACCGAATCACAGAACGTATGGGAAGGCTGGTCCCAGCGGACCCGCCTGTCCCTCCTCAGTTGGCGAGTGCACCTGGCACCAGTGGCTCTGGTGCCCAGCCCGGACTCCCCTCCTCCGTTGGTCCTGTGCAACCTTCGGGTGGAAGTGCTGCAGGGGATGGGGCTCGTCCCCCAGTGCAAGCATGGGCAGAGAAGGGCCACCCATCACCCTTCGAAGGGTCCAGGCTGTGATAGGTAGGGAGATCCAGCGTTCAGTCACTGATCCCCTACACCAGCTTGAGGCGAGAGTGGCGCATCTCATGGGAGAGCCTGCCTGTCCTACTCAGCCCCCAGCACAGCCACCCCCGGGGCTGTGAAGGTGCAGTGGTGATTGTCCATGGGTGGGGATCTCAGTTCCACTGTTACCATCTGTGGGCTCATGGGCTTGCGATTTCCAAACAACCTTCCCCATCAATTGTGTTCATCCACCCCATGTGTCAAATTCCGCCCCTGTATACGTCTTGTTTATCTTGTCTGTTTACCTCCCCAACCTACCTCCCCAAATATACCTATTTCCCCTACCTCACTTACCACTCTCACCTGAAAAAAAAAAAAAAAAAGAAGGGTAATCTGTACCCGAAAAAAAATTACGCCCCATACATAGCTTCCCATTTTGCACACATGTCCATAGGACATGTACACCAATAATTCTAATTGGCAGTGCAACAAACTATGTTGTCCGCACCCCTCTCTCAGGGGTGGAAGGTCTCAAAACTCACTCCAAATTTTCAACATATTCACAGCTGTTGCTGTTAAAGAAATGGGCAGCTATGGGCCTTCCCTACACCCTTCCTGCACATCCCAAGCTTGTTTTCCTACTGTCTGTCCCTCTCTGTTCCCCCTTTTTTTCACCACTTTCCTATCTCCCCATTTTCTTTTCTTTAAAGAAATTAGCGTGGGGGTTAACGGGAGTAAGCACTTTTAAGCAGTAGTTAGCGGGGGTGCGCGAGTGTGAGCTTGTGTGTGCTTAGCTAAGCATTGCTATGCATCACGCAAACCCATGCCAACCCACTTACAACTGCTTAAAAGTGCCTTAGTCACTCTGTATGACAAGGCCCTTGTATTGTTCAGCAGCAAAACAACGATACCCATGTCAGTCTCAAACCCAGGACCTTGGACTCATCAGTCTGCATGACCTACCATTAAACCACAGCAGATATACAATAACTTCGTGCTGAAAGCAATTTATCATGCATTACCATGAGTGAATGTAAAGGGAAAATAGGAATGGCATAACACAAATCTTGTTCTGTGGGCCTTAACCAGCAGGTGTTGTTGAATTGCATGACATGACTGTGAAAAGAGAATCAGCCATGCTAGTAGGGAATAAGGTTACAGTAGCAGCTTACAAACCCCACACAGTATCAGAGCAGGATACACACTGGCATATTAGCATAGGTCACAGGCCAGACCTCCAAACAGTGACTGCTCTACAGTGATGACCCTGATTAGTAAACAAAAGTTAGCTGTGCCCCTCTGACTCCCTGTGAAATGTACTAACAGTAGGCAGAAAGGTGTTGAATCTCACTTAATAACAAATGTCAATAAGTGAGAGTAGACACCGCTTGCACATTAGAAAAGGTGTAGTAATAGAAATGGTCTGACTCACCCAAAGTCTGAATTGAAAAATGTCAGAACTATATCACAGGTGTATCCCAGTTATATGTACCTTTCCCTGAGGCTGTTCAAATATATACGTGAGAGTATCTGAGGCCTGGAAGAGTCAGAAACACACAGGCATATCAGCTTGTCTGCTGTTACACACTCTGCAAATAGCTGTAGAATGAATCCCTCAAGCATGCCCTTATGTAGAAGTACAACACAGAAATAGCAAAATATGTAGCCATGTACTGCTAGCAACCACCTGTGACAATGCCATTGTTCGGGTGCTGAAAAGACTGCTGTCGTACACAGTCAAAGAATACTAGGTTGACCTCTGTCTACCATCTGGATATGTCCACAGGTGGGAGCTACTCAGACAGACTGCAAGCCTTCATAGACTGACAGGTACACAGCAACTCTGCATGTTCAGCAAGATAAACATCACACGATAATAAATAATGCACACTGCAGTTCTGCACCCCTACCCAAAGGTACTATATACCCGTGTAGTCAGGCACAACCAAGGGTGTAGGTAGGCATACACAGTACAGAAATATGTCCAGTCGTCCTGAGCAGACTGTGCTAATGCCAACACAAACCACAAACTGTTCAGATGTGAGTAACGTACTAATGACAGTATAGCTGTTCACAAACAGTGCATGTCCCTGATATTCATAATTGGTAGTGCAACATACTTAGATGTCCCCACCACTCTCTCAGGGGTGGAAGGTTTCAAATATCCCACCTGCACAGCTGTTTCTGGTAAAAAAATGGACAGCTATGGACCTTCTCCACACCCATCGTGCACATCCCAAGCTAGTTTCCCTAGTGTCTTCCCCTCTTTGAGCATCCTTTATCACCACAGTCCTATCTCCCCATTTACTTTTCTGTCAAATCATGAGCGTGAGGGTTAGCGGGAGTGAGCACTTGTAAACAGTAGTCAGTGGGTTTGCACCAGTGTGAGCATGTGTGCGCCTAGCTTAGCATTGCTAAGATATGATAAGCTCTGCCAAGCTTAGCTTACTATTGCTAATATAAAATAAGCTAAGCTAAGTTTAGCTTAGTATTGCTAAAATACAATAAGCTAAGCTAAGCATTGCTTAGCATTGCTAAGCATCACTTAGCATTGTGCAAACCCACGCCAACTCGCTTACAACTGCTTAAAAGTGCCTTTGTCACTCTGTATGACAAGGCCCTTGTATTGCTCAACAGCAAAATAAAATACCTTTAGCAGTCTCAAACCCCACACCTTGGACTCACCAGTCTGCATGATGTACCACTAAGCCACAGCAGATGCACAATAACAGTGCTGAAAGAAATATAACATGCATTACAAGGAGTGCATGTAAAGGGAAAATAGGAAAGCCATAGGAATACATTGCAATAAAGAAATATGGCATGCATTACAAGGACTGAATGTAAAAGGAAAATAGGAATGCCATAGGAATACATTGCAATAAAGAAATATAACATGCATTACAAGGACTGAATGTAAAGGGAAAATAGGAAAGCCATAGGAATACATTGCAATAACTACTGTTGTATGCCACTTAATTCCCTAATTCCAAAAGAAAGTACATACTCCCATGTATCCAGTGTTAGCATTAGGAGGTGTGAGTAAACTTACACACTGAGAAGAGTGTACTTGAAGAAGCAACAGTCAGGTTTCAGTACAACATGCATTTCACTGGTTACAACCCAGCTTCAGATATGAGACATATACCAACCTTCTGACTGACACAACAGTGTCCACAGCAAACAAGCATGGTCTCCACCTTGCAAAACTGAAAGGCCTACGCCTACCTAACCTATCATTTTATAGCAGTGTCCTGAAATCACAGTGAGAACTGCAATTACCACACAGCAGGCTGCATTCAATTACTAAATGGTGGCCGCCAATTGGTGCAGAGGCCATCACATGCACATGTGCAGATACCTACAAAAGCAGCCTGTACTTGCTGTCCACACATGCAATAATATCATTACAGCAACTGGAAAGAGAGAGAGTGAGTGAGAGAGACAGACAGACAGACAGAGAGACAAATAGTTGGAGAGACAAACCCAAACAACAACAAAAAAAAAAAACAGAGGCGGTTGGAGACACCAACCAACCAAAACAAAAAATAAAACAAACAGAGGCAGTGGAAGACACCAACGTAAACAAATAAAAAAAAAAAAAAACATCAACAGGTACAACAGACTGAGGTGAGAAATACAAATGTAAGGTATGTAACACAGATGTATTTGCTGGCATCCGAATGATGTGTCTGAAGGGTACTCTACATTCTGTGAACACTCCTTATGTGGTAGCAGTCCGTATCTATATGTATATGCAGATGTGCATAGGGCAAGGGACATACTGCAACTGTTAGTGAAGGCTGGACATATATATTTATTTGAAGGTTGCTATGTGCACATATCTATCTAGGTTGTAGTGTGTGGCATTGAAAACAGCAAGCAGTGCAGGTATATGTCATGTGGTGGTTAAATGCTGTGGGACTGAGTTACAGCCAGTGAGGTCTGCTATGGCTATACGGCCTGAGGACAGCGAAATGCATTCTGCACAACACTGTGCAATATTATTACATAATTGTATGTCTCACAACTGTTCAATAATTGATATTCCCACCATGAAAAGTGGGCAGTATACCTGCATATATGTGCATGTATGTTTACAAGTATGTGTGTGTGTGTATATATATATTTATATATATATATATATATATATATATATATATATATATATATATATGTGTGTGTGTATATATACACACATATATATATGTGTGTGTGTGTGTGTGTGTGTATATGTATATATATATATATATATATATATATATATATATATATATATATATATATATGTATATATATATATATATATATATATATAGATATATACATATATACACACACATATATATATATATATATATATATATAGATATATAGATATGTAGATATATACATATATAGATATATATAGAGATATATAGATATATACAGATATATATGGATATCTATGGATATATATAGATATGTATATACAGAGTGATATATAAATATATATGTATGTAAATATATATATATATATATATATATATATATATATATATATATATATATATATATATAGTGAGAGAGGGAGACACAGGGTCAGACATATTGCAACAGGTGCCTGGTGACCAAGGCATGGACTGAACACCAGTGTTGATACTGCAGTGCCATAGCCCATTCCAAAACACTTTACCCACTAACTACCAGATAGGTCATTGCCTGACTAACACTGAAGGTGTCAGAAGGGAACATGGGACACAGGTGGACAGTAGCCTCCCCTTTGATATTCACAGTGCCACACTAGTCTTGTAATCTGTCTAAGTGGTATGTGTAATCACAAAATATGTGTCATGTATGGAAATATAGGTCACTATTCCCCTGGACTCATCACAATGCCCCATGTGGTATGTGCCTCACATGACAACTACAGCAAATGGAAAGGCCACAGACATACCTCACAAAGGGTAATACTGCCCTGAAACACATACCCTATGCAGACTGACTCACATAACCACAGCTACAGTGCGTTGTATACCAGCCACCCAGAGGTTACCTCTGCCAAACATACAGAGGTATGCCACACCCATAGCAGTCAGACAACCACCATGTCAACACCTCACAATCCCACCGGGCTACACAGCCTAGGTCCCTAGTCCCCGCAACCTCACTAAACAGCACATGCTGGAGGTATAGGCTCCTATTGACAAATATGCCATACTCTGGAGTAAACCACCCAGCATGAACAAACAAGGCTCCTCAGTAGCAGATGTCAGACATACCCCTGATGATTGTCTGGGGGATAGGTAACATGCCCTGGGAATCACCTCTGTGTAAATGGTTGACAGGAGAAAGTGAAATCTAATTACATGTGTGTCACAAGCCAGGGTAGCATATGGCTAGGCTGCTGTAGGCCCCAGGGACAATAGCGTATTACCTACTTATGACACAATGCACACAGACATGTACACAGTTGAATACCTGCTATGTGAGGTGGAATGAGTGTGACAGTGAATATGTGCAAGGTCTGTGACGGTGTGATAGCTAGGTGTGAGGTTGTTTCTGTCATGGTCATTTGTGTCCTAAGTGTGAGGCCAGAGAAAGATGTGTCAGTTATTGGGATGCAGACATAGTAGGATGGTATATGTTGTGACGTAGTTCCTTGTGTACGACTGTGGTGTCCCATCATAGGCTGAAGCAATACATGTATGCTCAGTAAGTGGTACTGCTGGTGAATCCAGCCAACATTTGGACTGTTGTACCGCATGAAGCTGTAGGCCTAAACAGCACATTATGGTGTATGTTCACATTTCCTGGTAGCACTGTCTCAGGCATAGGTATCTGTAAGTAGGGGCACAGAGTACTGTAAGGTACATAGCAAATGCTCATCTGTGTTAGCATACATTTGTGTGTTGTATGAATGTCTGATGTGTGTGCAATGATGCCTGCACCATGTCCGCAATCACATGTGTGATGCAGGGTTTGTGTGTGTACCTAGCAACATGTATACTCTGTTACAGCAGTATGCCAGCTATATTAACAACTGTGCACATATGTTAGGTAGGGGTATGGCATCAACGACTAGGGTGGGTTACTGGTTATACTGTAACTGTACTTCACATTCATTGCAATGGATGACATATTTCTGCATGCATTAGCTTGATATGTACCCCCCCCCTGGCAAAGCTGTGCATTGAATCCCAAACAGTGAACAGAGTACTGGTGTATACTGGTGTGTCATATGGAGTGTGGCAGGCACCGTCAGCCAGTTGTGGGCTGATCACTGATATGTGGTATTGTATGTGTGTATCCTGTAATAGACGGACAGATGCTATATATTGCAGTTAACTGATATCTGTACTATATAATGTTAAGTGTGCCACAAGACTTGCTCACACATATCGTTTACTTGTCTTCCAGGCTTATGGCTCATCATGGGAACCCATGCTACACAGCTGCAGAGGAACAGTAAATCCACCACAGCCTGGTTCAGCACTATACCCTGCTGTTTTCAAGGGCCAGCCAGCACCAGCAGGTGCATACTGCACTGTGGCAAGAACTTGTTCGTCGGGTAAGTGACATAGGCATGCATAACCAGACATATGAGCAGGTACGCCATCACTGCAGTGATTTAACTAGACATGTCCGGTGGCATGCATCTGATATGCACAGACAACAACTTGCCACAGGTGGTGGGGTGGCCATACATCCCCCCTCACCAGAGTGGAGGAACTGCTGCTAATTGTGGTGGCTTCTGGCCTACAGCAACAACAACATCACACATGTATCGTCATGGAGTCCGGAGCCACCCAGCATAGTGACATGGAGCATGCAGGTAACATGCCCTAGCTGTAGACTACTGTTACCTGAATTGTTAGATTATGCATGTGTGAGATGTGTACTGTGTTTAGCAGTTGTGCTGCCTATTGTGTGCAATACTGATAATTTGAATAGTATCTGTACACCTATGTCTGTTGTTCTATTGTAGTTTAGCACACTCACAGTAGCAATGCCACAGTTGTGGCCACTGACAAACTGTGTCATATTCTTGCAGGTCCCTCTGGTGTGACAACAGGGCAGACATTGCATGCTGGTGAGTGTGTTAACACTTTAAACATGGTATTGAACTGTGCATGTCATAGGTGAGGTGTAGGCCATGTACACATAACACAACTATGCATAATGCATGCTGTGCATGTTTGCTGTGAAACGTGAAACATCTCAGTAATGTCAGTAGCTGCCTCAATCACATGCAATGCACAGAGCGTCAGACATAAATGTGGCAACACTGTACTGCACATTGGATAGGCATAGTTGACACACATGTACACAACATAACACGTTTGTCATAAGCAGTACACCTCAACATGCTATACATAGTGTAACCGGACACCCGCTGCCAGGTCACACTTCAGTATCCCACATGTCATCCACACACCACACATAACATACCTGAGGGGTACGGGCCTAGCATATGGCTGTGCAACACTCCTCAACACATAACACAGTCATGTTAGGCAATGCTCCCTATTGGACACCTCACACACCCTTGTGCAATGTGGCTGTGTAATTTTGAACTTAACCAGGGCACTGCGGTTCAGGTACAGCATGCTAGGCGGTAGTCTAGCACACTTTAGTGGGCTTGAGTGACCACATGATGCATGATGATGATGGCTAATGGTACTACACCCCATACTGTTACAATGGCCATGTCCAGGATTGGTATCCCATCACATATACATGCACCACTCATCCCGTGTGTGTACATAGCATGCATGTGCTACACCTGTGTCCACAATTATCTGCTACAGACACAGACACTGCAATCAGGCATGGAAATCCATGTGATACACAGATAACACATGCAGCCATGGTATGTATACCTGTGTGTGATGGTGCACTGGACATTTCAGAGCTTATAATACTTGCACAAAAATGTTGTGTCCTTGTACACATTGTGTTCCCAGGTGTAGGCAATCACTGAACATGTACACACATGCACCACAGCCATGTACACTGTCATTAACTATGGCTGTCTACACTCACACTGCATGGACTTGATCAACACTTATTCTGCATGCTGACACGTGTGCATGACTGCTTGCCTTGTGATACTGTCACCCACCTTCAACCAGTATTGAGTATGATTTGGATTTCTGTTGTGTGTGTGTATCTGCTGTAGTGAGGAGTGTGCATGTGTTCCTGTGTGCCTGTGTGCCTGTGTTCATGTGTGCATGTGTGCATGTGTTCATGTGTGCATGTGTGCATGTGTGCATGTGTGCATATGCAGACCGTAACGTGTGTTTCCTGTCTTCCTCTCACAGGTGCTGAGGTAGGGCTTGGCGAAACCAGCAGGCGACCTGAAGCCACTGCCATGGATAGTGGTGACGATGACACATGTATTTTGGCACAAGGAGATTTGACAGGGTCTGTCGTTGGTCCACCAATCGACAGTACACAGCGTTCAACCCCATCTATGTGCACACTCATATTGCCATTACATTCCTCACCACCAATGGCCATAGGGGAGGGACAGCATACAGTTGGCATTGACCAGGAGAGTGTGGTACCCATGGCACATGCATCTCCTCACAGCAGCCATAGCCATAGACCCCGAATGGTACCACATAGGTAGAGGTCCAGGGGTTCTCGGGGGAGCAACACTGGACGTATCGCCCCTGGTAGGCGAGCCCTCAGAGGTCTTACGATGACCATTACGTTCCGGGCTGTAATGCAGGCTCAGGCACGTATGGAACGGTACACCAGGCAGGGACTTAGGGCACAGAAGGCACATAACACCGCTATCAATGACAGCATCCTTGACCTTGCCGGTGCCATCTGGACATACACCGAGGTCATTGATAGACGTTGGGCGGGGGACAATAGATGCCCTCCACAACATGTCTTCCTCAAGTCAGGACCGTGCGGGATGGTTGCGATGTCGATGCGGATGCATGTCAGCAACAGCAACAGCTGGCAGTGGTCATGGACAGCCCATAGCTCACAGCCACTCCCACAGTGGCAGTACCGGCCTGTCCATTGTCCGTCCCAGTAGACCACATGCATGTGGCTCTGGCCAGTCCCAACAGGGACATGGGTCCAGTCGTCATACCATTACCTCTGAAGACTGTACCCAGTCAGGGTTGGTACCCGATACCATCCGTAGCACCCCTGCCAGGCACAGGTACTGTGTCCATGGCCGGAGACAGTGGTTTGTACAGGCAAGCAGGTACAGTCTGTGGCTGTCCCACAAACCACTGTATATGGCAGCCACATGGTGGAGCTGTTTGCATGCAGACACACACACATTAAGCAAACAACTAGGGCTCACACATACACACACACATTACATCAACATTGGCCCATGCTGTACTGTTGTCCCACACACACACACACACACACACACACACACACACACACACACACACACACACACACACACACACACACACACGCACACATGTCGATTGGATGGGTCAATGTCAGGCTCTGGCAAACAACAAAACGCCCTGTGCATATGATGATACCTGTGCCACCTCCAGTCATCTTCATTATCGATGGAGGGACAGGCTAATATGGTGCTGATGCACAGGGTGACACTATAGCAGTGTAGCAAGAATAGCGAGTTGTCAACAAGGAAGTCTAACTACATCTTTGTAGGTATATCTGAGCAGACATTATGCATCAAAGCTCTGATTGTCAATGTAGCATTGTTTACACCATGGTTAGGTCTGAGTATGTATTATCTACCCATGTACCACTTGGCTGATGTGTGATGTGTTGCCAGCATGTGTTAGCGAGTGGACAGTACGTGTGTGATGTGTGCGTTTCAGATTAGCAAGTGTACATCTGTGAACATGGTGGGTGCGCATTGTCTGGATGTACGTGCATAGTGGACACATGGGACATGTGGCATACCCTGTCATACACATTATTAACATCCCATTGCATCTTTCAATGGCCAGTATGCATTCTACTACAGTTATGTACTAACATGGGTAGACGTGTGTATGACATGGGTTGACACTATGCTGCGGGTGATACCGTTAATATCAGTCAATGATTTGCAGTCTGGTAGTATGCACAACCTCAACAGCATGACTATAAGCAATCATTGGATGATGTCCTGACAAATGACACACAATAGTAGGGAGCCCAGTATCAATTGGATCCTTCTGGTGCTACACTATAACACTAACCAGTGGTGATGATCACCACCCATTACTGTGATCACACCTGTGTGTCATATAGCCCCCTTAGGTACATGCAGACACACTAGGGATGTGTCCATGCAAATCTGGGAATGCATGGAATGGCCTACAATGCATTCACTGGATGGGACGCATTTCCTACACAAGGTTATCATACAGACAGATACCTGTTGTATGATACATGCTGTATAGCAGTAAGTCAACTATGGCATAGTCATCCTCATGTACTATACATACTATCCCGTCAGTACCACACCGGTGGTAGCCCTCAACATGTATGTCGGGTACCATTGTGTACATACAGACCCATGTTATGTCATGTGTCCCTTGGTATCCACATATCCATAGGTACTGTGGAGTCCCAAGGTGTATCACAGACATTAGAGGCATGAATGCATATCCACAAGGCAGTCGTACACCTATAAAGACTGTCCATTCTTGGCAGACTCTGTTGTGTATGACTATGTCTGACATATACCCCAGGCATATACCCTCACTCACACTACTCTTAAGTCACTGTCATGGGTGTGTGTGCCACAGATGACCTTGGCCACAGAACACGACAGTGGACGGCCATGTCACATACATACATATGTGACCTACAATCTGAGTAGCAGCGGCACAACCTGTCATTGGAAACAAATGTATTCATGTAGCATGCAGGCTTCACACCTATGTACTGATTGAGGGGACATGTACACATATATATTTGCCATGCAGATACCTGATGTCTGCAATGCACTTACTGTTGTCATCATACTATGTCATACCATAGTAAAAGCAAAACCCACACCGTGTTGACCAACAGTAACACACACACAGTCAGTATTTACAGGACTCAAACCCATACTTAACTATGTTATGATACTAGGGAGAGACTCATTAACATGGCACACTATTTGCTTTACTGGCTGGTTTGTCTTCTCCTACTGTATTTGTAGGATGGTGACATCATCAGATTTTCCAAAAAGGAATGTACCTCTTTCAGTGTGTTTTCACAGTCTCCAAAAAGGTCATTCCTTTCAAAGACAATTGCACACATACACACACAGTTTGCAGGATTCAAACCCCTACCTAACTATCTTATGATACTAGAGAAAAAGACACATTAACACAGCGCACTATTTGCTTTACTGGCTGGTTTCCCTTCTCCTGCAGTATTTGTAGGATGGTGACATCATCAGACTTTCCAAAGAGTAATGTACCTCTTTTAGTGTGTTTTCACAGTCTCCAAAAAGGACACTCCTTTCAAAGACAATTGCACACATACACACACATTCACTTTTTACAGGATTCAAAACCCTACTTAACTATGTTATGATACTAGTGAGTGACGCCTTAACATGGCGTGCTATTTGCTTTACTGACTGGTTTTTCTTCTCCTGCTGTATTTGTAGGATGGTGACATCATCAGACTTTCCAAAGAGGAATGTACCGCTTTCAGTGTGTTTTCACAGTCTCCAAAAAGGGCACCCCTTTCAAAGACAATTGCATACATACACTCACTGCGTGCAGGATTCAAATCCCTACCGAACTATGTTATGACACTAGAGAAAGATGAACTAACATGGTGCACTATTTGATTTACTGGCTGGTTTCCTTTCTCCTGCAGTATCTGTAGGATGGTGACATCATCAGACTTTCCAAAGAGTAATGTACCTCTTTTAGTGTGTTTTCACAGTCTCCAAAATGGACACTCCTTTCAAAGACAAGTGCCCACACACACACACACAGTTTGCAGGAGTCAAACCCCTATCTAACTATGTTATGATACTAGAGAGAGACGCATTAATATGGTGCACTATTTGCTTTTTTGACTGGTTTTCCTTCTCCTGTTGTATTTGTAGGATGGTGACATCATCAGACTTTCCAAAGAGGAATGTACCTCTTTCAGTGTGTTTTCACAGTCTCCAAAAAGGGCATCCATTTCAAAGACAATTGCACACATACACTCACAGTTTGCAGGATTCAAACCCCTACCTAGCTATGTTATGATACTAGAAAAAGACGCACTAACACGGCATGCTATTTGCTGGCTTTCTTCCTCCTGCAGTATTTGTAGGATGATGACATCATCAGACTTTCCAAAGAGTAATGTACCTCTTTTAGTGTGTTTTCACAGTCTCCAAAAAGGACACTCCTTTCAAAGACAATTGCACACATACACACAACCCCCACTCACTGTTTGCAGGATTCAAACCCCTACGTAACTATGTTATGATAGTAGAAAGTGCCACATTAACTCGGCGTGCTTTTTGCTTTCTGGCTGGTTTCCTTTCTCCTGCTGTACTTGTAGGATGGTGACATCATCAAACTTTCCAAAGAGGAATGTACTTCTTTTAGTGTGTTTGCACAGTCTCCAAAAAGGGCACTTCTTTCAAAGACAATTGTACACATACACTCACAGTTTGCAGGATTTAAACCCCTATCTAACTATGTTATGATATTAGAGAGAAACACACTAACACGGCACACTATTTGCTTTACTGGCTAGTTTCCCTTCTCCTGCAGTATTTGTAGGATGGTGACATCATCAGACTTTCCAAAGAGGAATGTACCTCCTTTATTGAGTTTTTCCAGTCTCCAAAAAGGGAACACCTCTCAAAGGAAACTGCACACATACAACCCCCTACACATACACACACACTTTGCAGGATTCAAACCTCTACCTAACTATGTTATGATACTGGAAAGAGACACATTAATACAGCACGCTATTTGCTTTACTGGCTGGTGTTCCTTCTCCTGCTGTATTTATAGGATTGTGACATCATCAGACTGGACATGGTGATGTGTGTACACTTTGTTTTATGCCATTCCAGGAATGGTCCATGTGGGTCAGCAGGTGTCAACAGCTTGAACATGACCTCAGTTCCTTACCTTGTGTGATCTATCTGTGGACCCATTGACATTCCGTCATATGTCAACACATATTTATGCACAGCTTCTTGGTTTTGTGGATACTACATAGGTTCATAGGTTCATAGGTTCATAGGTTCATACTAAGCTATCTGCCCGAGGGCATTTACAAGCCTAGCCCATAGTTTTGTGGCTTACGCCACCCCTTTAGTATGGGGAACTATACCCATTATTTTGCTGTGCCTCTGTTGAGCAGTGACACTGAGGTAATCCCTGGGGTATATCTGCGATCTCCCATCCATTGGTCAAGATTTCTCTTGAACAAGGCCAGCGAGGTGCTCTGCCTCACATATACCGGGATTTTATTCCACAGCATAGGGAGTCTTTGGGTGATGAATCTATCCCTCCAGCATGTCCTATTAATAGCCGTGTTGAGGTTTAAGTCTCCCGCCCTTGTGGCTCTGACGGATCTAGATTTTTTGAGGTGAAGCATATTCATCAAATCTGGGTTTGACATGGCCTTGTATGTTAGGCAAAGGTCACCTCTGAGCAAGCGGTAAGCGACTGAATAGAGCTGGAGTTCTTTCAGTCGGGCAGCATAGGACAGATGTTTGAGACCCTTTATCCTTTTGGTGAGGAACTTTTGTGGCCTCTCCAGCTGCTGCAATATAAAACACCCTTGTCAGTCTCAAACCCCACACCTTGGACTCACCAGTCTGCATGATGTTCCACGAAGCCACAGCAGATGGATGTGTCTGGGATGTTGATAAAGGGCTATTCAAAGTCTATGTGACACATGTGTAGATGTGTTCATTGATGTATGTCCTGGGTGGCTGCCTTGCAAACAGTCTAGCATGTTTGGGAACCATGATCCGCACATGAACATACCACAGTTGGTAGGGCTGTGTGTGTGTCAGCTTCCAATAACTCTGTTTATGACTGCAACCATGATGGACTCCATGACCTTGCAGATCAGACCTCATAGGCATACTGGACTTGACTTCCCATGGTGTGTTGTGCACCAACATTTGTGGGGAGTGCCATATGTAGCTGTGACACATTCAACGGTTCCACATCCTGTGTAGGGGGTGCGGTTCAGCTGACTGTTCAGGTGCATGATCTGTTTGTTCTGTAGTTTGTGCATGACACATATTGGGAATCAATGTATTCCACCTGCTGCCATGCTTTTGGCAGTGGGGGTAGCTGCTCATCCATTCTACATGTGATATCTCCTGGTATGATGATGTGGACTATTGTCAGTGGGGGAAAGGTATGTACATATGGGCCTGTCTGTCATGATCTCGGCATTGACACTCAGGTACAGTTGGCCCTGACTCAGGACATATATGTGTGTACATTGATATTTATGACATAGCTGAAGGAGGTGTCATGATTCAGTCTGGACTCCTTCTCAGCTCCTCTTTACAAAATGCTAACGAACATGAGCACTAATCCCTGTTATGCTCTTTTACATGCTTAACACCCTACTGATCCTTTGTGATCAGGCTACAGAGTATGTCATGATAATATCCTGGCATGTCCAGGGGTCAGTTTTGTGTGTACTCTTCAGTCCAGCTGGTGGATATTGTGATATTGACACAATGTCACATCTGCCTCATGTACACAGACAAACCTCTCCTCCTCCCGACAAACTCAGATATATGTGTGAGATGCACCTATATAGACATACAGGGAGCTGAACTCTCTCGACCCATGACTGGCACAGTCTATCAGGTGGTGAAGGTAACCACACACACCACATATCAGTCTCACAAATCCTCTAGCAATAGCACGCAAACCACATTATCACACATTGACATACTCGGATGCTGTAAATGTACTCTACCTAAGGAGCAGAGACCTCCAAAGCAGACACACACACACCTGCTACCCCACTACAATAGCCACATATCACTAAGTTCACAATGTCAGTGTGCCACACAGTAACTGCCCTTTGGGCTAAACAACACACCTAATACACTTGTAATAGGCAACACTTATGTTCAGACACACTGACGTACCACTCACCAGCCCTGACAAGGGAATAGTCCCTTTGGGCTGTCTGTTGGGTGCCAGGATCTGCACATAACACAGGCCGTCAGGTCACTCCAAAGCAAGTACAAGACTGGCACCATCATTGTCCATGCTGGTGTGTGTAACCTCAGACGTTACTCCCTGGACCACATGACATGATACATGGAGGTACACTCTGATCATGTAGCCCAGGCCAGTATGACCCTGACCTTGTCTAGCATCTTACACCCACCAATTATGATGTCACAGTATACGGACACACATATCACATTTAACAGTTGGCTAACAAATTTGTTTCATTCATAGGGGACACAGTGTCTGTCAGTGTATGGTGACCTCCTCAACATGCCACGTAGCTTCACTATGGACAGCTTGCACCTGTCACCCTTGGACTTTGCTATGCTGGCTAAGGCTCTTGCTACCACCAGAGTGCCTTTTTTAAGCAGGGTTCAGAAGACAAACCCACCTCCATAGACATTACAGGTTAAATGAAACTAAGGGTAATGCTGCTCAACAACAGTTGTGTTAACCTCATATTGTGGCCACTCAGGACTCTCCTCAGTACGGAGGAGAGCAATATCTGTGCACTGACAGACATCTGGTTCAGGCTCGCTTATGCACACCAGCACTACCAGGTTATGTTTCATACCATGCTATCTGACAACAAGACTTGGAACAGACAACACAACTAGGAGGAGTATCCATATACATCACACAGATACACACACCTCCAGGTTAGTAGCACTGCACAAAGCATCACAGACCATACATATACAACTACCATTGTGCAATGCTGCCTTTTAGTTTGTTGCCTACTACAGAACACACTCCCAAACTCAGGAACCACACTCGGCTTTTGTGGGAACTATGGAGAATATGAAGGTCTCCACAAACACCATTATATTGTGTGACTTCATATACACACATATTGACTGGGGATACTACTCAAGCCCCAACAACCTCACCCATCAGTCACTACAATTTGTGGACTCATATGCTTTGGCACAACCAGTCAGCACAGCCACAAGGGGGAATACATATTGGACCTGCTCATCACCAACATGGGGACTCTATGTTCCACACCAGCGATATACCCCTCATTGGTAAGGTCAGAACATACATGTATCTCACAGGACATACATATACCCTCCACACACCCATCCTGGGTAATCTTGGTGAACTTCTCATGAGCCAACATCTCACTTCACCGAAGCAAGGTGGTTCCTGAGACAGTGGAATATACGGCTCACACTGCTGCATCCTTTACATACACATTCTATGGACACCTAGTGGACTGCATGGATTGTGCTATCCCAAATAACAACAAGACCCACTACTACAATGGCAGGGGACCTGTCTGGTAGACCCCAGCCATTAATAAGCTGTACAACATCAGGAGGACGCTACTACATGATAGAGCACAATCCCAGACTGGGAAGGCATCTGTGATCTGTACTAGCAGACAGCTACAATCACTCATGGACTTTTCTAAGGGCAGCTTCTACCAGACAATTGCACCTGACATGTAGGACTATCACACAGCCTTCTTCAGTTATGTCAGAAACCTGGATGGATACTCACTGATATGCTGTGAGTTACTGCATACTGACTAAACCTACCCTGAACCCACTGGCATTGCCTACATCCTGGCAAACAGGTTCAGTACAGATGTCTCCCACCCATCCCCCTTAAGGTGCAACTATCCATCCCAACAGAGTATAACCTCCCTGACATCACACAGTAACAGGTGAGTGCTGCCCTCCCCACAGCGTACATCACAGTGTCAATGTGACCAGATGGTGTCCCAGCCTGCATCATACACGAGCATCATGACAAACGCAACCCTCACATTACATCACTGTTCAATATTGGAGTTACCACAGGATATGTACCCAAGGAATGGCGTACTGTGGCAGTGGTCCCACTCCACAGAGTTGGTGCCACAACGGACCACCGACAATATTGCCTTATAAGCCTATGTAGCCTGTTCTGCAAAGCTCTGGAGCATATTGTCATAGGACTCCTACACATAGACATCAGGAACCTACAGACACTGTGTCCTACTCATTTCAGCATTGTTGTGGACAGATCTTGCCTCCTGAACCTGTAGGTATTCTTTAAATGGCTAACAGGTCTATCGACATAGGGACGGCTTTCCACACAGCCTACCTGAACCTTGCAAAACCATTCAACACAATAACCCACTGGGCCATTATGCATAGGCTCACCAGCGTCAATGTGGACACATATCTCACACAATGGATTGATATCTAGATCAGGGATAGCACCCACATGGTCAGGATTGCAGGTGCCATGTCTGACTATACACCAGTTACACATGGCATCCCACACAGCTTGGTCCTGGGATCTCTCTTGTTCAGTATAAATTTGTCTTATGTACAGGCTATCACAGGGGGAATATGGCTGAACATATTTGCACTTGACTGCAAACTGGGTGCCATGATCAACTCTCCAGCTGCCACATGCATACTCAATCAGGGTCTCACAGAGATGGATGACTGGTGCCTGAGCCATGGCCTGCAGCTAAATGCCATTAGTTGCATAGTCATCCCCTTTGGAAGTAACAACATGCCCACACATTACCACATAGGTAGTACTCCATTACATACAGTAGGAGTTGTTAGGGGTTTGGGGACATCACCTGTTTGTACTGTTGCCTTTAACATTCACGTTGCCAAAGTGGTTGGACACACCTTCTATGTGTGCCACCTTATCCCATATGGTTTCACATCTAGATCGAGTGAGGTCATTGTGCCCCTATACTCAGTACATCCATGCTTGGTTACAATGCCACATTTGGGGTGTACCTTACCTGACACCTGCAACAACTGTACTGGCCATGGACGGTCCTCACCAAGCAGATCTAGGGACTCACACAGATGCCCTGCATAGTTCAGATGCAGTAACTCCAGCACTACTCAGTCGCTTACCACCTACTCAGATATGATGTGTGCCTGTTGTTTACAGCTATACCCAAACCAGAATTACTGGACATGCTCCACCTCAGGATACTGGAGCTACACACTGCAGGGACGTATACCTCAGCATAGATGTTAATAGGACATTGTGGAGGGACAGATTGTGGAGGGACAGATTCTTATCCCAGAGGCTCCACTCACTACAAAATGTAATCCCAGTTTCACATAGGCAGAGCCACCCACTGACCACCTACTGGAGACATCTTGACGACTGTATGGGTGATTGTATATTTACCCCTGGGATATCTTCTGTGTCCCTGCTAGACAGAGGCACACTAGCATAAACATACATGGGCTATCTTGTGTGACCTACTATTCACAAACACACAGTGTAGTAATCTGACAGGGTTGCGAATGCCAAACACACTCTGACTAGGCTTGTACATGCCCTAGGGCAGATAGCCTAGTATCGATCTGTGAACCTATGCTAATGTTCAAGATGCACAATGTTTATTGCTGTTACTGTTTGCAGGTCTTTATCATCTTTGCTTTACCAGTTTCCATGAAGAACTTCAGTATCTGCAGAACATATTTGATTATGACAGGGTTCCATTATATTATAGATGTGTCTGTTGTCATATAACTGTGTGCACAGGGCAGATTGCTGTATAGTGACAGGTTCCTGGGTTAACACATGCAACTGCCAGATATGCGTGGCCCACTGCTGTACTCAGACATGGCCTAAGTGTGTGAGCATGCCCAGTTCTGACATTACATGTTTTGTTGCCTGACATTTGTCTCATTTATTCAAGTGTGTGAGCATGCCCAGTGTGACCCTTCAGTATGTTGCTATCTGAGGTCCACTACATTTGCTGATGTGTGCGAACTTGACCAATATTAACATTTATACTGTGTGTGTTGGAAGTCAGGTTCTGTTCTCACTGCAGGACTCACCTTTGTGTCATAACTCAACAAGGATTATGCTGTGCCTGCAGGGTTTCCATGGAATACTTTGCATAGACTTACCAACATTGCATCATACAGGTGGACCACTGTAATACTGTCATGGTTTAGTGGTCCAGTACTTTGGCTATAGTGCACAGTATCCTGGGTTTGAGGCCCATCACTGCTTTATATTTTCATACTGAGCAGACGAGACTGCTTAAGGGCCAGTTAAGCAAATATGAGCATGTTGGCTTTTGTTCAGCTATGCCCTACTTAGACCAGGCTTGTCCGACATTGCTCAATATTCACCAACATTGCTGGACGTTGCCCAAAATTACTGAACATTGACCACAGTTGTGCTAGTTGGTGTGTGTGATTTTGTTTGCATATACAACATGGTGGTAATTGCTGTTTAGCACTGCTTTATATTGCTTAACACATGGCATTCATCCCTTAGGTGGTGCTGCAGGGATGCCTATGTTGGATGCACATACTACACTCCCTGCACATGGTTGGAAACAGGTAGTGTCAACTTAGGCATCCCGTTTACTTTATATGCGAGTCAGAGAGGGGTATCATTTCCAGAGTTCCTACTGAGCCAGTGTATGTGCTATGCGTTGCCTCTTTGCCAAGGCCAAAGCATACTGGGCATGCCTCCTTCTGCCTACTGGGGCAGGCTCAGGTTGTTCCTCCTCCGAGTCACGCTCTGCCTGTGATGGCCTTGGCAATGATGGGGGGCTGTTTGGCGCAGGCCTATGCTGGTCCTTCTGCAGCTGTTTTCACAGGATCATATTATGTAGCATAGCACATACCATGACAATTTGGGTACATGTAGTTGGTGAGTACTGCAAGGCTCCACCAGATGTGTCCAGGCACCGGAACCGTGACTTGAGCAGCCCAAACGCATGGTCTATTACATTACGTGTTTGTGCATGTGCCTCATTATGGCATTCCTGTTCAGGTGTGTGTGCGTTTCTGATGGGTGTCATCATCCACGGCTCCAGTGCATAGCCAGCATCCCCCACTAGGTGACCATGTGGGATGTCCCCATTGGCAAATGTCTGGTACATCTGCGTCAGATGCCAGATATGGGAATCATGGTTGCTTCCAGGGCAGCCTGCACACACATTCAGTATTATGCCCTGGGCATCACACATGACCTGGCAGTTGATGGAGGGGAAGCCCTTGCGGTTGAAGTAGACCCTACCCCGCTCGCCGGCTGTTGCTTTGATGCGTATGTGCGAGCAGTCTATTGCACCCACTACCTCAGGGTATTCCGCTATTTGCTGGAAGAGATGCATATTAATGGTCAATACCTCATGGGAACTGGGGAAATATACATGATCACCGACATGTGCTGACATGGCATCCAGGAACTGGTGTAGTACCCTGGATGCTGATGCCTGTGGTATCCCCATCATATCACCAGTTGGTCTCTGGAAGGTACCTATTGCTATTATTCTTAGGCCAACACATACCTTGGTTTCCACTGGGATGGGTTCCCCTCTGTTGGTTCTGTGTGTGAGGCGTGGCCTGCACAGCTCAACAATTTGCTGCAGGAGGTCTCTGTCCACTCTATAGCGCTCCACTATCTCCAGCTCATATAGCCCCTGGTAGGTTACCCTGGGCCTGTACACTCTTCTCCGTCTCCTCACTGTGGGTTGTCCAGCAGCATTTCCATTGTCACCACCCTCAACATGTTGCATATGTCTCCTTATAACATCAATGGCAGCCGCTAACATTTCTTTGTCTCAGTAAAGCTTTTTCAGTTTTCACTTCTATTAGCTTACTGCAGTGTCTCTTGTGAGAAACATAATGGACTGTTGTTTGCAGAGTTTTAAGTGCTAGGCTGGGCTGGGCTTGTGTACTGCCTGTGTAATTGCCTGATTCTGATTGTTTTCACCTGCTAGCTCTGCTAGTACTCCCTGGTAGCTTCCTACTATTTGTTGTGCTTCCTTTTTCCTTTCTGTTTCCTCAGGGGGGAGCACCACGCACACAAGCGCAAACATGAGCACAGCAACTAACACACGCGCACACATGCCTACACAGACTAAAGCTTGCTTAATCGGGTTAAAATGCGTGCACACCAGTGCAAACGTGCTTACAACTCTTTAAACAGCCTTATACATGCTTACTCCAGCTTAAACGTGCGCACTCACGCTTACACGCACTCTGTCTTACTCGGGTTTACACACGCGCACACGCGCGCATGCATGCTCAGCAAGAAACTTTGGTGTTATCCATGGTATACACCTTCCATTTCTTGTCTTTCCGTAGCCTACCTGTTGACACACCTCTTCCCATGATGTCTAAATGACAGCGGACACATGCCACTCTGCTCCAATGAGCTTCACTTCTTTTATACATACCCCCCTCATGATGTCACCTATCTTCTACTCTGTTACTCCCCATATCCTACTCCTACACTCCACTGACTGTGCTCATTTGCTTTGTAAACCGGCGATTCACTATCCTAACACTCATTTACATAGGATTGCCTACTAATGCTTGGTTACATGTCTTAGACTGAGCTTCCCCCCTTAGCAACCTCTACTCGGTGGCCATCTTGTTTTCAGCCTGCCATTCCCTTGCATTGTACATTACCACTTTCATTAAAATCCACATTTGTGGGTTTTAATTTGTAGTATTCTGGTTTTTAGAGCGCAGCCCATTTGCGCGGCTCTGCGCTACGCTTAAACATCGGAAATCGGCGGGAAAAAAAAATTATTTTAATTTTGCATCAGGGAACATTTCCAATGGCCGTATATTTGGCCATTGACATGCTTCCTGCACTGGATGCAACCTTTATTTGGAGTTGTCACGGCTCCGTTTTGCTATTTACAGAATGGTACTCAGTTGTCAACAGAGTACATTTCTGCAAATAACACTGCTCTTACTCGGACAGTTTCGGGTTTCCAGAATCACAAATCTACCTCATTTGCATGCCTTTCACCTGCAATTGAGGTGATTTGCATGTCCCAGCCCTGTCCGTGTGAGAGCCATTTTAGGGGCTCTCTTACACGCCCCTACAGGCTGTTCCTGGATTGCTCGTCGGACATGATGGCTGCATGTAGTCTTACTCTACTCTTAGACTCCGTGCAAGCCATCATGAATCTGGCCCCTTATTTATTATTTAGGTATTTTATTTTACATTTGTTGGCC
The DNA here is from genome assembly GCF_019279795.1 of Protopterus annectens. NCBI lineage: Eukaryota > Metazoa > Chordata > Ceratodontiformes > Protopteridae > Protopterus > Protopterus annectens. The sequence goes on along the minus strand of NC_056736.1, from coordinate 204,779,118 downwards.
AGGTTTGTCTGACTGGGCTGATAGCCTTTTTTCAGTGGACACTTGCAGAGAAAGCTCCACAGTTATGTATACAAGAAAAGAGAGGACTTAAGGTGCAAAAAAAAAAAATTGGAGAAAAAAACTCCAGAAATAATTAGTTTTACAACATATTTATAATGTACAAATAGAATTTCTAAAAAATACAGACTATTACAATTAAGTTTTCAATAAGAAGCAAGTAACAACACTGATTAGAGATAGGACTGTCATTGAAATGTAGCATATTGAGATATTTTAAATTAAAGGGGACTCCGTAAGATAATAGTAAAATAAGTGCTATGAGAGTAGGAGTATGGATATGAGAGTAAAAGTACGGTAAATAGAAGTGACATGAGAGTGAGAGTATGGTTAGACTTAGTGGGAAGTGCGATGTGTAAGTAAAGCAGAAATTTAGATCACTGAAAGAAGGCAGACAAGAGTGCTGCACAAAGAATAAGAAAGTAAATAGGTTATGGAGGGTGAGTACAGTGGCAGGGCCATTGACTGTACAGGTATTCTTTTATGGTAGGTTTAAATTCTTTGTTGAGAGTTCTTATTTCCCATGGGAGTTTGTTACATGGTTTGGCTGGATTATAAAGGTTACAGCCAGTTTTATTATTTGGTTGATAGATTTGTAGTAGGTCTTGGCCTAAGCTACGAAGTGTCTTAGAAGGAGTGTAGTAGGAGAGCAGGGAGTGTAGGCTGAGACAGAGGGAAGTTTGATATAATATGGATTGGATAACCAGGAGCTGGGAGAGAAGGAGCTGATGGGGAAATTTCAGCCAGTGTAATATTTTTAGTGAGAGACAGTGATGAGATTTATAATTTTGGTTTGCTGCGAATTTAGCAAGTTTGTTATATGTAGATTCTAACTTAGTAGGGAGTGGTGAGTTAAGGTTTGTAAGAATTTGGGAGCTGTACATTAGGCTTGGTAACAGATAAGCATGTATGAGGGATATCCTTGCTTTGTTAGTCAGCAACTTTTTATTTTTGTATAAGAGGCCCAGTTTTTGGTGAGTTTTCCTGATACAGTTATTAACATGTAGGTCAAATTTTAACTGCCCATCAATTATGACACCAAGTAGTTTAGTGGAAGATTCAACCATGACATGTGTATTGTTGAGACAGAGAGTATGAAGAAAGTGGATTTAAGTTTGTTTAGTTTTTTAGGAAGGAAAAGTAAGAGTTTAATTTTATTTGGATTCAGTATAAGCTGGTTATTGCAGAGTCAAGTTTCAATTGAGTTTATATATATATATATATATATATATATATATATATATATATATATATATATATATATGTATAAGGATCTTGGATCCAGGTCCATGTATGTTTCTTCTGTACTCATTATATTTTCTTTCAGTAAACAGTATGCCCCTGAGATGTAGATCCCCATTCTCAGAGGCCGAAAATGAGCTTAACATAGAAGCACTCAGGCAACACCATGAGGTCCTGCTGTCAAGAGGGAGGCAAAGAATGGCTGAGCATGCAGAACTGTGAGAAGACCTTGCCAGAAATTTCAACAGGGTGGGCAGACAAAGTCGCATGTATTAGTAGGTGTGTCTCGGAGCTACTGACATGATACCTGCAGTGGGAGAGATGCAGCTGATGTGGCAGTTGATAATGAGGTCACTGGGGTGGGCCCACAACAGAAGAATGCCTCAGTGCCACCAAACAATTCCTAATGAATATTGCCACTCAGGGAAGGTCCCAGCAGTCCAACAGCCAATATGTCCTTGATATGGGTGCCGCTCCTGCTACTCAAGAGGAGCATCCAGGTAGGCTGTGTTAGATACCAAAATGAAACCACAAATAAGTCCAAGCAGTAAAAGTTTATTAAGAATGACACCACATAAATGCACTTAAAACAGAAATACGTTTTTGTCTCCTACTTCCTCAGATGTGGACTAAGAGGCTAGCAAATCTCTTCATTTTATATATATCCTCTAATTAGATATTTAGTTACTGGATCTTTACTTACTGGAATACCCCGTGGCTGCTGTGTGTTCCTGGCCATAGCATCTTTAACTCTCTTCCCATTCTCCTGTTCTGCTCTAAGATTAAGGGTCTACCTGCCTGGAGAATAAGGACCCCCACAAATATTACCAGCCACTCATCCTTAAAACTACTGAAACTTGCCATCTTAAAGTCAAAAACCCTGCTAATGAGGGAAGTAAGAAACTTCCCATTCTCCTAAACTGCTCTAAGATTAAGGGTCTACCTGCCTGGAGAATAAGGACCTCCACACATATTACCAGCCACTCATCCTTAAAACTACTGAAACTTGCCATCTTAAAGACAAAAACCCTGCTGCCAAGGGAAGCAAGAAACTTCACATTCTCCAATCCTGCTCTAAGATTAAGGGTCTACCTGCCTGGAGAATAAGGACCCTCACAAATATTACCAGCCACTCATCCTTAAAACTACTGAAACTTGCCATCTTAAAGTCAAAAACCCTGCTACCAAGGGAAGTAAGAAACTTCCCATTCTCCTAAACTGCTCTAAGATTAAGGGTCTACCTGCCTGGAGAATAAGGACCCTCACAAATATTACCAGCCACTCATCCTTAAAACTACTGAAACTTGCCATCTTAAAGTCAAACACCTTGCTACCAATGGAAACAAGAAAGTATGTTTTCCCAAAACCTAGCAATAATGTTGTAGTTTTACTAACATAACTTCTATGTGTGCTACATTAAACATATATAATAACTATTAAATACATAATATACCAGTAATTTTAAAGTATTAAAACTAGTGACTTAACCGGGATACCCAGCAGCCATACCCCTCTCTACTCCTTAATAAACAAACGTTCCTGTCTCTGTGCTGCCTCCTGAAGCTGTTATCACAAACTTCCTTAAGTCTATAATAGCTATCTCCTATCTCTAGCTCAGCTGTAACACTATTTCCCTGCCCAGTTTGCTCCCCCTACTAGGCTTGTTTCTCACACTCCTATCTCTTCTCTCCCACTTAGAATCTCGCATTACATATCTCTACTGTTTAAGACTGCTCTTACATTCTCTAGCCAATCCACCAATTTGCTTAATAACTGCACCCAGCTATTCCCCCAACTATCAGTAACACAGAATTTCCAGCTCTATACTTACCCTTTCCCTCCTGGTAGCAACCTAGATATCAGCAGCTCACAGATTGTTCTCTCAGACCCTTCTTCCTTTAGTTGTATCCCACTCTGATCGCCATGCGGGCTCACTCCTCTCCCCTACTCTGCCCCCAATTTCCACCTGCCCCCATCACTCCTATATTTATCCTTCCCATCTCCCTCCCATCCTCCCCTAAATAACCAGTAGATTCCCTTCCTCCTTACTCCATCCACTTATAGTCAGCCCACTTACTTACATTCTCTCTATCCACTTTCCTAATCAATTACATTCCCCTCCCCTTCTTACAGTTCTAAGAAAATCTGTTCCTCTTCCTAAACCCTCACTCCTGCATAGCCTTTTTCTCTGCTCCACAACTACATATAATCTTTCTCCCCTTGCACAAACATGCCTTCAATAATCCTCCACACCCACCTGGCCCCCTGCCGCCTCCTTCTTTTACTAATTCCTTTATGCTATACCACTTCATTGTCCTCCAATGCCTGCCCAATTCTACCTACAAAAATAACCTCCATACACTCCAACCTTTACCCTTACTCTTACTCTCACTTCCACTCCAGCCTAAGCCTCTACACCTATTCCACACTAAAATCTTCTCCACCTTTACTACAAAACAAACACATAAACTAAACTTAGATCCTAAATTCTTAGTTTTCAAATACAAATGTCTCAAGATTAACTCCTTCAACAACCTAGTCTTAGCCAGTGATATCCACCCCGACCCCGGTCCCAATACCATTATTAATGCCTCCTCCTTCCCTGTACCTCCCACCCCCTACAACTCCATAAAAATCTTCACAATTAACACCCAGAGTATCAACAACAAAGTTTATCAATTTCAAGGTTGGCTAAGCCATAACAAACCAGACATCCTAGCCATCTCTGAAACTTGGCTTAAACCTCATATGTCCGATTCAGAGATTCTGCCCCCAAGATTTCACATCCTTAGGAATGACCGAAAAATTAAAAAGGTGGTGGCACTGCCTTAGTCTACTCTGACCTACTCACCTTAATTCCCCTCCAAATTCCAATTCCTCAATTCAATAACACTGAACTTACAGCTGGACTACTAAAACTGAACAAACATAAAAACATCTGCTTTATTGCTCTATATATATCTCCTGGTAACAACATCTCTATCCTCGAAGATATCCTCCACTGGGCATCTACTAACATTAAATACAAAACCTACATTCCAGGTGATATAAATATTGACTGGAACAAGGTTAATAGTCCCTCTCCATCCATATCCATTAACCTCTATAACTTCACTCAAAAAATCTACCCTGTCACTCGACCTAACAAAACTAACTCCTCTGGATCTACTATTGACTGGATCCTAATCTCTGATCCAAATAAAATAACCAACTCTGGCACAATTCCTGATTCCATTAGTGACCACTTCCCAGCTTTCATTCAATGTGCAACTAACTCTTCTCCTCACCAGCACCAATATATTCTTACTCGCAACCTTCGTAACTTTAACCACACAACCTTCTCTAATATGCTTAAACCAATGGACTGGCAAATTCTAAAAACCCTCTAACTTGACAGTGCTACAGACTACTTCAACTCTGTCTTCAGAGACACCCTAAATTCTGTAGCTCCACTAAGAAACAAAATAATAAAAACTAATACAGCTCCTTGGCTATGCAAGCATACTAAACAAATTATGCTTCAGAGACAAATTGTGGAAGCTTTACCAAAAAATAACCTGCCAAATACCTTCCTTCAATACAAACAACTTTGTAACCATGGAAAACAGCTAATCACCAAGGATAGAAAATCCTACTATATTAGGCTCCAGTCTAGTAACAGCAAAAACCCTAAGCAATTCTGGAAATCTATTAATTCACTTCTCAATCCTGGCTCCAAGAATAATCCCTGTCCTGACCCTAGTAAATCGGACCTTGAAATCAGATCAGATTTTAATTCATTTTTCATAGAAACAATATCAGACCTAACCAAGACATTCCCCAACAACAACCTTCCAGTCTCTCACTCTTCCCCATCTAATTCCCCTAATAATCACTCCCTTATGTTCAACCTCAAACCTGTCTCCACTAACTTTATAAAAAAATTCTATGCAAACTTAAACCTGCTCTAATGCTCCTGACAATATTCCCTCCTCTTTCCTAAAATGTGCTGATGACGGTATAGCTCTCCCAATCAGCATAATTATTAACAGATCTTTAAAGGAATCATATGTCCTCAAACTCTGGCGCTCAGCTTATATTCTTCCTCCCCACATAGGAGGCAAAAACACCAATATTTCAAATTTCTGCCCTATTGCACTACTTTCACCAATCTCTAAAATCCTTGAAAAGTGCATTCACCTGCAACTTATTCCTTTTCTAACACAAAACAGTCTTCTTACACCTACCCAGCGTAGCTTCCGCCCAGGCCACAGCACCATAACTGCCCTACTGTCTTTCCTAGAAACTGTCAATCAAGCCCAAGATTCTGGACACCTGCTCTCTACTGTATTGCTAGATTTGTCCAAAGCTTTCGATACTTTTTCCCACAAACACCTCCTCTCTCATCTCTCAAATCTTCATCTCTTATCGAGCACTTTATCCTGGATCTCCAGCTACCTATCAGACAGATCACAGTCAGTCAAATGGAAAAACTCCACCTCCCCCTTCTTAGCTACTCCTACTGGTGTACATCAGGGATCTATCCTAGGGCCAATGCTTTTTACATCTTTATTAATAACTTTCACTCTGCAGTTCCTGATGCCAAAATCATTCAATATGCAGATGATTCTACCTTGGTCTGCTCTGCCTGTAACCTCTCTGAATTGCTCACTAAAAATCAAACTGCTATTTCAATCACCGAAAACTAGATGTACTAAAACCACCTCTCTCTCAATGCCAATAAATCTAAAATTTTACTGTTCCCCCCCAACAAAGACTCATTCCTATAACAAAGATACTTTCAGAGTCCTAAGTCAAACTAATTCCCCTATAGAAGTGGTTCCATCTGCCAAACTACTTGGCATTACTATAGATGAATACCTTAAGTTCGACATCCACATTCTGCAAAATATTAAGAGAACCCACCAAAAACTAGCTATGCTATACAGGAATAATCAATTTCTCTCACACTCTACTAGGCACACTCTGGCCACTATCTTCTGCCATCCTAACTATACTGAGCTCCTCTCCTTACCAGCCTGTCCTCCTCTATCACGTCCAAACTAGAACACTGCTATAATAAAATCTCTAAATTTGCCACCAAATCCAAACATTCCACCCATCATTGCCACAACCTGCACTCTCTGAATTGGCTAGAACTCCCAAACTACCTCCAACTCATCACTGCTCATAGACTCATATTTCACCCTTCTAAATGTCCAGCTCTAACTAATATCCTTCCCCCTTACACCTCTAATAGAACTCTCAGATCTGAACATCAAAACTTGATAGCTTTCCATAAGCCCAAGCGTCCTGCTGGGCAACTCCTCCTCTCTTTCTCACTAGGTAAAAAATGGAATTCTCTCCTCTCCACTCTAAGAACTATACCAAACTCAGAAAACTTCAAAACCTAGCTTTTCAAACACCTGTCCACTAAATGGAAATGTACCTGCTTTCACCCTACCTAAATTCTCCCAACTACTTGCCCATAAAATGTTTTTGTTTCTTCTCTCCCAGTTTCTTAAGCTCTCTAAATCTCCCATAGCTTGTTTTTCTATGACTGTATCCAAGCGCTCTTCAATTCCTAGAGCTACCTAACCTTCTTCATAACTGTGTAAATATTGTAAATAGTTTCATACTTTAAATGTGTGCTTGTAAATGTTTTATATTTCTACTTTAAAGGTGTGTATGTAAAGTGTTTTCCCCACATACTACGCAATGAGTGCTCTCATAAATGAACCTGTATAACCCTTAAGATCGTCTACAATGATGTTTGTCTGACTATTGTGCAACACTGTATGTACCTTTGTTGCAATTTGTTCTAGATAATGTATCTTTACATTTCTGTATTACTATATCTGTACTGTATACTGTATTTGGAGCTTTTCTCCCCAGGCCTCCACTGAAAACGTGTCCCTTGGGCCCAGTGGACTTCCCCGGTAATCAAACTGGAAATAAAACAAAATAATAAAATAATTATCTTTCAGAAGTACAGACATCAGAACAGATGACAATAAGAAATGCAGACTCTATACTATACTCCTCTAAGACTGCTACTGAGATCCAACAAAGTGAAAAGGAGGGGCAGTGTTAGTTGCGGGACATGTTTTTTCACTTTGTTGATTCTGTACTTCTGAAAGATAACTTTTACTGCTTGGACCAATTGGTGGTTTCATTTTGGTATCCAGGGTGCCGTGGATGTTGATTTGGAGTTTATTTGGTACCTGTTTTGGCTGTTTGTCATTTAGGCTGTTAGACCATTAGTCGAATATGTTTGCAGTCAGTCTGTAATACTGTATATATTTTTAATTTGCAGCAGGTTGCTTTATTGGTGGCATGTAAGTGAGATAGTTGCAGTGTTCAAGTCCTTTAACTGCCACAGAGGGATTCCTGGCACATTTCTACACACAGGATAGCTCACAGTCATCCTTGTGCCAATATGTTCTTGATACATGTGCCACTCCCACATCACATGTGGGGCTGCCAGAATGCATTGTAACATCATCATTAAAATATTTCTGCATTCTGTCATAAGTCTATATAGTTGTGTCAAGTTATATGCATGCTATTTTAGGGAATATCAGATAACTGCAGTGTTATGGTCATGTAAAGTTATGTTAGCCATATTCCTGATAACATCTATTTGAGTGTACGTTTAGATGAGCAAAATCATTAACCCTCATTGTACAGTTAAATGTGTGGTGCTGTTGAAATGATGTCTTCCTCTACTTTTCCTAGGACTGTCAGGGATTCAACATTCAATGCCTGCAGCAATAGGTAAGTGGACTATGTTTTTTCTGTACTGTATATACATCTATTCAAACATTTCTGTTATACTGTCCTGTCAGGCCTGCTGTATGTATTTCAGTACTGTTTGTACACCTGTCCACTGCACAGGTGTTTTCTGAATGTCATGGTTTGTTAATCATCTTGTGAGCCTGTATTTCAGATCATGGTAACTGAATATCAGATTACTGTGAAGTCGGTATGATAGCAAACATTAAATTATCTGACACATATCCTGTATTCAAACTGCACTGCTTACCCTTCAGTTATGTATGGTGAAGTAAATCCAGTCATTCCATCAGTTGCACATGTTTGTAGGAGCATATTATGTAACATTTATCCTTATTCTTTAGCCTTTGCACAACCACTATTTATGGCTTTGTCCACACTTCTTAATGTAAGTGGTTGACAGGTTAAATGTCTGTAATAGCGACAGCAGTTTAAAGTACAGCATACTAGTGCAGGTATTAATGTTGTCATTTTGTTTTTTTCAATCAAAGGTGAACACGGCAGAAGTTCTATGCCCCTGGGCCACCTGATGTCAGTGTCTCATTAGAGTCTGATGATGATGGTGGCCGAAGTGAGGCACAGTTGGGAGTTGCAGAGGCTGAATCTGACACAGAAGTTGACATCGAGCACCCACATTCAGGATCCCCGGATCCCCGGACACAGCCAGTTTGCCTATGCATACCCAGTCCATTGAAGCCACACATATTGGACAGAGGGATGAGGACACTGACCAGGGAAGTGTGGCTACCACTGCTTCATTGCCTACTGACACTGTCCATAGACAAACTATTGGCGAGTTGCCACACAGGCAGATTGACAGGGATGCTCATGAGAAGCCTGCTGTCCCTCCACCACATGGTGCAGGTGTGTTTTCAAGTGTCACTCAGTATATGTTTAGGGCCATAATAGAGGCACAGGCATGTTCAGAACATCAATCCAGGAGAATGCTCAGTGTTTTAGATGTGGCACAGTCTGACATCCATGACTGCCTCCATGTTGTTGTTGATGCACTGGATCGGTTCAATGACATGTATCAAGGGGATGGGAGAGCATCTGTCATGGAATGCACATTGTCTGTGCTGGAACATCTGCTGTGAGGGAAACATCCACCTTGTGGGTGTAGGTCAGCAACTACTTCTGCTGACAGTCAATGGGGCCATGCCTGATCAACCCCCCCATAGAGGCAGTACAGCCGCTGCTCCATCTGAGAGTGTGCTGTCCACAGCCAGATGTAGCAGGTCATGGGGTCATTGTCCTGGCTGTTCACATGAAGGGAGTATGTCCAGGAGACATCAGTCAACCGCAGGTAGTAGCACACAATCTGTCCTTGGGGGTGGAGGTGCCAGTGCAATTCCTGGCAGAGCCAGTTCTAATGTCAGGGGTGGAGATGATGAACTGTCAGCTCTACCATGCATGGCACACAGGTGCCCAACATACAGATAGGTAGGGCTAGCACTGAGCTTGGCTGTGTTCATACAGACACACACACACACACACACACAGACACATCAATGTCACATTGAGGGCACCTACTGACACACACACTACATCTACATGTTCCCTGTTGGCTGCTGACCTTACTGACTCTCACACACACACACACACACACACACACAAACACACACACACACACACACACACACACACACACACACACACGCATGCATGCACGCGCACACACACACACACACACACACACACACACACACACACACACACACACACACACACACACACACACACACACACTAACCTTTTGTGTCAGCCTAGGCCTCCTACACCTATACAAACCATCCTGTGCAAATGATGATTGTGCCACACCCCTGTCATCTATCTTTTTGCTTCAGGAATACTGAAGATATGTGTCTGATGCACAGTGTGACTACCTACATTTATTATTTAATTAAAGTGCTCTGGTTTATGCATGTTGCCATGGTGGTTTTGGTACTTTGTTTTTACCATATTTTTATGTATTTCATATGTTTATTTGTGCTATTGTCCGGATTATTGTAACCGTCATTTATATTCTAGTTAGCCAGTCAGACAATTGTTAGCATAATAATATCTCTACTTTCTAGTTGATGTTTTTTAAGGTTTGCGAAGTCAGTCAATGACATATGTCTCATTAATATATTGAATCTTTTTTTCAGGATTGTTTAGTGCTAACTTATGTGTGCACATCCAAAGTAACCCTTCAAATTCTGAGCTCTGGACTGTATGTCAGCACTGCAGACAGAGCTCACATCAGCAATATAGTATAATGTTTTACTTTTTCCATGCACATCACCATAGATTCTGAGTTTAATAGGCTGTGACAAGGGTATTGTCCTGATGGTATTTAGAACCATAACTGATACATCACAATATGATATTGAATAGCATGCATAATGCATGCCCATGATTTTTACAGAAATGACCACCCGTGTCCAGCATAGAATCAGCAGTGATCCGTTGTGGATGATATGTTCACATCAAGTCTGCCAGCCTGTGCTCAGACAGATTTACGGATGTGCTTTGCATGACATACAATTGGAGTCCTAATGCAGATCACTGACAATCTCTGAGATATGTATGTGTCTGCTCAGCATGTCCTGTGTATATCATACTGTACATTGAGGTCCCTGGAACAGGTGGCTGTGGTCCCATATGACTTAAGGATGTGCAGCATATTCATCTCATTTGACCCAAAGATGCCCATGTAATACTTCAATATTCTGTCTCAAAGCTATGTATCTGATACTGTATACAATGACAGCTACTTCAGTCTGTCCACAGTAGAGACATGAAAAAAGCCAAACACCACCAATCCAATGAATATGGAAACGAAAAACAGCAAGAGCTCGTACACGGAGAGTGTAAAATAAGTTTAATCCACAGTAGTTAAGCGCTTTCGACTGGACACCTCAGTCTTCTTCAGAACTAATAAAAACATACTCCTAAGCAGGTTTATATAGTCATAATTACATCAATTAGTAGAAAAAAACGCCAAAACTTTAAAAGGTATATGCCACAATTTCATTTAACAATGTGAGAATATACCATCCTCTCTTCATTCACTTAAAAACTCGTTTATAACCCTTATGTATAAGAAAATTAAACATATACACAATTATATCAAGTACAAATATAACAATTAAATCTACTATAATAAATATCTAAAAGGAAATACATAAATACCTTACATATAATATACTTGGTTATATATAAAATAAATACTCTTCAGCTGATATAATAAAAGAAACTCAACATGCCAACACAATATCTGTTTAACCAAAACTAAGTTAAATGACATATCTGTTAGGATAATACCAAGAAGGGTTTAATACTTATAAAATCGTTCAATCCTGGGGGTCGAGTGGCATCCAAAACTATCTGCCATTTACTCTCCAATGCAGCTAAGCGCATCTTCCAGTTGCCCCCGAATACTGAACTCTTCAGTTGGTCTAGTATAGTGAAACGAAATTTATGCTCTTTAACATCTTTAGAGAGAGAATGTCTAAATAAAGTGATATGTAACAGAGAGTTACGTATTATGAAACCGGACAAAGGTGGAGGGATTGTTATTTTTCAGACAGACCTTTATAATTCCTGTATATCTGATATATTAAATCAAACGGATACATATGAATCTGTTTCTATTAATCAGATTAACATAGGACATAGACGCATTGACCTGATTATTGAAGAATATTTAATTGACAGTAGGATTACGAATGAAATATACATGTTTTTGAAAAATGACTATCCTATTTTGGCCAAAATAGTGGGGATTCCAAAGATACATAAATGTTTAGATCACCCTCCCTTTAGACCTATTATTTCTGGTTCTAAGTCCAAAACTTTTAACATTGGGAGATGGATCGATAATCAACTCAAACACATTTATCAAACAATTCCCCACATAATGAAGCATTCTTGGAGTTTTTTAGGGAAATGAACTCAGGACAAATGGAAAAGTGACCTCATTCTCCTAACTATTGATGTAGTTGACCTTTTCTCAAGTATACCCAAAGATGAGGGTTTAGAACATTTTTCCAACAGCTTGAGAAAACATTCTAACTTAAGTTGGGATAGAGTGTCCCTATTATGTGATATGATGGGACTAGTGCTGGAACATAATTATATTGCATTCCAAGATGAATACTTTAAACAAATTAAGGGTGTTGCTATGGGAGCCTCTTGTGCTCCCATTTTTGCAAACCTTGTGATGTTGGACTGGGAGGAGGAAGTTGTATTTAAAAGTGATTTTTATACTCATATAACATTTTATGCCAGATATTTGGACGATATTTTTGTTCTCTGGCACAGTTCTATTGAGAAATTACATGAATTTATGAAGTATATCAACAACTCCTCTCATTTTCTTAAATTCACACATAGTATAAGTACCACTAATATTCCATTTTTGGATGTCATGATCGGACTTGAAAACAATGGTTTCACGTCCAAGATTTATCGGAAACCTACGTTTTCAAATGATTATTTATTCTTTACTAGTAACCATCCAAACTATGTTTTCAAAAATATAGTTAAAGGCCAGTGCATTCGTGTGGCTAGAATGCCTTCTACAGCCACTGTTATGTCAACTGAACTTGATGCTCTTAAAAATTTATTCCTTATTCGAGGTTATCCACATCAGATGCTAACAGATGTTACTCAGTATGTTTATAAGGAATGGGGGAATAAATATTCCCCCTTATTAGGTAATTATGTGGACAAAATGGTTGTCATTGATAAAGAACCTTTGTGTTTTAATAGAGCGTGTATTTTAACTTACACACCTCACACTCATTACATTCAGGACATTTTACGCCATCATTGGGATATAATAATGGCTACTAAACTAGATCAGATTGTGGGATGTGAACCAAAATTTATATATAAGACGGGGAAAAATCTTAAAAGGTTATTGGAAAAGGACAATAGACCTTTAGATAAATCGATTACATTTAAGGGAATGAAAAAATGCGGAAGATGCAAGCAATGTTGCCATATAAATGAAGATAGACATATTAAGTTAAAGGATATGAATTCCACTTATATAAAATCAAAAACTGGTAACTGTAACACTAGCCAAGTGATTTACCTGGCGTTATGTGTAGTTTGTCCTGCCTATTATATAGGCAAAACTGAACGACCCCTAAAAAAGCGTATATATGAACATTATTATCGCATACAGAAAATGGACACTAAAAACGCTTTATATAGACACATACAAGAACATGGGGCTGAGCATAAATTTCGTTTCACTATACTAGACCAACTGAAGAGTTCAGTATTTGGGGGCAACTGGAAGATGCGCTTAGCTGCATTGGAGAGTAAATGGCAGATAGTTTTGGATGCCACTCGACCCCCAGGATTGAACGATTTTATAAGTATTAAACCCTTCTTGGTATTATCCTAACAGATATGTCATTTAACTTAGTTTTGGTTAAACAGATATTGTGTTGGCATGTTGAGTTTCTTTTATTATATCAGCTGAAGAGTATTTATTTTATATATAACCAAGTATATTATATGTAAGGTATTTATGTATTCCCTTTTAGATATTTATTATAGTAGATTTAATTGTTATATTTGTACTTGATATAATTGTGTATATGTTTAATTTTCTTATACATAAGGGTTATAAACGAGTTTTTAAGTGAATGAAGAGAGGATGGTATATTCTCACATTGTTAAATGAAATTGTGGCATATACCTTTTAAAGTTTTGGCGGTTTTTTTTACTAATTGATGTAATTATGACTATATAAACCTGCTTAGGAGTATGTTTTTATTAGTTCTGAAGAAGACTGAGGTGTCCAGTCGAAAGCGCTTAACTACTGTGGATTAAACTTATTTTACACTCTCCGTGTACGAGCTCTTGCTGTTTTTCGTTTCCATATTCATTGGACACAGTAGAGACATGTTGGAGACTCTTGTAATGTTTTCATACTCAGAGATGTCTGATGTCTGTCAACTTCCTGCAGGTGTCTGGGACACAATACTTATCAAATGGTGGATTATGTACATCAATAAAGCTGTTGATGGATGAGTACAGGGGATTGATAAACTTTTTGTTGATGTAATGCCTTCCCTAATCGGATGTAGGATGCAGGATGGATTCCTCCCCACAGTACACACATTTGTCAGTTGACATGTGTTTCAGGATATATTAATGCATAATTGTGGTATACTGTACTCTGCTGTTTTTTTTAATAAACAAGAGCTTGTATTAACACAGAGTATGGTGATGCATGTTTGTGCAGCTGTTATAACACCATGGCTTTGTTAGCAGTCATTAGTGGCACAAATATTTTTTGCCGCACATCCTCTGCTTTCTTTTGGGACTTTTGATATATATATGGCAAACAAGAGGGGAGACAGCACTGACACAGCTATTACCACACAAGTGACAGGTCAGCTGCTTGAGGTCAGGTCTCTCACTTTGACTGAGTATTGTTGGTCTGTGATCTGATTTACAACCCACCTGTTAACAAAAGGTATGATATTCACTTTGGTTAGTTTCTCAGTGGGAACAAATGTTGGATTGTGTTGAAATGCCTGGCCATGGCAAGATAGGGTGAATGCAAAGCCTTGTGTATGTCTCTGCACACAGTCTGGATTTCACACAGTTTTTGCAGTCACAAGATAACCATAAGAACAGATAACTGGAACAGATGTATTGTTTGGAGGTCACATTGTCCTTTTTGCGTGAGATGCATGCATATTGTTTCCATTGCCTTAAAGCAAACATTGAATACAGTTATGGGAGTAAAATCCCATTTGTATGTTTCCTATCCTACATTGTGTTGGTGGGAAATGGTTGCTGTATTCCATTCGTTGTGGACAACAGCTGCAGTACTCCAGCCATCAATGAATATGGTGCCTAGTGCAGCAGCTCACTGTTACAGCACATGAAGAATACAGCCCAGAATGTCATCTGGTGACGTGGATGCTGTGTTCCACTTATTGTGGTGAGCAACAATAACTTGCTTTTTGCAGATACCACTGTTTGGAGGTGATGATGCAACTATGTAGTATACTTGGTGTTGTGAGTGGCAACACTTTACAACCATCTGTGTCTGGTGTGGAATTCATAGATGGTCAGTGTGTACTATACCATCCAGAGTTACTTCAATATACATCTGTGTGATATATTTTATTTTGCAAATGTAAATAATGGCAGGCCTATGGTTATGTATGGATATGTGTCATTACTTATTAGCATAGTTGCTATATGAGGCTTCTTCAAGGTGTCTCATTGTTTAGACTGCATCAAGGTGAGTGGGCTTCCTGGACTATTTTGTACATGTTGTATTTGTAAACAGCAGCTTCTGTCACTTACTGTAGAAGGTAGTACTGACAAACATCACCATTATGGATTGTAATTCCCTGCAGATCTGTCTTACAGCATATCAGGCATGGCTGTATGTATATATTTGTGTAGATCTATAGACAAGGCATCAGAGTGTAACTTACTCCAGCTGTCAATGTCCTTTGTGTAAACCTGAGTTTGGACATTGGGTATCCCGGCCCTTAGGAAGATGTGGGTAACTTGGATGATGTTTTTGAATCTGAGTCCTCACTTAGGGGGCTCATTAGGTATTCCAAACTGTACACATGCTGTGTTATGGTTGGATTAACAGCACAGGCACTTCATATGTGCCACTACATTGTTCAGTCATATTGTTGACAGACAGGTCTGATATATTACAAACTCTTGTGACGTGGTGCACTATTTCTTCCTTGTTATTTCAGTTTGCATCATCCACTTATGGTTATGCATATGACTTTGTCCTCCTATAATTATCCATGTGAGGCATTATATGAACTGGTGAATAAAATCATGTCAGCTAGTCTTGCGGGGTGAACACAGGGAGACTGATACGTGAGGACTGGAGGTTTGAACCTGGTATCTGCATACATAATGCTAAAGGGAGGGGTATATGTGATCTGAGTGGCATTTTCTGGGGAGTAACATATGGTGTGCACATTCTGAAGTTGTTCTTAAGGTGAATCTATAGTGCTGTCATTGATTGGTATGTGCTTTATTTGCTGCTTCCTATGTAATAAATGGTATGACAGCTTGCCAGAGCTGTTGAGGATCTGTTCTACAACATAGCAGTAGCCTAGTCTATTGGAAAATAATATTGGCATTTCTGTACATATGATGGTAAAGTGTTAAGGTGTCTGCACATATACCACAACAGAGCAGGTAATTGAAAGAAACACTGTTAAACCTCACAATAGGTCCAGAAACAGTAATATTCAAATAGATACTCCTGCTGTATACACTTGCCAGAAGTGTACAGGTGTGAGTCCTATAAAAACAGATGCCATCCCAATATTCTTATTCTTTTGGCTATTGTCATGATGGTTTGCCACACCACATCATCTGCTTACATTTCCTCCATTCCTCTGCATCCTGTTCTGTCACAAAAACCACCTGCCTATCCTCAGTCACAACATCCATGAACCTAATATTAAATCTCACTGTTTCCCTCCTACCTGCCAACTCAGTCCTTAGCATCCATCCCCAAATAAACCCAACATCCATCCTAAGCACATGCTCAAAGCAACACAGTCTCATCTCTCAAGACTTGTGTCCAAACCATTCAACCTTGTGCTTACACTGTCATATACTGATTACTAATCCTGTCCATCCTATGCACAACCAATGCAGATCCTAAAATCTCTAACTCTTCCAGCTCATGCTATGACTCCTGTTTTTTGTTAGTGCCACCTTCTCCAAACCATATCACATAGCTGTTGTCTGTACACTCTTGCAGACCTTCCCTTTCATTGTTATTGGTACCTGTCTGCCATAAATCAATCCTGCCACTCTTCTACACCCACTGAACCATGCATGCACTATCTTCTTCACCTCCCTTCCATACTCAGCATTACTGTGTACCTTAGCTCCCAAATTATCAATATAATATACTTTCACCAACTGCACTTCCTGCAGTCTAACCATTCATCTATTCCCCCTCGCATTTCCAGACATACATTCTGTCTTAGTCATTATGCCATTCATTACTCAACTCTGTATAGCATAACTTCACCTCTCCAGGGTCTCCTACACATGTTCCCTTATCACAATATCATACACAGATGTCATAGTCCATGGAGACCCCTCTGTGATCACCTGTGTCAATCTGACCATCACCATTGCAAAGAGATGTCATGATGTTAGTGTATAGCATGAAAGTAGTGCCACTGTTTGTCTTATATCACATGAGGTTACATATTCCTGTCTGCCAGGCCATTGTGTGCTCATGGCCTGTTGTGAGTAACATTTTTTCAATATTCTGATATAGCTGATTTACATCAGCTGTGTTTGTTGAAGACATGAGGACAGTGTACCATACACAGTGGTAGAATTATCTATATAATATCCACCAGTAGCTCACACACACCCATAGACACCAAGTTGAATACAGTGAGATAAGAACCCCTTCCTGTCTAGGTTAACTGACTGGAGAACACAGTACTTAAGGCATGCATCACAGCACAAGTCTGACTTTAACAGGAGACTGCAGGTGATCTTATAGTAGATGACATCAGCAGGTGCTGTGGGGAACAGGAGGTTGGAGGACTGCTAGACATTGATGTTTGATGCAAACACAAAAGGACTGAAAAACCAGTCCCATTTCCAACCCAGTGTTGAATACACACACACACACACACACACACACACACACACACACACACACACACACACACACACACACACACACACATAAACACACACACACACTCACACTCACACAGTCCTCTTAATGGATACAGACACACACACACACACACACACACACACACACACACACACACACACACACACACACACACACACACACACACACACACACACACACACACACACACACACACACACACACACACACACACACACACACACACACACACACACACACACACACACACACACACACACACAAAACAGGTTGGCTCCTGTGAGATTAGAGCCCCTACCTATCCAGGTTTACAGACTAGAAAACACAGCACTTAAGGTACACACTATGGCACAAGTCTGACTTTAACAGGAGAATGCAGGTGATCTTATAGTAGATGGCATCAGCAGGCCTTGTGGGGCGGGGGCAGGAGATTGGAAGACTGCTAGATATGGATATTTATTGCAAGCACAGAAGGAAAACAAACACCATGCCAGTTTCCAAAGTAGTGTTGACTACACACACACAGTCTCCTTACCAGTGATGGACACACACACACACACACACACACACACACACACACACACACACACACACACACACACACACCAAGTTGTCTGCAGAGAGATTAGAACCCCTACCTATCTAGGTTTACAGACTATAAAACACAGTCTTAATGCACGTGCCATTACAAGTTTGACTTTCACACAACTTACGGTGTATGTATAGTAGATGACAGCATCATAGGACATGGGGAACACCAGCTTGGGAAGCCTGCATGGGCACATCACTTCTTAGTGTCATCGGAGGCTAGTATACTAACAGTAGTATACAGTTCAGAAGCCATATATGTGTAAGAGCACGGATGCCTTATTGAGCATATTTGGATGCTTTCCTTTGCAGTACAGACTGATGAGCATAACATTTTAGCCATTTTCATGAGGGAGCACACAACATTATATATTACACCTTGTTTTCTGTTAGATGTATGCGTTATAGAATTAAGAAGATCCCATGGCTGTACTGATTGTTGTTAAGGTTAGTTGTGAGTAAATGAGTAAGCACATTGGCTTGTTCATACTAAGATGAACAGAGGAGGGCTGCCAGCCACAACTCTGTGCTGAGGTACCAGATGATTAGAGGCCTCTGAGCTTCCTAAAAACCATACATTGCCTGTTTTCTTGATTATTTTTACTATGTGTTGCTTATTTTTACTGTCTGTTGCACTTTTATCAATTGCTGCCTACTTTATTACTGTATTTTATTACTATAAACAAATGTGAGCCATTGTACTGTAACTGTCTTACTGGGTCTGGTAATCACTTTTTGTTACTGTTTTCACTGTTTGCAAAGCTTTTTGTTATTTTCACTGTTTGTAAAGTATTTACTAGAAAATTTCTCTGTTTGCGAAGCATCTGTTTGTTTTGTTCTGATTTCCCCCAAGGAGTGTGTTATATAACTGAATTGTTTGCAGCTAAAATATTCTTTAGAGTTCCCTTGCTCTTTTTTACTGTTTCATACATTTATTTAGTACCTTACTGCTGTTTGACTGCTGTGGTACATATTTCTTTAGTGTTTAGAGCCTAAATAGTGCCGCTAGTAGCTGTAGCATAGTTCAGATACAGGTTTGCTGCATCTGAGCTTGTTTGCTTGTAGTGACTGTTTGTTCTGAGCACATTGTCAAGGCCATCTTGGATTGGAAAGGGCCCTTCTGCACACTAGTGAGAGGATTGTTTTGACTGGTACCTGGCTGGTAAAGGTTGTTTGGTCTAGGGCTTGGAGTAAGCACCTCATTGTTTCTTTTCAGCTTTTTAAAAGTTTTTTTTTTAGGTTTTATCTTTCTGATATTTAAGCCATACCCTTGAGTGGGTTTCTACTTGCTCATACCAAGCTGAACTGAGGAGGGCTACCAGCCACAACTCTGTGCTGAAATACCACATGACTAGAGGTCTCTGAGCTTCCTAAAAAACAGAAGTTTCCTATTATCTTTACTTTTTATTTACTATTTATTGTTTATTCTTTCTTTTTATTGCACCTTTTATTGTCTGCTGTCTACATTTTTACTTTTTACCGTATTTTATTACTATAAATGTATATGCATTGTTGTACTGCAATTGTATGCCTTACTGGACCTGTTAAATCACTTTTTGTTACTGTTTTCATTGTTTGCAAAGCTTTTTTCTATTTTCTCTGTTTGTATTTATTGGAAATTTTCTGTGTTTGTAAAGCATCTGTTTGTTCTGTTCACCCCCTCCAGGAGTGTGTTATATAACTGAATTGTTTGCAATTAAAAGCATTCTTTAGAGTCTCCTTGTTTTTTTGCTGTTTAAAACATTTATTTATTGTCTCACTGCTGTTCTTCAGATGTGGTACACATTTCTTTAGTATTTTCAGCCTAAAATAGTATAGCTAGTAGCTATAGCATAACCCGGATACAGGTTTTGCTGTATCAGGGCCTGTTTGTAGTGGGTGTTTGTTCTGAGCACATTTTCCAGGCCATCTTGGATTGGAAAGGGCCCTTCTGCACTATAAGGAGAGAATTGTGCTGATTGGTACCTGGCTGGTAAAGGTTGGCCGGTCTAGGGCTTGGAGTAAGCACCTCATTGGTTCTTTTGAGCATTTTTTTTAGGTTTTAACCTTCTGGTATTTAAGCCCCACCTTTGAGTGGGGTTCTGCTTGTTTGCACATTGTGCAACACTGCACACTTACTGTACAATTGTGGGACATGGCCAAACAAATAATTTTGACAATTTTTCCCTTAGCTACAACTCTGTCCCTTTAGTGTAGTCCTCATCTCTAGCACATTTTCAGGAAAAGGGGCACTACTAGTGAAACTGTGTTGCACCCATTGTGATAGCCTCAAATGTTTTTCTGCGGTCCTGCTCTACTGAGTAGTGTAGCACAAAGCCTAGACTCTGAGGTACTGTCACACCTTGCCTACTAGTTATTCCTTTGTGTGACCCCTTTTCCTGCCATATACATACAATTTGGAGGGACAACTTCCCACAATTTCTCCAGCCAGCTTGGTCGACATGGGTATCTTGAAGCAGTGTGGCAATTGCTTCATGTACACAGACAACACTCTACTTCTAGTCCACACAAACTCAACATGTGAGAGATGCAACTATATTAAAAACCTTGAATCCATTCTCACTCACACGCCAGCCAGTACATCTGACACTGAGCAGGTTGTCAGCAGGCACACCTCACCACCTACTCCACCCAAACCCGGACTCACTTCAGTATCTCAAAATTCTGAAACATTGAATTTCATATGACCGAGACCATATGATCGATGTTTTGGAATATGGAAATTCCGAAACAAATCCAAAAAAAAAAAAAAAACAATTTAAATGTTTCTGCAAGGAGGCAAGCCCCCCTGCACCCCCTACACCCCCGCTACTTAAATATTCCAACTTGGAGATTGTACTACAGCAAGGAAAAGGGAAATCTAACATTCTGCGCTGTATGCAGATCTCTATTCACAATGTTGGGATTCCAAAAGTTCGATCATATGGTCTCGGGCATATGAAATTTGATCTTTCAGGATTTCGACATTGTGATGTGTCCCCCCCAAACCCACATCACACATGCCTACATATGCGGAGGTCTTCACCAGAAACTTACCAAAACACCACAGACCTTCCAAACATAAACACAAGCACACTACATTTAATACTTCCTCTGCAGAATACAATACACACAATAGCTCATGCACCTGTGTCTCACCTATCAAGCCCATAAGGCTAAACACTAAACCTTATATATTAGTTACAGGTTACTCCATTTTGAGACACACAGATGTCCTTCTCACCAGGCTGGATAAGGAAAAAGTCACGGTCAGCTGTATGTCAGGTGCCAGGATCCGCCATATCACATATGCATTCAAGTCTCTCAACAACAGGTACTGTTGACTCTGTCATAGTCCATGTTGGTCTGAACAACTTGAGATGTGCCTCACTGGGCTATATGAAGAGAGCTATGTCTGATCTCTAAGACTATGTGTCTCAGGCAGGTATGTCCCTAGTCTTAAGCAGCATTTTACCTTCACCTGGAATGATGCCTCAATATAAACAGAAAATTATTGACTTCAATAATTGGCGTAGTTCTTGGTGTCGTTCTAAGAGTATCTAATATCTGTCAGCTTGGGATGACATGACTGACATACCTTGATGCTTTGTCAGAGAAGGTCTTCATCTGTCACCCCTGGGATTTCAGGTACTGTCTAAGGCTCTTGCCACCCCCATAGTGCCTTTTTTAGGCAGTGTCACAAGAACAAAACTCCAGACATTAAAATACAAACCAAAAGCAACCTCAAGGTCATGCTGTTAAACACTTGGAGTCTTAATATAAAACTGCACTCACTGGAAGCAGTCCTTTCCCTGTAGGATGCAAGCATTTGTGCAGTCATGGAGACCTGGTTCAAGGCTGTGGAGAGCACCCCAGCTCTACTGGGTTACACCTCCTTCCACACATTCAGACCACAAACAGAAGGCAAGAAAACTAAAGGAGGTGGTGTATCGATATATATCAAAGATAAATACACCTCCAAATTGGTTAAACAGTATGATACCACAGAGATACTTCAGGTATCAGGTGTTGGTAGGACACCTATTCAAGTCATTTCCAGCTACAGAACCCCCTCCATGAATAAGGGCACCCACTCTGCCTAGCTGGATAAACTTGAGTCTATCAAGATACATCCGAATACCATAGTTTTGGGCAACATTATCTACCCTAGCATTGACTGGGTGAATTACTTGTGCTCAAACTCACCTGCCCAAAGGTTTCTTGACTTTGTCAACTACAACGCCTTGGACAAGCTGGTTGACACCACCACTTGAGGTACCAACATCCTGGATCTGGTGCTTACAAATATGGGAGACCAATGTAGCACCCCCACTGTGAGTTAATCCATGGTGAGATCAGACCACAAATCAGTCTCATTTGAAGTAAGTATCACAGCTGACCCCCTCACAGCAGCAACTAGACTAAAGAACTTCTCCAAAGTAGATTATAACCTCTTATGGGATGGTTTAAATAACTTCACTGCACCTCCCCCCTCAAATGGAACTGGTAACTATGCTGAGCTAAACACCAATGCCCTATGCAAACACCTGTATTACTGCATTGACTCAGCAGTACCTGTTAAGTCCAAAACTATCTCTTCAAGGAATGGCAAATCTGCCTGGTGGACAACCGCCATTAACAACCGTTACAATAAAAGGAAACAACTGCTGACTAAGAGTAATAAGGAGTGGGCTTTAAACTGGAGACACTCCCTCCTCAGCTTAAATAAGCAAATAACATTGCTTGTGAAGTCCCCCAAGGCAAATTTTGAGTTCAAGTTAGCTTCCTCAACAAAGATCAACCATAAGGCATTCTTTAGTTACATCCATAACCTAAAATGTAAGGCCAGCATTTGTGCCGAACTGGTATTTAATGGTAACACATATACTGAGCCAATGAACATAGCTAACCTGTTAGCTGACAGGTTTGGTGAAAACTTCACTCCCCTGTCCTTGCCACATATACCTCATGATATTCCTGCCACCTGTCCTCTACCTTGTATCTCTAAAGAGCAGGTTGTAAACACCCTCTCCAAGGCCAGAAACACAGCAAAAATGGGACCTGGTAACAGACTGCATCCTACATTGGCTCACACAAGAATTAGCATCGACATTGGTTTCAATCACAGTCTAAGCACCAGCTTCATCCCAGCTGAATGGAAAACAGCCATCATTGTCCCCTTGCACAAAGATGGTGTTTCTACTGACTTGGGAACTACAGACCTATTAGCCTGACTAGCCTTATCTGCAAGGCTATGGAAAGAATCATCATGGACCATTTCAACAAAGATATAGGTAATCTCCAAACACTAGATCTTACTCAGTTTGGATTTGTCAATGGGAGATCATGCCTATTAAACCTGGTGGACTTCTTCAAGACAGTCAAAATAGGAGAATCCACTTCCAACAGCAGACCCATAACAAGTGATCAGTCCTGGGACATCTACTGTTTGGAATCTCTTTCTACAAAGTACAAGTTAAAACCAAGGGACTGTGGCTGATGAAGTTTTCTGATGACTGCAAACTGGGTGCGGTCATAGAATCTCCAAACAATGTCAATATCCTTCAAGAAGGTCTTACATAAACAAATGACTGTTGCCAAAGTCATGACCTCAAACTCAATGCAAAAAAGTATTATCATCCCTTTCAGTTAGAGCAATGCTCCTGCAAATTACCACATCAATGGCAATACCCTAAGTACACACTCAGTGATGAGAGATCTAGGCACTCAGGTTGACAGCAGCCTTGCATTTGATCACCATGTTTCCACAGTGGTAAGAAGGGCATTCTATATGGCTCATCTCATAAGTAAGGGCATTGCCTCTAGAAAAGGAAAAGTTACCACCTCACAGTACTCTTCACTCATTAAGCCAATAATTTAGTGCAACACCCCTTTTGGTATGTACCTTTCAAGTCATTTTTAGCAATTGGAGAGACCACAAAGGTTCTTCACAAGGAAAATTCAAGGTCCTCAGCAGCCATCCTATATGGATCAGCTGAAATCACTGTCACTTTATTCTGTTTCATACAGACTACTCAAAGGTGATCTCTACCTGGCATATAAGGTGATCTCTGACTCTGCTTTATTGGAAATGCTGCATATTTGCAAGTCAAATGGTACATGGGTTACTCACTCTAAAGACCTAAACCTGGTATGTGACATCAACAGAACCTGCTGGAGGGACAGATATGTCACGCAGAGGTTTCCACACCTTTGGAATAGACTCCCACTTCACATCAAACAGAGCACCTCATTGGCCCTCTTGAAACACAATCTGAATGATTGGATGGGTAACTGTAAATTCACCGCTGGGGTTCCACTTGTGTCCCTCTGGATAGGGGCAATAGGTACTGATCGTTGCAACAATGGTAAATTTGGCTAGGCTCTGGCCATTAGTCTAGTAACTTCCTATGATCCTATGATCCTATGAACTGTCTGTACAGATAGTTACTCTGTGCCCTCAGTTTGCAATGTTTCCACATCTTGGAAATATAAAACATTAAGAACACAGATCTATGTATGTGATGTAATATTTAACATACCTCTCAACTTCATAGAACATGACATCTGCACATGTCTTTAAACATATTAAATGCCAAGCTTATTTTATAGCAATACTAGTTATCTCAGTAACTAGCCATGTGTCATTATACCTAGTTTGGTATTATTTTCCTATTTTACTTGTGTATTTCCTTCCCTTTTCATACACAAGGAGCCCATGGAAATGTATATTCTTAAAAGTCTAAACAAATTCAACATAAGTGAAGGAATAGAATATACCCCATTAACCCTCCCTGATATTTATGAAATGGGACACTCTAAACATTCAGTATAACACCAGTCTCACAGCTGAAGGAAATAATATATATAACTATTAATCTCAGTTAAGAGAATTATCACCCTCTATATCAAACAACATAGGCAGGAACTCCAAATAATAATACAGGATTATATATAAATATATATGATATATAACTAACTAGGAAAGTCATATTTTAACTCTTACTCCCAAAATGTATAGCAGGTTTCGAAGTCTACCTACTATGCAAAGTGTCTGATGGATCTTAGAAAAACAGTAGATTATTGTATAATAGTTAGCTTTGTAAATGGGGTTATATCACCTCTTTCAGATAGCAGTAGCTCATGGGTATGCACTGGGGGTGATCTGAGGGGGGTGGGTTGTCACATTTTAGCTTTATTAATATATGTAACAATCAGTAAATCCTCCACAGTACAAGCCAAAAATATCATATACAATCATATAAACTGTCTAATCTTCACCCTATTCACTATATTAACAACTACCTAAATGCTAGAGTAGTGCTCTAATGGTATCACTGGAATCCTGGAATGTTAAAGGATTGCAAAATAGCAAGAAACATAATCTAATCCTACATCTAATCTGTAAATCAAGTGCTGAGATATCACTATTCCAAGAGACCCATATGACCAAAGTCCAATGGGAAAGGGATTCAAAAAGAAATGGATAAAATCAATAATAGCCACAGGAGCTGACACCACCTCTAAAGGGGTAGCAATAATTGTCAAAAAAATCTTTTAAAGGTATCATTATGTCTAGTAACTTTGATCCTAATGGTAGGTGGTGTTATATGATATGCTCCCTCCAATTCTTTAGTAAAAACATCTTAATATTAAATGTATATGGCCCATGCATATTCCAAATTGATTTCATATACAAAATTTATACAATCTTAGAGAAATACCCAAACCTTCTCTATGTATTAGGTGGATACTGGAATATAACTATCATTCCTGAGCTCAACAGAACAAGCAAAGAGAACAAACAAACTTCTGTCCTAACAAAAATTATAACTGAATTAATGGATGATTTTAATATATATGATCCCTTTGAAATGTGTAGAAATAATCCTGAAATCAGTAAATTTACATTTTTGTCAACCCCCCCACAAACCATGGTCTAGAACTGACTTCTTCCTAATTTCAACTAGTCTCTCAAAATATGAAAAAAATTACTATCATGATACTAGAACCATACCTGACCATTCCAAAATAAATCTGAAAATTAAAGAAACCAAGTCAAATAAAACTGACCAATATGTATCAAATTGGTCCTTAAACCCAAACCTTCTTAATAAAAGGGAATTCTTCCAGGAAATCCAAGAACTTCTTGAACAAACTAACAACTTTAATCTAGGAAAGACTAGCATTCCTTATTATATACAATGGACCGTGACTATGGTAACAATACTAATCCAAAAAGCATCACTTCTCAAAAAACAAGCTAAATCCCAACTTGTCCACCTAGAACTCAAATTAAAAAGTATAGAAATGGAACTCCAAACCAAATACACTGCAGATTTAGAAAAACAGATGCTTTTGACTCAAAAACAAATTCAAGAAATCCAAATGAACCAACTCTCCCTCAATGAACTCAGGCTCATAAACAAATATGCTGAATGGGTCCAAAACCTTTCTAAAATACTGGCCAGAATAATTAACATTAAACCTTCCCCCTCTAGAATAAAACAAATTAAGTACAATAATAAGACATTCTTCTCGGATAAGGAAATCATTCAAGGAGTCACATTCTGAAAATTACCTCAGTGCTTTAAAATTCGCACTAGCAAATGAAGCTCAGATAAATCTCCTCAAGGCACCAAAAAACGCTGATGAAATACTTCTAGCCATCAACAAACTTAAATCAAGAAAAGTCTCAGGCCCTGACGGATACTCACCTGAATTCTATAAATCCTTCAAGAAACAACTAGCTCCGCTTTTACTTAAGGTATATAATTATGTAATAAAATTTGGCATAACCGATCTTTACATGAACAATTTGAAGACAATTTGTATACCTAAACCTAATACAAATGATCATAATCCTAACGACTACCGCCCAAACACCCTAATTAACTTGGATATAAAAATTCTATCAACAGTACAGGCGCACAGACTAAACAAAGTACTCCCTCACATACTATTGAATGAACAGCTAAGATTCATGAGTAACAGAGAGGTTTGGGACAATACATTAACAATAGAAGCAATAATAAACATGACAGCAAAGGATAATTCTTCCAAATACGCGCTCTCAGTCGATGCACAAAAGGCCTTCGAAAGAGTCAACATAAACTTTCTCTATAAAGTCTTAAAATAATTTGCTGTCCCTGAAGAATTTATCGACATGGTTAGGGTGCTTTATGACAAAGCCACTACTACATTATACATAAATAAAAATAAATCAAATCCCATCCCAATAGTCAATGGAACAAGGCAGGGATGTCCACTCTCTCCTTATCTTTTTAACTTCTACTTAGAGCACTCCTTTTAAAATTAAGCCAGAAAACATTCAAACACCTCGTTTACATTTCCAAAATCCAAGTTAAATATACTGTGTTTGCAGACGATCTAAACATTTACTTTGAATTTCCCTCCACAGATCTAGCAAAGATATTACATTTTATTGACAAGTTTTTTGCAGTCTTAAACTTGCCATAAACCCAAGTAAATCAGAAAAATTCCTGTTAAACCCCAAAAGTCACAAAAAATTCTTCTTCCCAGAAATAAACATTAGGGTAGATTATACACTCAAATACCTAGGCATCACATACACTCATCCTCATAAAGATATAATAAAGAAAAACCTAAATAAAGCTTGGTCAAGGGTTACTGAAGATCAGGGCAGATGGAAAAACTTAAACCTTTCTTTACTTTCAAGGGCAGCAATTATAAAAACGAACATTTTCCCTAAAATACTCTATCATCTTAATGCCACCAATCAAAGCATTCCAAATAGCTTCTTCGCAAAATTGACAACAATACTAGGCAAATTCATATGGTACCCTAAGAACACTAGGATTAGGTATTCAAAATTAACTCTACCCAAAGAGAAGGGTGGTCTGAATCTTCCTGATTTTCAGACATACTATCTTATTATCAGCACCATTCATATTATAAGATTAGTTAAGTATGAAACTTTGGACATATCATGACACCCTCTTTGGATGAAAATTTACTGCCAAAATCTCAAAGCCTCAAAGGTAAACCCTAAGGCGTTACCCTTCCTTAATGGAAAAACTTTGAATGGCCTAAAAATCCATCCAACCTTAAGTAATAATATGGCATGTTTTCAAAAACTCATATCCTCCCTAAATCTAAATAATGTATTAACTACGGCTCAACCAATACACTTAAACCCTAATATCAGACAACAATAATATGCTAAACTTAGAAAATTATCCAATCATAAAGGAATGTACAGTCTGGGATTTTTATCAAATCAAGGATCTACCACTGACTTCTGTCATAGACTTCCTAGCAGCAAATAAAAAATATTGCATAATTATCAAACAGATTCTATACCTAGTAACTCTGATAACAAAAATTAGTACAAACCCAAAATGACTTCCAACTATTTCATCATATCACATTCCTTTTTACATTGAAAACTAAAATGATATCTAATAGTTATAGACTAATTACTCAAATCATATAAGTTATAAATACTGTGCTATCTTCTCTCGAACCAATAGAGGAAACACAGTATTATGCGACCACAAGAACGTTTATTGAAGCAAATAACATTGATACAGTAATACAAATCCGTATGAGTTAAGCGCTTTCACCTACAATACTTAGGCTTCTTCAGAACTCATATAAAAAGTCCGTGCGCCATTTTAAATAACCTTTTTGGCGCGAATTTAATCCAAAGAGCCTTTTACATTTAAAGTGCCATAGAATAAAATAATAATATTTAATATTAACATATTAACTAAAACTGAATTAACCAACCTGCTAAAACATCCTCCTACTAATCGCTTACTACATTTAATGTTAACTATCTGTTCATAAATACATTCATATGATACAGTTGTATACTCTATTCTTTTCAAGCATCCTTCTCAATGTATATCCTTCTCATACGTGTCATTTTCCTTGTATTATCGTTACATATAAATATAAGTCCTGTTTTTTAATTTTTTATTTATTAATTTTTTAGTAAATTATATACTTGTAATGATGAATATATAGGTGAAACATAACTTTAATACTACTAAAATTAGTAATGATTTTAAAAATACTGAGTTCTAAACACTAATTGTTGAATATAAAACTATTTATTCAATTAACAGTAATAATTTAAAAATAATTTAAAAATAATAATACTCTACATTTAATGTGCTATAGTGTGTATGTGATGGGTGAATATGTGCAAACTGATCATTATTTCAATAGCTGTTGAATTAATAATTACATTCTATAAATGTTGCATCCAGAACAATGTTTGTATTAATATTAATATAATATCTACCTTATTAAAATAACCAATACTAAACAATATTAAATATTGATAAATATTTCTATATTTTAGTGAATTAATAAAACTAAATTATTATGTACAATGATAACTTAAATATAAATATTAATAACTTAAGTATAAATATAAATATTTGTATCCAAATGTCTTAACTACTTAATATATAATCTAAAATTGATCTTAATATCATAACTTTATAAAATCTTATGTCTATAAAAACCAAATTTGCTCATAACCATATATGTAATGAAACGAGTCGTAACTAAAAAATGTGAACTTTTTATTATTTATTTACATTTAACTATTTTTGTTAATTATTTATTGAATAACAAGGGTTTGATGGCTATGGTGTCACAGTCAATGTATGTCCTACTTACTGCAGCAAGTTTAAAAGCAATACTAGCGCACAAGCTAGTTTCGTAATGCAGCCAGATGAAAGTGAAACAAACAAAAAAGAGAAAGCTAGTAACGGCTCAACCAGCCGGCTAGATTCTACACCAGGAAACAACTCGGAAGGATTAACATCTTCTAAGCACAAAAATCTTTCAGGGGACAGTGCAGACATCGATTTACCGGCTGGCCAGTGCTCCAAACACACTATGGACATTATCGGAATGGACTCTACTGGTTTCACATTCGATTTTTCTATTTATGACTTTGAGGAGGAGGAAGAATTCATGACGCGAACTGGGACTAAACACAAGCGTGTGAAGCCCGTTAAGACCTACGCTCACTCAGTAGGTACTTCAATGGCTAATAAAGGTACTGAAGCAAAAATTGATACACACATTAAGGCTAAAAGCGACAATAGCAACAAAGGCTATTTGAACAATTTTTTAAACAGTGATTGTAATTTTGACGACTTTAAGAAGGGGAACGACAGAGTCCCCATTAACAGGAATGAACAAAAGCTATCTTTAAAAGACAAAATTTATAAGATGGGTGATATTATGAGCAAACTGGACAGTTTAAAAATAGAGAACGCTTACTTAAGCAAATGTTTGGTTTTAAAGGTTGTCCCAATGGGACTACGTTTTTTTAAGACACCATTGGGTATTAATATTAATGAAACTGTTATGAAAGATTTTAACGATTTTTTCGATGAATGTGGATTCAAATTCATGAGGATGTTAATTAAATATAATGATGAAGCATTATCACAACTTATTAATGAGGCAGAGAATTTAAATGGAGAGATAGAAAGTGACTTATTGTTTGAGGAATGGAAAAATTTGTACTGCAAGCAGTTTACTATTGTAGAAAAGAAATCCAAAATGACACATGAGAGAAAAAGTAAAAAAATAAACAGAGACATTATACAATACAAAGAAAATAGGGTATATAGATGGAATATAGATAGGGGCTATAGAATCAATAAGCACTATAGAAATGATAACCAGGGTTATGAACAAGAGAAAGAGAATATTGGTACAAGGGGTGACTATTATGAAGAAGGTAAATATGAACAGTATGACAATCGGGGGGACACAATCAAAATTTTCAAAGGAATTGGAATCCCCAGTATTGGAAGGGAGTAGGCTTCAAGGGGAGGAATTTACACAGTCGTCAGTATTCACAAACAGTATATTACAGGCGATAGAACAGGAATTACAACTAAACAATAACCGTTGTAGCAAAGATGATGTGGAAACAAGAAGTCTAAATAATACACAAAATACATATATGAATGGTGAGTTTAAAATCTACAATTTCACCAATTTTAAGGTTGAAGACGTTCATTACAAATTGTTATCTAGAGGTATGAAATTCATACCTACCCCAAGTTACGGGTTAGTTGACCATTTAATAGAAACTAAACTATTTACACGTAAATTGAATTTATCTATTATGTTTCAGAATCAAACTAAAAACATATATAGTTCAGGGGTGGGAGAAGACAGATTGTTAAAACCTAAAAGCACTTTTGTTCCACATATGAATCAAGTGGTTGAGCTTTTTGAAAAACAGGTATCAAGAGACCTGTACAAACTGGCTAATACAGTGAAAAATACTAAATTTAGGGACAATCTATCTAAAGAAGAGAGAATTGAGTTACACAAACTAAGGAAAAACAACAATATACGCATTATGAAGCCTGACAAGGGGGGTGGGATGGTTATTTACGATCAAATGGAATATATGTCTAAAATACACTCTATCCTCACTGAAACAGGCAATTATACTACGATATCTTTGAATGAAATCAATATTGCCTATCAGAGGATTAGTTCTTATTTAGAAGAATTTTGGATAGACAATCGAATTAACAATGACTTATATAACTATTTAAAAGTACCATATCCTAAAATGGCGAAATTAATAGGCATCCCTAAGATACACAAGGATG
Source organism: Protopterus annectens (assembly GCF_019279795.1). NCBI lineage: Eukaryota > Metazoa > Chordata > Ceratodontiformes > Protopteridae > Protopterus > Protopterus annectens. The sequence goes on along the minus strand of NC_056736.1, from coordinate 204,747,150 downwards.
CAGCCAACCCTCCATTTAGACCCATAGTGTCAGGTACTAAGGCTAAAACATTTCCCTTAGGAAAACTTGTGGATGTATGGTTGAAAGATGTTTATAAAGGTATACCGCATCTGTTAAAAGATTCCTGGGATTTTCTTAGAACATTCCCCACAAATACTGACACAAACAATCTTATATATGTAACTATAGATGTAATTGATTTATACTCCTGTATACCCAGTGCTCATGGGTTACACATGTTTTGTGAAAGTATTAGAAAACACACCTTGTTTGAATGGGACAAAATTTGTCTCATTATGGATTGTATGTCTCTAGTATTGGAAAATAATTTTATAGCATTTGAAGGAGGATTTTTTAAACAATGCAAGGGGGTGGCAATGGGCTCAGCCAGTGCCCCCATTTATGCGAACCTTGTTATGTTATATTGGGAGGAAGAAGTATTATTTAAGAGTGAGTATTATTCGTACATCTCCCACTATACGAGATTCTTGGATGACATTTATATCCTTTGGAAAGGAAGTATGGAGGATCTTAAAGAATTTATGTCATTCATTAACAAGAGTAGTGATTTTCTGAAATTCACCTATGAAATCAGTAAGGCAGGTTTACCGTATTTGGATACTATTGTTACTAATGATGTAAAAGGATTTAAATCTAACATTTATAGAAAGAATACCTTCTCTAATGATTATCTGCAATATGACAGTAACCATCCCAGGAAAATGTTACGTAACATTTTTAAAGGTCAGCTCATTAGAGCATCTAGAATGACATCTAGGTATGAGGATATGATGTTAGAAATGGAACATATAACAAAAATGTTTAAGGAGAGGAAATACAACAATTCACTGTTACAGGAAGTTAAACAGTATGTGACATCTCAGAGGGAAACTAAATACCACCCAATATTTGGAGTCAGTCTGCCAGTGGATAAAGAGACTGAAACTATCACCATAAATAAATATAAAATGGCTTTTATTTTGCCATATACACCATACGTTAACATAGTGAAGGAGATTTTGTTTAAACATTGGAATATATTTTTGGTAAACCCCGAGTTAACAAGATTATTGGGAGAGAAACCTCTCATTGTGTACAGGATGTCACATAATTTAAAAAGAATTTTAGAATCAGGGAATGTAACAAAATTTAGGAATGAAGGAAAAGAATTAGTAGTATCCACTAAAAAATGTGGTAACTGCAACCAATGCAGATTTATCATGTGTCAAACAGAAATTACTTTAAGTAACAGCAATAAGACAATAATTAGAAGTGTGAAGGGGAATTGTAATACAAAGAATGTGATTTATATAGCTAAATGTGACATGTGCACTGCGTACTATGTTGGGAAAACTGAGAGGGCCTTCAAAAAAGAATGTATGATCACTCGTATTGTATTAAAAAGAAGGATGGCAATAATGCTTTGTACAGGCACATAGAGAGACATGGAGACCAACATAGATTTAAATTCGCTATTATAGATCACATTAAATCGGATGCTATGGGGGGTAACATAAAGGAACTATTAAGTTATAAAGAAATTTGGTGGCAGTTGTACACCGACGCAGCCACATTTCCGGGATTAAACGACACCATAGCCATCAAACCCTTGTTATTCAATAAATAATTAACAAAAATAGTTAAACGTAAATAAATAATAAAAAGTTCACATTTTTTAGTTATGACTCGTTTCATTACATATATGGTTATGAGCAAATTTGGTTTTTATAGACATAAGATTTTATAAAGTTATGATATTAAGATCAATTTTAGATTATATATTAAGTAGTTAAGACATTTGGATACAAATATTTATATTTATACTTAAGTTATTAATATTTATATTTAAGTTATCATTGTACATAATAATTTAGTTTTATTAATTCACTAAAATATAGAAATATTTATCAATATTTAATATTGTTTAGTATTGGTTATTTTAATAAGGTAGATATTATATTAATATTAATACAAACATTGTTCTGGATGCAACATTTATATAATGTAATTATTAATTCAACAGCTATTGAAATAATGATCAGTTTGCACATATACACCCATCACATACACACTATAGCACATTAAATGTAGAGTATTATTATTTTTAAATTATTTTTAAATTATTACTGTTAATTGAATAAATAGTTTTATATTCAACAATTAGTGTTTAGAACTCAGTATTTTTAAAATCATTACTAATTTTAGTAGTATTAAAGTTATGTTTCACCTATATATTCATCATTACAAGTATATAATTTACTAAAAAATTAATAAATAAAAAATTAAAAAACAGGACTTATATTTATATGTAACGATAATACAAGGAAAATGACACGTATGAGAAGGATATACATTGAGAAGGATGCTTGAAAAGAATAGAGTATACAACTGTATCATATGAATGTATTTATGAACAGATAGTTAACATTAAATGTAGTAAGCGATTAGTAGGAGGATGTTTTAGCAGGTTGGTTAATTCAGTTTTAGTTAATATGTTAATATTAAATATTATTATTTTATTCTATGGCACTTTAAATGTAAAAGGCTCTTTGGATTAAATTCGCGCCAAAAAGGTTATTTAAAATGGTGCACGGACTTTTTATATGAGTTCTGAAGAAGCCTAAGTATTGTAGCTGAAAGCGCTTAACTCATACGGATTTGTATTACTGTATCAATGTTATTTGCTTCAATAAACGTTCTTGTGGTCGCATAATACTGTGTTTCCTCTATTGGTTCGAGAGAAGATAGCACAGTATTTATAACTTATATGTAGTTCTTCCTCGCAACTTTGTTTGTTCAGCAGTAATTACTCAAATCAAACAACCAGGATGTTATTCTTTATTCCAAGTACTGGATGAGTCATAACAATAAATTAACCATTGAGCAAAAATAGCGGCAATTGGCATAACAAAATTAACTCCATTTAACATTTAACAAATTAATCTACACGCAACTTATGATTAACAACAATGCCTACCACACACCACTTTTTCTGAGCAAAATATATCCCAACATATCTCCTCTTTGTCCCACATGTACTAGTTCAGTAGCAGACACTCTCCACATTTTCTGGTGGTGTAAAAACATCTACAAATCATGGTTCTCTTTAAGGGCAAAATTGGAGAAATCAGAATATATGAAATCCACCCTCTATGGGAAATGGCAATTTTAAACATTTTTCCTAACTCATACACATTTGAGACCAAACACATTGTGGTTACATCGTGTGCAATACTGAAATTGTATATAGCATTAAACTGGCTCGATAGATCCAAAGTGTCTTGGGTAGAGTTTAGTTCTTTAGCTATCAAATATGTTCTAGCAAATAAAATAAAAATAGTTAGCCATAAGAAACCATCATACTTCCAGAAATACTGGGAAAGACTTTTAGAGGTCCTCAGCTAGATCCTCAGTATGTTAGTTAGAGCACTACTCTATGTCTGCATTAAATCTCATAAGTAATAAATGTTCTTCATAAAGTTAGTAGAAAACCTAAATTAAATCATTGCTATAAGATGACTGTAACATATACATTGGTTACCAAAGCGCTTTCCAACGCACTGGCTATCTTTATAAAACTATGACATGAAAAAACTACCAGTCTTTAAATTTCCTATGTTTTGCATGTGTAAGTGACAACCCAGTGTACATAGTTGTAAATAGTTGCCTATAAGGCCCAAACTATAAGTGTATAATAGTTTTACTGAGAAAACAACATTGTTCATTATTAAAATGTCAAATATAATGACCAGTTTTTTTTTTATTTTTCCTCTTTACTGACAAGTTGTAAGCAATATAATGCATAGTTTAGTGTTGTAAGACATGCTCAACTTCTGTATTTAAAACAACAAAGGCAGATTTCATATATGCCCTGCTATTTTTAAGCACTATATATTTGCAATTGTATGTAATCACTTATTTGTGTATTTTCTATTTTGTGTTGAAATATTTCATTGTGGGCAATGTAACATGTGAAAATCCTAATAAAAATCATATTTGAAAAAAACATTGCCATAAAAACCTTGCAGTGTTGATGGAATGACAGGTTTTGCATTAGCATGCATTTTCTGAATGGTATGACATCCATAAATTAAATGTATGTCATTATTTTCTGAATTAATTCTCAAGATTTAGCAATAATGTCATATAAACAAAAATTTTACAGGGAACAGACTATAAATATTATTTAAAAATATCGACATTCTTCATAAATATTGACAGTTTAGAGCTATGATAGTTAGGCATAGTAAAAATGCAATGAAAATTGCACTAAGTGTACATTCATGCATGTTTCACTATTCACTCTTATACCTGTTTGTAAAGTGGTAAACAGTGCACAGAAGTGAGGCACATTGCTAACAGCCACTTTTCCTATTATGTAATGTATATGTCTTAGGGCAGCCCACTACTCTGAGTACTCCAGGCCATGACTTCACAATTGCTACGGGTATTGTATAACTATTATCTGCATATTTTCTTGTTCTGCAGTTTTGCACTTTGCACAAAATATTTCAGCATTATCAAAACTGTTTTCAGCATGTGATGAATCAAGCAAATCTGTACTAGAAATATTAAGATTCAAACATTATGGGACACAGAGTCAAAGTCTGTACAAAACATAAACTATAGCAAAAACACCTCCTAAACTTCAACTTACATCAATATTAGAACTAAAAACAGCACCATTAAAGCTTCATCAAGCAGGATGGCTGCCTTATGGGACACAGAGTCAAAGTCTGTACAAAACATAAACTATAGCAAAAACACCTCCTAAACTTCAACTTACATCAGGATTAGAACTAAAAACAGTGCCATTAAAGCTTCATCAAGCAGGATGGCTACCTTAGTCCTTTTGGCCACAGAAGCTGCTTTCTGGACTGGGGTAATTCCTCACACAGCCACCTTCATTAAAACTGGACACTGCTATCAAACTATGCACTGTATATACAAGTACATCTCTGACTTACATTTGGACACAGGCCAGTTAGTAGACACAACTCCTGTCAAACATATGAGAATAACTAACTATACCTCTCTCTGCCATACAATCCTGTGGTTATGGGTAGGGGGCAAAAACATTTACTGTTAGGATACAAAGTAGTCTGAAGTCAGACACAGCAATAGAGTGGAGTCAATTCTTAAATTATCTCTTGCATGATGTAACAGTATTCAGAGTGTTTCATGCCTGATGGATAACAATTTCATATGGTAACATTTTAGTACTGTAGGTGTGTGTACTCGCATGTTAACTTAAGTAATCTACAAAAGCACCACTATATATTTGCATACTGTAACAAGGTAAGACATCTATGAGGATATAAAACGTAAAAAGATGAATGAATCCAGTCAGAAAAGTATGGAACACCAATATTTAGTGCTTTCATTCACTTTATTTAACGTGTACTTCATCAGAAAACAACTCTCCCAGACACTAAAGCACTTTATATAATAAAGCTGTAATCACATGATCAATGGTGTCAAAAATTAATTAAATTCATTAAAGTAAAAAAATATGTAAAATATAATAAATAAATCAATTTACTAAATTATGTTAAAAATGTATGTATAACAATGTATATACAAGTATAAATATATATATGAATGTAAATGCACAGATGAAAATCTTAGATTTATTTAATTTGTAAAAAACATTTTATATTAACTAAATCATTCAGTCCTGGAGCATGGTCAGCTCCTAAATATACTTGCCAAATAGATTCTTTACATTCCAAAAGAAGTTTATTATTGCCAGTAAATAAACTGATGTCAACACTGTCTAAGACAGAAAAAATAAACTTTTTAAAATTAATACATTCCGTCGAATGTTTACCTAGTGCATTTGTCATGTCCTTTTTTTAACAGCCAAAATGTGTTCACTAATTCTTTTTTTGAGAGTTCTTGTAGTCATCCCAACATAGTAACTAGGGCAAGACTGACACTGGGCTAAATGCACTACCATTTCACTATGACAAGTGTAATATTTCTTAGACCAATGTGTAATGTTAAGATGTGAAAAATGAACCGAAGATGAATTGCTTAAAAATCTACATTGCTTACAATGATGGCAAGCATAAGTGCCCTTGGTGTTAATGTTTACTTGTTTGTCAGTAGCACATGTATCTACTTTCTTCTCTAATAAACTCTTCAAATTAACAACTTTTTTGAAGGTGAAATTAGGTCTAATGCCCACTACTTTGACTAATTCCTGACTACCTAACACAACCTTCCAATTTTCAACTATAATATCTTTAACACCAAGGGGGATGACTACAAAAACTCTCAAAAAAAGAATTAGAGAACTTCTTTTGGAATGTAAAGAATCTATTTGGCAAGTATATTTAGGAGCTGACCATGCTCCAGGACTGAATGATTTAGTTAATATAAAATGTTTTTTACCAATTAAATAAATGTAAGACTTTCATCTGTACATTTACATTTATATATATATTTATACTTGTATATACATTGTTATACATACATTTTTAACATGATTTAGTAAATTGATTTATTTATTATATTTTATATATTTTTTTACTTTAATGAATTTAATTAATTTTTGACATCATTGATCATGTGATTACAGCTTTATTATATAAAGTGCTTTAGTGTCTGGGAGAGTTGTTTTCTGATGAAGTTCACGTTAAATAAAGTGAATGAAAGCGCTAAATATTGGTGTTCCATACTTTTCTGACTGGATTCATTCATCTTTTTACGTTTTGTTTATTGGTTACTGGTTTTATTCATGAACAGTTATTTCGTTTTTCGTTTTATCTATGAGGATATGTAATAAAAAATGTTCAACACTACAGTGTAGGTTCAAGTCTTACCATGCATATGCGTTGGCTGACACAGCATTAGTTAAGGGCTGATTCTGTCTGATGCAAGCAGTACACAGCCAATACATGTATAGATAAAGCCTGTGTGAGTTGACCTGACATCAATTTTAATATATGCTTGTGAGTAGGAGGAAGGTGTTAGATTCTAGATGGTCAGTGAATCTGCTATGCATAGTATCTTAGCCAAAGAAAGGGCATAGTGAGCATGCCTAAGTCTATCTACAGGGACAGCAGCTGAGGGTTCCTCCTTCTAGTCCTCCTGTGACTGTGGCTGTGATGACCTAAGCACTAGTGGGGGATGTGTATCTATCCCCTTGTTTCTCCTGCTGCAGCTGTCTTCACAGGAGCAGATTGTGCAACAAAGCACAGACTGTGAAAATTTGTGTACATGTGCTTGGAGTATACTGCAAGGCTCCAACAGATATAACTGAGCACTGTAACTGATACTTCAGAAGCCCAAGCACATGCTCTATGATGTTCCTGGTTTGCGGGTGTGCCTCATTATGGCATTCTTCCATTGGTGTGTGTGCAATTCTAATGGGTGTCATCATCCACAGTTCCAGGGCATAGCCAGCATCCCCTAGTAAATGACCTATGGAATGTCCACCCTAGCAAACATCTGGTACAGCTGTGATGTGTGCCAGAAATGGGAGTTATGATAATTCCCAGAGTTGCCAGCACACACATTCAAGATAATACCCTGGGCATTGCACATGACTTGGCAGTTGATGGAGTGGTATCCCTTGCGGTTAATGTAAATTCTACCCTGCTCACCAGGTGGTGCCTTGATGTGCACATGAGTACAATCTATGGCACCTAGTACTTCAGAGTAGTGCACTACATGATAGAAGTTTTGCATATTGCTGGTCCTCAGCAGTGAGGGGAAAACATATTATGTTCACTGGCATGTATAAGCATAGCATCCAGAAACTGGTTGGGTATCCTGGATACTGATGCCTGTAACACCCCCATCATGTCCCCACTTGATCCTTGAATAGTACCTGTAGCAAATATTCTAAGGGCTACACATACCCTTAGTTTCCACTGGGATGGGTTCCCCCTCAGTTGGCTCTGGATGTGAGTGCTCACAGAGTTCTTGTAATGTGTCCCTGTCAACCCTGTGGTGTTCTACAATCTGCAGATCATGTAACATCTGATAGGTCACCCTAGGGCTGAACACTTTCCTCCTTCTCCATCTAGGCCTATTGTCATCAGCACAAGCAGCTCTGACTTCAGCCTTGAGCACATACAGATGTAGAATAGCTGCAGTAGCCCCTAGCATTATGTCAGTTTAAATTTCCAAGTCTCTACAACAATGTTGTTGAAGCAATAAGAGAAAATCAGAATGTAGGCTGTATACATACATTATACATTTGTTGACTAGGACCACCATCTGGTATTGGGTGCTTTAAATGACATTCACCTCCTTAGGATGTAATTGACAGGATTTAGAACTCCTGTTGCAGTGCACATTTCTGCGCTCTATGCAGTGATGTGCAGCAGAGTGCAGCCATGCATAATGACACAAAATCATGTAAAACATTTAATAATATCATCCCTATTGTCATGATACATACATAATATGGTAAATATGGATAATTGCACTTCATTTCTATAAACCACAATGCCAGTACAGTATGATTAAAAGGTGACATAACCTATACTTGAATCCAAGGCTCTGCACCATAGTCCATCTCCTAACAGTCATCATCATAGGACTTGAGGGGATTAGTGCAGTACAACCCCACTTACCAGGTTTGTGCAATGCTCAGACATTCTCATCCATGGAAAACACACACTGTGTAGGAGCTTACGTGGATTGTACAGCCCTACATGGTCTCTGATTTTTGTGATTCAACAAATTCACTCATTTTTTACATCATTTACATAATAACCATGCTGACAGCCTAGTAACTACATGGATGGTAACCATGGGAGCTGGACAACAGCATGGGTGCAACAATTTAACGATACAATGCAGGGTGTGACTGTAATTGTGACAGCATAACATACCAAATGATTTAATTACATTTGTTTTGTTTTTAAAATGTTTCACATGTAGTGGTACATTGCGCACATTTGTGCTAAAATAAAAATATGAATATTTATAGCCATTTTACACATATTCCAGATCCTTTTGGATATCTTCGGCCAGCAAATGCCTGTTTTTGCCTTTTTATGGGCATTCTGTCCATATTTTAGGACTACTGTATGCCATTGCTTCCATGTAGGCTCCTGTACATGGAAAATTTTCACGTACACGTCCAACACAGACATGAAGCCTACACAGTTGTGTGTGGGGTTGTTGAATCCCTCCATCATATTGATTTACTTCATTAGCATATAATTCCACAAAACTTTCCATTGGTGCATGTGAATACTCATGCTTGCGCATCCCTACATGGAGTTTACTGAATCTAAAACCTGCTGCACCCATTTTCCCTTCATGTTACAACGCGAACATGGAAAAACTGACTGTGTAAGCTTAACTGCATTTGCACCATATGAGAAAGACAGAAAACCAAAGTTGATCTATCATGTAAGGTTGTTAAAACCATGTAGGACAGATGAAACTTCTGTCATTAGCTTGAGTGCTGAGAAAGATACCAAAACAGTGAATCAGAAAATTTTAACCTGGTGGGCAAGACCAAGATGGTTTTGCTCTGTTGCATTTTAACCTCTCTGACAAGATTTTTACAAAAAAAAGAAATGCAAAGAAAACATTTCAAAGTATAACGGGTATATAATTAAATGACTTTTGAAAAAAAAATTCACGGAAAAAATAAGTTTGAAACCTTTTTCATTGCTTTTTCTTATCAAGAAAAACTTAAAGAACTAATTTCTTCAGAATGAGTCCCTCTAATCTCAGTGTGCAGGAGAATACAATGAAGAGAGACATTAAGTCTATACTCGGCAACATCAATGAACTATCTATAAAGATGGATACATTTGAATGCAAAATAGACAACATTTAGGAGAAATGTAAAAAACAGATAGATGTGCTGAGTGAAGATCTTAAACAACAATTTTTGCAAATTTCAAATATGGAAAAGGCAATGACTGATTCAGATGAAAGAATTATTGAGATTGAGGATAATACTGAATTTTCCCTGAAACAAAATTTTCAATTTCAGGAAAAAATAGAAGGTCTAGAAAACAGACCCAGAAGGGTCATAGGATCATAGAAGTTACTAGGGTATCAAACCTGAGGTCATTTCAAGCCTAGCCATTTCATCCCAATGTAATACTACAGAAACTCTAGTCAATACCCAACATTGTATTTATTAATGACTGCTCCTGTCCAGGAGGGCTGTGGGTGCTATCCCTGGTAAGAATTTACAGTGCCCCATTCACTTCTTCAGGTTCCTTTTGAACATTGTCATAGAGGTGCTCTTCTTCACATGAATTGGCAGCCTATTGCAAAGATGTGGCAGTCACTGGGAGAAAAATCAGTCCCTCTAGCATGTCCTGTTCAAGTCACAGTCCATATTTAGGTCCCTGAAATGAGTAGCTCTATTCCCATTTGATTTATGGATCTGCAGCAAATTCATTAGGTTTGGGTTGGAGATTCTTCTGTAAGCCAGGTATAAGTCTCTTCTAAGAAGGTTATATAATACTGAGTATAGTGACAGGCACTTTCATTGGTCTGTGTAAGGCACATGCTGGAGTCCCCTGATCTTCTTAGTTAGAAACCTCTGAGGTCTCTCCAATTCCTGCAGGTGCTTTGTATGGTATATGCCGAAGAAGGCATTATACTCAATTATGGGCCTGATTAGTGATGTGTATAGAGGGGATATGCAACAAACAGAAGTATACCAGATGAATGAAGGCTGAGTTAGCAGAAAATACAATCCAACAGGTAAAAACAAGCTTGACCATCATGGCTGATGCATATAAATCTTTAATAGAAAAACAATAAAAAAACAAAATGTAAACGGTAAATACTTTCACGGCTGGAGGCCACCTCATCAGGCCATAATACTTCAGACAAACAGTAGTATTGTTAAAAGTACAAGTTACCCAATCAGAAAAACAATCAGATCACATGGCTACTCAGCAAGTGATATGGGAAAACAATTCATAAGACCATTCTAAAAAACTGAAATGAATGCCCTAAGCCACATGCTTGTAAAACTGGATTGATAGAAACATTATTATTCAAACCAAGAGGTAAATCTACCTTTAATAAAATAATCCACCTAAGTTCAGCACTATCAGTAATGTTTCTGATGTCCCCTCCTCCAATGGTATTTTCAAAGCACTTTAAAACAGTAAATTTAAAAAATGAGCAGTGCCAGAATCAAACACATGTTTAGCTAAAGCATTTGTAAGGTTTTTGTTACGAATGTCCCCAACATGTTCAAGTATTCTGTCCTTCAGCATCCCATTTGTTTTTCCTACATAACAACTGCTGCACACTTGGAATTTGCATAATAAATCACATTCAAACTCTTGCCATCAGCATAAAAGTCAAACTGGATTTGATATCACAAAGAGAGATGTCTAATAGAGCTTGTAGTCAAAATATGTTTGCATGGTTGACAAGATTGACTTGGAAAAGTACCTGTACAATCTGACAAAGAAAAACTGTTGCATTTGGTATAATTATAGTACAGTTCTCTTTTTAAAAATGTATTATTGCAAAATGAGAAACTCGGAGTGGATCCTAGTGCCCTTCTGACTGTTTCATCTGTCATCAGAATTGGCAGGTTATTTTTTATAATCTCACAATTCAGTCCTACATTGCTTGAGTATGCAAGTACAACTCAAGGGATGAAAGTTTTTCTATCTGACTTATTAAGTGCTGCTTCGTTATATTCCTTAAATAGGGTTGTGCAGTAGTTTCCCTAAGGGAACATATTTCAGATACTGCTTCATCTACTTCCTTACAAGAGTAGCCTCTTTCCAAGAACCATTCAGACATCTCTGCTAGTGCTTCATCTGCACTACTATCCATATTGTGAAGCCTCGATGTTCTAAGCAACTGACCCTTCAGCACATTCCGAGTGATGTGTCTGGGGAGCATGCTGGTTTTATGCAACATGTTCTTTTTGCAAGACTTCCTAAAAATCTTAGTTTCTATTTTGCCACATATGTCTTTGGATACAGTAACATCTGAAAAATCAATTGATTCACTCAAGAAGGGATAAGTAAAGCTTAGAAATGTAGTTGTGGTATGTAAATAATCAACAAAAGATGAAAGAGTATCAGATGAACCTTTCCATACCAAAAAATGTTATCCACAAAACATCTATAGTATCTGATATTGTCCACAAATGGATTATTCAAATAAATAAAATCATATTCCCATTGGGCAAAGACCAAATTTGCATATGAATTGGCACATGCTGTACCCATTGCCACCCTGATGCACTGTAGATAAAAAACATCTTCAAAGGTAAACACATTATTCTCCAGGACTAGTTCACGAAGCATACATATCAAAGTCACTTTGTAGAAACAAGGCTGGCAGAAGAAACAATGGTAGTCCAACTGTCCATAATGCTAGGTTTGAAGAAGTGTTATCACAAAGGGGATTCTTTCAGGACTGTGCTAGGAGGTGTTCTGTAGATGGATATATCTGATGGGGTTTTTGGCTGGTGGTTTAATAAGTCACAGCTCACTAGCAGTACTTTTTAGACCAGAGATGTACTAAAGATGAGGACTACACTAATGTACTACAGCTGTATCTAAGGGAAAACTGTCAAAAGTATCTGTCCAGCTATAGTGCATAATTGCATGGCAATGTGCGGTGCTGGGTAACATGCAAACAAGCAGAAATCAGCTGAAATGGGGGCTTAAAGACCAGAAGATAAAAACTTAAAAAAAAACTTTAAAAAAATTCAAAAGAACTAATGAGGGTGCTTACTTCAAGCTCTAGGAAGTCCTTGCTTTCACTTCAAGTGAAGCAAGATGGCAGCAGTTTCTGCTGTGAGTACTGCAGCTAGTGTCTCTTTCTCCTCTTGTTTCTTTTACTTTGGCTTCTATTACTGATTCATAGTTTTGTTTTCATTTAACAACTTTTTCTTGTCTCAGACTTCTTCACAACCTTCAGCTGTGTTGCATGACTCTGGTACTTTGTGCTTGATTGGGGTGATGAAATGAAGCTTCAGGATGGTTCTTTGGCTTCTGCTGTTTTGACCCCCGACTGCTCTGCCAATTACTTCTGCTAATGATGTCTTCTTTTGCTTCTGCAGTTGCTTCTCAAGTCTTATGCTGCTGTGTCAAAAATGGCAGTTTCTGCATCTGGGAATCAGCCTAGCTCTCTGAGGCAGTCGGGGACTGTTTCTCAGCCTTTGGTTTGTCTTAATTCTGCTTCAGGTCAGCCTCTTTCATTTATATTTACTTGGCATTCTTTATTAAAATCTTTGTCTGTGTCTGTTCAGTCTTTGTGTGCTATTATTTATTGGGGAGAGGTGCTTTTGCTGTTTATTTTGAAGAGCAGAAGGCTCCTTCTACTTTTGTTTCTCATTTCTCATCTGTCTGAGCAAACTGTGGAGCTATACAGAGCTAGCAACTGACTGTTTAAATGTTTTATGAGGCTGTTTGATTAACAGCATGTTGAAATTAAACTGTTTTAACAAATAAGCATGCAAGCTATCCATTGTGAAGTATTGTCTAACAAGGTTATCTGGTTAGGAATGAATGCTGCTTGATTTATTGACTTAACACTGGGGCTATTTTCTAGGTATTACTAAGCTAGTCTCTCATACCTATTCAGTTATTTCTTACCCTCCAGGAACCATCCCCTCCACCAGCAGTCCTGAAAACCAGAAGGACGCTACAAAACTGAATCTTACAAACAGCATATCTGTCTCGAGCTGCCCTTCGAACTAAGCTTTCTGCCAAGATTAATACCTCCTAATTCTCTCTGTGCATACCACAGTTGCCTGCCTGGGTCTATAGCACAATTAGATAGCCCTTTGACTCCCATTTTGCCTAGCCCATATATCCCATACTGCCAAGCCAACTCCTTAAACTAAATCTGTTTGGACAAACTAAAGTACTCCCCACTACCTGAAATTGGAAGAAAATAAGCAAATATTCATTTCATTCTAACAAAAATTGGAAGCAAAAATATAAGTGTACTCCATGCCCTTAACTTGAAAAGCCTTACCTGAAACTGTTTAATCTTATAAATAAAAAAGAAAGAGTCTACCTTATATAAAAAGCCTTACCTTATATAAAAAACCTTACCTATAAAATTATTATCCAAGCATATTACTGCAGGTTCCAAGATCCTTGAGTCTAGTAAAGCCCTGATCCACTCGCTCTCACTATGCTCGGGCTCGCTCCGCACCCTTCCCTGCTCCCAACTCCCATCCACCCCCACTACTGCTAGTTTTGTAGCCACAATCCCATACCCCTCCTATATGACCCTATCAGGATCTCCGCCTTCTTTGGCATCCACCTCTTTCACCCACCTCCACTGCCTATCATTTCCTCCCCATTTCACAACAGTCCCAATCAGTAAGGTACTGCTTATTCTAAATCACAAAAACACCTCCAATGGCTGAAGAAACGTCAGACTGGCACAAAATAATAGTTCAATAACTTTAATTGCATAAATGCCCACGAAAATATTAAATCAAGCGCTTTCACCTGGCTAATACCAGGCTTTATCAAGATGTCCAAAAGTTAAAACAAACACCCTTATATATCGTAAAACACAGTCACATGATAGCTAATTATAAAGTAATTACTCTAATTAAAAAATTCTTAAAAGGACATTGCATAATAAGTAACTTAATGAAAGTATCATTAGTTGCACATACCTTATAAAATATTTAACTAAAAATGTAAATGTAACCACAAGTTAATTTAAAATATGTTAAATCAAATAAAAATGTAAACATTTTCATAGTTTTGCTCTTCTCATCCTAAGAATGCTTTTAATGCTAACATTATCATTAAGACCAGGAGGTTTTGAGGCATTTAACTTTAATTGCCAAAGCAGTTCTCTATATTCGAGAAATGTTTCCCAATCACCCCCTCTTTGGTCTTGTACAACTTGTTCCAAGACCAAGAACTTTAACTGCATATTAGGGCACTGGATGGAATGCTTGTAAAAGGCATTAGTGTCTTTCTTTTTGGTTACCTCATATAGATGTTCATAAATTCTACGTCTTAAAGGTCTTTCAGTCTTCCCTACGTAAAAACTGTAACATTGTATACAGACACCTAAATATACTACTCCTCTAGTTCCACAGTTAAAATAACCACTTGGATAGTACCTAAAATTTCTTGAAGGGATATGTAAACTACTGTCATTTAAAACAAAGGAACACTGACTACAGGCTCCACATTTAAATGTACCTAACCTTAAAGTGGATGCCTGCTTTCTAACACGGTTTTTACCTTCATATTAACCTTTTAAATTTGTGTCCCTTCTTTTTACAAAAATGGGTTTTGGAGGTATCATATTATGCATATCTTCCTGAAGAGTCAACACTGGCCAGTATTTTAACACAGTTGATTCTAAATGTTCAGCATCATTGGTGAATGTGTAGATAAATGTACCATTTAGTTCAAATTTGCCTTCCTGTACTGTTTTCTCAACTGTCTGCTGCCCAACACCCAGTAATGGGTAATATTTAAATTCCCTATTAGTAATTACTTCTAAAGCCAGTTTGTTGATCAAACTTATTGGATAACCTCTCTCTGTAAAAAACTTCTTTAATGTGTCAACCTGTTTAAGAAACAATTAATTTGTGCTGGACATTCTAGATGCCCGAATGAATTGTCCTTTTATTATTCCTTTTTTCTGATGGAAAGGATGACCACTTTCAAAATGCAAGTAGGAATTTGAGAAAGTGGCTTTTCTATAGATTTCAGATTGGAAAAAATCATTAGCATAATCTTTGTGGAGTGTTACATCAAGGTAATTGAGCTTATCATTGCTAACATTATATGTGAAAGAAAGAAAGTGGGTAGACATATTAATATACGTCATAAATTCCTTAAATTTGTTTAGACTGCCATCCCACAAAATACAAATGTCGTCCAAGAAACGTTTATAATGGATAATGTATTTAGCCCAACTAGTCATAAAAATAAATTTGTTCTCCCAGTAATGTAAAACAATGTTTGCGTATGCTGAGGCGCAAGGAGTACCCATTGCCACCCCCTTTTTTTGTTTAAATATTTCTCCATTAAAGTAGATAAAATTGTTCTGAAGAACAATTTCCATAAATTCCACTAATAACATAACTGTATTAGCCCCCAAACCAGATTGTGTAGCTAATATCTCGTTAAACCATTCTAAACCTGTGTGGTGTGGGATACTCGGAAATAACTCCACAATATCAATAGTTACCATCAGACAAGTGGGTTTGTAGAGACCCCTTTCAATACCTTTAAGAAATTCCCAGGAGTCTCTACAAACATGCTTTAAAGAAGTTACAAACTGTTTTACAGTTTGGTCAATGAATTTACCCAATGGTTCTGTAATACTACCAGATCCAGAAACTATTGATCTAAACTTCAAAGGGTCTAACCCTTTATGAACCTTAGGTATTCCAAATATTACCGGGATCTTGGGTTTGTCCACATATAAGTAGTTGTATAACTTTTCGTTAATTGCACCTTGCATTAAATGGTCAAATAGCACAAACTTAATTTTAGAATAAGATATGTTTAATTCATTTCTAGAAAATACCTCATATTGCTGGGAGTCTTGTAACATATTATAAATGTGAGATTCGTAGACCCAATTGTACATTAACACTACCCCCCACCCTTGTCCGGTTTCATGACTCTAACCCCTTCATTCTTTAAAAAATCTATTAACTGATACATTTTAAAATCCAGATTCGCAGGTGGAAGAAATATGTTGAATGAAAATTGTTTTCTTAAGTCTGCCTCCACCATTTCCTCAAAAATTTTTAAAGTGGGGTGAATGGGGGGGTTTATAGTGCTAGCCCTGACAAATTGTTCATTTGTTATTTCTTGCCCTTTAAATTGTAATGCAAGGTTTAAACGCCTCACAAAAAGCTTCAAATCTATTAGTGTATTGGATAAATTTAATGAACGCAAAGGAACAAACTGGAAACCTTTGGTAAATAATTCAAAAAAATCAGTATTTACATCAATGTCTGTAAAATTATAAATGGTAAAATAATTTTTAGTTATCGTTTTGTGGTTGCATTCTATTGTGTCAAACAATGAATTATAAGATTCAACACTAGCTTCAGAAACAGTATCATTTATCAGTGCGGTCTGTTCCAACATTGTTAGTAGTGTATTATACTCCTCCCCCTCGATCTGCCCTGGGGAATTACAAAATTCAATGTTATTTTCAGAAACAGTGTCATTTATCTGCGTGGCCTGTTCCAACCTTGTTGATAGTGTGTTGTGCTCCTCCCCCTCGGTCTGCCCTGGGGAACATGAAAACCCTGATGTATGTTTCTGTTCTCTTTTTGAGCTAAACGTTCACTTCTTCTAGGTGGATCCATAACAGGATTAACTTCATTATCAATAAACACAGGTTTGTCAGACATATCTGCAATATAACCTGTGTTCATCCTACCCTTACAGGTATCGGATAGGCCAGCCCATCCCTGTATTCAGCCATATCACGCTCCAACTTTCTTATTTTGCGATTGATAACCTTTATACAATGCTGGTCAACCTCATTGAAAATCCCATCATATTCTTTTTTTACACTCAAAAAATTTTTCTTTTTAACCATAGAATCATTTAAACCATTAACTTCAATAAGTAAATCACCAGCTTTAGCTTCGTAACCTTTGATCATGAGGTCAAGAACCTCCAAGCCAGTTTTATCAAAAAGTTTTACCAAACTCGAGTATAAAGCAGTTCCTGGCAATGCGCTGTTTGGAAATTTAAAACAGCGCAAGCCTTTTGGGACACGTTGTACGCGTATGCATTCTTTCAAATACTCGATTTCTAACTGCATAGTCTTAAACGCGTACGATTTATCACTTAGCTCTTTAAAGTCCCGTTCCACATTGTCATTTTGAGCCAAGGGAGTAAAAAAAATACCTTGTTTAAATACAAACTGCTTCTCAGTCCACGCATTAAAGTTAAAATTCTTCGTTTGTGTTATAAATCCATTGCTTTGGTTAGTGTGCGCTTTGCCAGGCTGTTCCTGCAGATCGGCTTCCACCAATAAAATCTCATCAGGAAGTCCCACCCGGTCAGTACCATTTTGCATTCGAATTGTAGGTGACAGAGTCTTCTTTTTCAAACCCTCCTGCTGATTACCAGGTATTGAAAAAACAGTGTCTCCAGATCCCAGTGCCAAAAAATTGTTGCTTAACTGGGTTAATAAAGTCAGTACTTGTTTAAATTCACCTCTTGTTACCGGAGCATCATCGCGCTCATCTCTGAGTAGTGTTGGTGTACTCTGGAAAGCCACTGAGTCAGCTCCTTCCGCCATAAAAAATCCAAGAACAAAACTGCAGCTACGAACCAAAACTAAATCACAAAAACACCTCCGATGGCTGAGGAAACATCAGACTGGCACAAAATAATAGTTCAATAACTTTAATTGCATAAATGCCCACGAAAATATTAAATCAAGCGCTTTCACCTGGCTAATACCAGGCTTTATCAAGATGTCCAAAAGTTAAAACAAACACCCTTATATATCGTAAAACACAGTCACATGATAGCTAATTATAAAGTAATTACTCTAATTAAAAAATTCTTAAAAGGACATTGCATAATAAGTAACTTAATGAAAGTATCATTAGTTACACATACCTTATAAAATATTTAACTAAAAATGTAAATGTAACCACAAGTTAATTTAAAATATGTTAAAACAAATAAAAATTTAAACACTTATTCACTGCTTATTCTAACCCGGCCCATCATCCCTCTCCCTAGCACTCTGTCCTAATCCATCCTTATAATTTTGAGGACACTATACTTAATATATTACCTAGTCACCAACTATGTCACGATACAAAACAATATTTCTACTCTCTCTGTTACCACTCATGTTAATTCCATATCTCCACTCCATGTATGAAAATCAGCCTTACCTTGGTTTTCACTACCCAAATTGTCAAACCTCCCCAGTTATGCCAAATATGACATCCCACCCAACAGAAACTCCTACACCCAACTCTATATCTATAACAATGCATCAACCTATCCAGCCTAAATACATCAGCTTATATACAAATTCCTCAAGCTAATCATAAACCTTCACAATAACCTCACCATAGATGGAGATATTCACCCGAACCCAGGCCCCTCTACCTCTGATAGCATAACCTCTAACATAAACAACCCTACCAAAAAACATTCACAATAAGGTCCCCCAACTCCCTCTTGGTTTGCCATCTAAACATTAGGAGCTCAAATAATAAGCTACATAACCTACATGCCCTCCTACAGGTTCAATCCCCTGACATCCTGTGCCTAACTGAAACCTGGCTAAAACCAGCAACCTCAGACAATGAAATCTTACCACCTAGGTGCAACATACTTAGACATGACTGTAAAACTAGGAAGGGAGGGGGTGTATCTGTACTATTCAAATCCTCGCTAAATGCTACCTTACACTCCATTCAACCACCCCAATCAATAAAGCTGAAATACTTTCCACCAAGTTCCAAATCAACAAAAACAAATGCATAAATATTGTATGTTTGTACATTCCCCCAGGGAACAATACTAACACACTAGAGGATACCCTCCACTGGTTATCCGATAATTATCCACAGGAAACCATAGTACTTAGAGATGTTAATATTGACTGGAACACATGCTCCTCAAAATTTCCTACCACCCATGTAAACCTGTATGGGTTCACACAGGTCATATCCACCCCCACCAGATTAGGAAAAATGTAATGAAAAGAAAAGTACACTTGACTGGATATTAGTCAACAGTTACCCCCAAATGTACACATCAGTAACAATCCCTGATGATCTCAGTGATCACTTTCTCACCTTTATCTGTAAACACAAATCTTACAGCCCACACCAGCCCACCTACAGAACCGTAAGAAATAATAGAAACTTTAACCTCCAAAAAATTGCAGGACAAACTTAAATCATGTAACTGGTCTGTCCTAAAACAACTGCCACTAGACAAAGCGATTGCCTTCTTTAACAATAAATTCCTCTCCATCCTTGACTCTTATGCACATGCTCACTCCATTAGGATTAACACTAAAGTTGCCCCATGGCTATCTAAAGAAACTAAATCAAAAATTATAATCAGGAATAAAGTATGGGCCACCTGGCATGCCACAAAAACTCCTATAGATCAAATTAAATTGCGGCAATTAAGAAATGAGACTAAAAGATCCAGCTTACTGGACAAAAAATAATATTACTTTAATCTCCAACAAGGCAACCAAAATACTCCTCAAAAATTCTGGGCAGGCATAAAGAGACTACTACACCCAGGACAAACCACTACTTCACCTCCCTCAGCCTCTACTGATAAACTACCAGAGGATGTTGCTAACACCTTTAATAGTTTCTTTACAGAAACTATCCAAGCCCTAGATAATCAGCTACCCTTAAATTCCACTAACACCCAGGATACCAATCTCAGTTCCCAGTCCTCCTTCAGCATCCAACCTGTCTCCACATCTTTCATTTGTAATCTGATCAAAAAACTAAACCCTACCACCCTAGCCACTGACCTTCTCCCCGCTGAATATTTGCAAAAAGCAGCAGATACTATAGCATTCCCCATCTCCATTCTAATTAATCGATCCATATCTGAAGCCAAGGTCCCCTCCATCTGGAAAATATCTCATGTCATACCTCTTCATAAAGTTGGGAGCTCTACCGAACTATCTAACTATAGACCCATTTTGTCACCATTGGCAAAAATCATGGAAAAGTGCATCCACAAACAACTTCTGTACTTCCTAACCCAGAACAATATACTGGCTAAATCTCAGCATGGCTTTAGACCTCATCACAGTACCACCACAGCCCTCCTCTCCTTCACCAATGATATAAACCATAACAGAAACAATAACAAGCTATCCTCATCTCTTTTTTTAGATATCTCTAAAGCTTTTGATGTGGTTAACCACCATCTACTTATCCACACCTGGACAAAAATGTCTCTAGGTCATCACTCCATTCAATGGTTCCAATCTTATATCTACAATAGACAACAAGCCGTACTATGGCAGAATACTCTATCAGACCTCTTACCCAACACCCTAGGTGTCCCCCAGGGGTCTATTCTAGGACTACTGCTATTTTCCATATTTATTAATGATCACCACCCTATCATCCCAAATGCTAACAGCATTCAGTATGCAGATGACTCCACATTGATCTGCACTGGTACCACCCAGGCTGAGCTGCAGTTAAGTATTCAGTGTATCTTCAACTTAGTTGAAAATTGGCTTGCTGACCAATGTCTTATTCTAAATTCCAACAAAACAAAGCTACTATTTTTCTCGCCCACCCAAAAATCCCCCGGTGATATATTTCTCCATTAAGTCGAGCAATGGCACCACAATCTCCCCAGATGAGCACACTAAACTCCTTGGGGTAATTGTTGACAACAACCTCAAATTTGATTCTCACATTAATAAAACAATAAAAACCATCAATAAAAAAACTGGGCTCACTATATAGAATAAAACCATTCCTAATCCCACCTGCTAGGACTGCCATCGCCCACTCCCATTTGCTCTCCACCTTCTTCTATGCTTCCCCTATACTTGCCAACCTAAATAAAACTGAACTCAACAGACGATCTGCCTGTTACAATAGCATAGCTAGATTTGCCACTGGTCTGCTCTATAGAACACATCACTGCATAAACTTAAAAAATCTAGATTGGCTAGAGCTAAATAGGCAGATTCAGTATAACCAACTTATTGTGGCTCACAAAGAACTTAACCAATATGAAAATACACCTACTCTGAAAAACATCATCTGTCCCCACACCAACCTCAGACCACTATGTTTATCCAATAGACTTGTAGTACATACTACCAAATCCAACAATTCTGCTGGGGACTCCAGGTTTGCCAACTCTGTAGGCAACCTGGAACTCGCTATCTGCTGACATTACAATATACACTACCCTATCTCAATTCAAGAAAGCCCTCAAGCAGTAAGACTCAATGGCTATGCCCTTGTGCTAAGCCTGACTAAATATTTGGTAACACTGGGGTACTAGTAGTATAGTGTTAATGTATATCTACTGAATTGTAATTTAGTTAATGAAATGCATGTCAGATTAAATAACCTACACTCTGAGTGGCTAATAGACTCTGTTTAAATTGCTTGTAATTGTTCTTTAGTGTATACTATGTGAATTCTTGCCTGTATAACGTCTTTGGAGCTTTTCTACCTGGGCCTCCACTGAAAATGGACATGTATCCAGTTGGACTATCCCGGTCAACAAATGTAAAATAAAAATAAAATAAAAATAACATTTTGCTGTACATAAACATCAGAAAACTTAGTCTGATTTTGTGCTTTCTGAAGTAGATGTTTCTTATAAGTGTAAACTTATTTTGCATTTTCATTCTATTTATGTTACAGAAGCACAAATTAGGGAGTATTTACTTTCTCAGTGTGCTAATTTTTTTTCTGTTAAGGAATATGTTGATTCTGATGCTGTTGGAGTTTGGGGTGGGGTGTGGGGGGCCAGGGTGGCTTTGTATGTCCTTGATTCTGATGTTTGCCATTTGCCTGGTGTGTGTTTCTTGTCTGGTCAGAGAGACATTTTGAGGTATGCAGGTTAGCCTAAGTCTTTTCTTTTTGTGGTGAATTTTCTAACTTGGGGTTTGATAGTACTGCTAGGAAATGTACTCAGTGTGGTTCTACAGCTAATTTTAATAGAGCTTGTCCACAGTGGCACAATTTAAGTTCTTATTCTCATGTTGATTCTGTCTGTCCTGCTGCACCTTCTGGGTTACCTGTTTCCCCTGTGTCTTCTCAGACTTTACTTTCTGTTGTTTCTGTTTTTGCTGCTGCTCCTGTGGTCTTCCCTGGTGTGGGCTGTTGTCTCTGTCCCTTGCCTCCCTTCTTTTCTCTCAATTCCTACTTCTTTTTCCTCTTTGGAGGGGTCTGCTTTGCCTTCTTTGCCTTCTAGACTTCCTTGTCCTGTTTCTGTTGCTCCTGGTATCATTCTATTGTGCTGCTTTCTCTTGTTGTTTTTCTTGTCCTTACTGGTACTGATATGTTACAGTCTAATAGGAAATTGCTTGGTATGTCTGATACCTCGTCTGCTGGTGATGGTATTGCTCCTAAAGATACTGTTAGTTGAGAATCTGATTTGTGTACGGATATGGATGATTCTAAGCAGTGGACCTCAGCCTCTAGGTGCAGACATCTTAGAAACTAGCGGCATAGGAAGGATTCTGATGGTGTGTCTCACCCTGGTACTGATGGTTAACTTCTCTTTGACTTTTTATTATAACAATGGTATGGAGTCATTTTCCCATCTTTTGACTGTTTTATCCTGAGTTTCTGCCTTTCACTATGACATTGTTTGTCTGTTGGATGTGGGAAGGCTTTCCTCTGTGCATTGTTCCCAATGGGAAACTTTATGGAGAGATGGGGTGATTTAGTCATTAGGGACAGATTATAGGTCTGGTATTGAGTCACTGTATCATAAATCTTTTGTGGATATTAGGGATGTTATTCATGTTTTGCCTGGTAGGAGTTTGGTGGTGGATTTGTTGTTTAGACATTCTTTTGTATGTTTAGTGATTGTTTACATTTTTATTCCAGTGTTTGAGCATTGCTTATTATTTCAACTTTTGCAACTTTATTTTTTTAATTTGTGGTGCTGTTTTAAGGCCAGGTCTTGATGTCCCTATTACTTTGAAGTTAGAGTGGCTATTATCCTAGTCTTTCTTTTTTGGTGACATTGACTGTAGTGTACTACCAGACTGTTCTAGAGTCAGACAGAACTCTAGTGTCACTTGTTGTAATAACATTTTACATTTGGCCTCTCTTACTGCATGTAGTCCTCCTGCCTTTACTTATTTTCATGGGACTGCTTGCACCTGAATTGATTACAGTTTTTGTTCTCCTACCTTTGACGTGGTTTCTTCTTCCCCATCTTTTGTGCCTTTTACTAATCATCATGCTTTGTCCTTTTCCTTTGGAGTTTCTTCTGTGTTGTGTAAGGATAGGAGTCTTTCTCATTTTACTGCTCCTTGGACTTTTACTTCTGCCTTGCAAGAGGTCATGACTGAGATATGGCATGACCATTTTACTCTGTTACCTTTTTATTCTTCTCTTTCTT
Organism: Protopterus annectens; assembly: GCF_019279795.1. Lineage (NCBI taxonomy): Eukaryota > Metazoa > Chordata > Ceratodontiformes > Protopteridae > Protopterus > Protopterus annectens. The sequence goes on along the minus strand of NC_056736.1, from coordinate 204,723,094 downwards.
CTTGGTGGTTGGCCTTTAAAGATACGTTTGTTTCCTGTTATTCTTGGTTTGCCCACTCTTATTTTTCCCTTTTTAATGGTTCTTCCAACTCCCTTTATGCTGCTTTCCAGTCTCTGCATCATTCAGCTGCCAGTGCCCTTTGATACCTCCATGAGTTGCATTTGCATAGCCTTGCTAGGGTGAGAGTGGTTCTTTAGAGCTTAGCCTATTCTCTAAAAGGGAGTGGTGAGGAGTTTCTACCTTATGTTAGTAAATGTACTGTTAGGAAGGATACCTTTAATGACAGTCTGTTTTCCTCTTCAGGTGATGTTGTTACCACTAAGGAGGGTATTCTGCATGACATTAATTCTTATTTGTCCACTTTGTATGGTGGTAAACCTCCTTCTGTGGAATCTTGGCCTATACGTATGTTGCCTGCTATTTTTAGGATGGCTCTTGATGTCCTTATTACTTTGACATTTGAAGGGATATTTCTTCTTTAAAGTTTGACATTGCCCCAGGGTTGGATGGTCTTTCTTGCCATTTTTACCACTCTCCCTCTCATGGTCAGTTGTCTGTACTGGTGCAATTGTTTAATGAGCAGTTTTCTTATGGCTTTTTCCATCCTGGTTTGTTATGGATAGCCCTTAAGTTCCTTTAGATAAAGGGTGACCACAGGGTCTTGTCAAACTAGCATCTGATTTCTCTTTGAAATACTGATTATAAGTTGTTTTGTAAGATCTTGCAATTATGTCTGCAGTCAAAGATGCAATATTTGTTGAACTCTGGGGTCTATGGTATTTCTGGTAGGCCTATGCAAGATTTATTGCTTTTGTTGAAGTCTTTTGCCTCCTTTGTTCATGCTTCTGATTTTGCTGTGCTGCTCTCTTGTGACCTGACTAAAGCATTTGACAATGATAGTCATTAAGCCTTGTTGGCCATCTTAAAGTCTTATGAATTTGGTACTCTTTTTTTCAGTGTAGTGCTTCCATTTATTCAGCTTCCGTTATTGTTCCTATGGTTAAAGGCTAGATGGGAGCTGAAGTTGCCATAAAGAATGGTGTACATCAAGGTTGTCCCTTGAGCAGTTATGTTTTTATTCTGCTGGTGAATGCTGTGTTTTTTAAGGTGAGGGAGCACTTTTCCTTGTCTCTGTTTTCTTTTTTATGTTCAGGAGTTTTGGTGCTTAATTTTCTGTTTTATGCAGGCAATGTTACTATTGTTGCAGAGTCTTCTCCAGTTCTTTTGCTTTATTTGCAGTATTTTTCTTTTGTTTTTTCATTTGTGGGCCTTTCTCTTAATTTTGCCAAATCCTGTGGTTTTGGTGCAGTTGCCCATGTTGAAGATGTTTCTTTTGCTAGCACTGGCATCTCTGTCTTGGATGTGCCTTTTGGTTCTCCTTCTTATGTCTCTGAGTCTTGTGGAGCCTTTCTTTGTAAAGCTGTTAAGCTCTTGTCTTTCTGGCATTCTTTTCCTTTGTCTTTCCACAAATGGTCTGTTTGTTAAATGATGCCTTTTTAGGCAATTTAGGGTTTGTCTTTTCTGTTTATTTATTTCTCCATTCCTGGTCAAACCACCTTTTGTCTAAGGTCTTTTATTTCTTGGGGGAGGCACTTCCTATACACCTGTATTTCTGCATTCTTCTCCTGCTTCTGGCAGTTTTGGTTTACTGCATCCTGTCCTATTTTGTAGACTTTGTTTCTTTTTCCTGTATTGCAGCATTTACAGACTGTGCATCTTTCTGTGCTTGTTTGCTTGCTCCCAGCATTGTCTGGTCAGTTTTTGCAGACATGTTTGGCTGGGAAGCATGCACAGAGGGTCCCTTCAATGGAGCACTTGGAAGTGCATTCTTTGCTGCTTGCTTGGCTTGTGTCTTTAGACTTCCTCCCTTTTACTAGCAAAGAATGGTGTTCTCTTTTGGCACATTTCTACGCCATTAATTGGTATCAACATTATTCCCCTGGCAGATTGCTGGGTTTGAGTCAGTGTAGGCACGTTCTGCTTTGGTTCCTCATTGGCATGATTTTCTGTGGCATTGCTCTCTTGATAAGCTTGCTAGATCTTCTTATGTTTTCTGCCCTGTGGTGTTACAATTGTGTCCATATAATGATGACGAGACAGCAGAACATTTTTTTCTTCAGTGTCCCTGGGTGACTGTTTTTAGGGGGGTGTACAGAATCATTATTCACTGTCACATGTTTCCTCTCACTATTGAGAAATGTTTATATGAGGACTATGGTTGTGTCTGGATGCCAGATGTTGCTAAGGCAGACTTCCTTTTGGTATCTGCCTTGCATCTTCTTTGGGCTGCCCATTTTAGTCAGGTACTTGCTGGGAAGATCATTTCAGTCTCTGATTTGTTGCCACAGTTGCAAATGTGCTTATAGCATAAAATGTGAGGGGGCTGTATAATTTGCCCACCCATGCTGTTTCTTCTTTTTTGCACAACAGGAGATTTGCCTTTTTTGACAAGCGTGTTGCACTGGTGTTTTTATCAGTGGTTTTTGTGTTTTAGGCATGCTGTATATCTCTCCTGTTTTGCTTTATTCAATATATTCCATAAGCTATTCCACTCCTTTTTGTTGTGGGCTTTCCCAATGTTTTACACTCCTTTCAGCCCTGTTTTTAATATCTTTTTACAGTATTATGTTACTATTTGCATTTGATTTAGCACTCAATTCTTACTTTTATTTGATTTCTCTGGGATGTGTATTTGGATATTAGTAAGATTTTGCACTTTGTTAGTTTTTTTATGTCATGTAATACTGATTGATATTATGTTTCTTTTTTTGTTTTCTTCCTTTTGTCGAACTTTTTGCCAGGCCTTCTTCACTGTTTTAGTTCTCATTCTCAGTCTTGTAAGACTTGTTATCCTTGCTGTTAGGGTTTTTTTCTTAGTCCTTCCTTTTGGCCTAAGGATTGTGTTTTTGTTAGGGTTTTCTCATCCTGCATAGTTGTTGTCTTTTTCTTTGTCAGTTTTGCAAGGCCTTTTGCTTCTTTTCTTTTCTTTTTCATGGTCGGCATGACTCCAAGACCTATACCAATCACTCTTCACTAGACCGGTTCCAATTAGCACACTTCTCTCACAAGGGTGCAGAAGAGCCCCTTCCAATCAAAGACGGTGTGGAAAATGTGCGCAGAATACAATGGCCTCTGCAAACAGACCCAGAGGCAGCAAACCTGTATCTGGACTATGCTACAGCTGCTAGTTGGGAAACACTCTAAATGTTTTAAACAGCATAAAAACAACAAGGAGACATTAAAGAATATTTTAAACAGCAAACAAATCAGTTATCTAAAACACTGTGTGGCAGGAAAACAGAACAGACAGAACAACTGCTTTGCAAACAGTGAAACATAGCAACAATTGTTTTGCAAACAGTGAAAATAGCAACAACATATGATTTGACAGGTACAGTAAGGCAGACAAATGCAGTGCAAACACTGCAGTTTAGTTTACAGTATTTACAGTATTAAAATACAGTATTAAATAAGCAGAACACAATAAAAATTGCAGTAAATAGTATAATCAAGCAAAAAAAAAGAAAATAAAAGAACTAATTTAGGAATTATGGATCTGTGAGAAAGAGGAAGGAGACAGCATGATTTAATTTCTAAATACCTGGCTGCCTAAGATATTAACCCTGCCTGAAGCTATTTCCTTCGACATTGAGAGGGCACACAGATCACTTCATCCTCAAAGTGAAAGTTGACCTTTTAACTCACTGTCTGAATGGAAAGCAATGTATTAGAATGTTAAAATGGAAAATGCAATATGCTTTAAGTGTTAAATCTGATAAATTAACTTAAAAAAAAAATTATATGTAGGAATTAAAATATATTGTATTAAATCATACATAATGAATCTACATAATTCATATAATAAAAAAAAAGAAAAATGAGCTTTAAAACTAATAATAACTGGTTTGATAATATTGCCTATTATTTGGAATGTGATGTTATAATGGCTGGTGATTTTAACTGTATCTTATCTGACAAGTACACCACTGCTAAAAAGAAACCTAGAATCACATAAGTACCTAAACTTTTATTACAGTTTGTAAACCTCATGAATTTAAAGGATACACATGAACTAAGAAAAGTAAATTCACTTCAGTGCATCCATTATTCTTATACATATGGAACACAGACAAATATTGAAAGGTTTTAGTTACTGGCAATTTGATTTCAAATATCAGAGAAGTTTCAATAGTGTCATATCCATTATCAGATCGCAATGCTGTTGTATTTAATATTATTGTAAAAACGACTAACTTGATGCATCATAGAAGACTTACCAGCATACATTGTTAAAAATAAAAATATTTAAGGAGTGGCATCTAAATGAGATCAAGAATTTCATATAAATAAATGTAAATGGTGAAGTAAATGATATTATCCTTTGGGATTCACTGAAAGCTTACTTAAATTGTATAATTTCATGCTGGTATACACATAAAACAAAAGAATGGGATTAAGAATTAAATATATTACATACTAAAATAGATAAAATAAAGTTAGACCTAAAACCAAATGATACTTTCACTGAACCCATCAAGATTACATAAACTTGCTATTAGAGCCAAGAAAATCATCATCATCTTCTTTCGGCTGTTCCCGTTAGGGGTCGCCACAGTGGATCACCTGATTCCATTTCTTCCTGTCCTCTGCATCTTGTTCTCTCACACCAACCACCTGCATGTCCTCTCTCACCACATCCATCAACCTTATCTTAGGCCTTCCTCTTTTCCTGTTACCTGGTAGCTTCATCCTTAGCATCATTTTCCCAATATACTCAGCATCCCTCCTCAGCACATGTCCAAACCAATGTAATCTTGCCTCTCTGGCTTTGTTTCCAAACCATCTAACCTGGGCTGACCCTCTAATATACTTATTCCTAATCCTGTCCACCTTAGTCACACCCAGTGCAAATCTTAACATCTTTAACTTTGCCACATCCAGCTCAAACTCCTGCCTTTTTGTCAATGCCACTGTCTCCAACCCATATAACATAGCTGGTCTCACTACCCACTTGTAGACCTTCCCTTTCACTCTTACAGGTACCCGTCTGTCACAAATCACTCCTGACACTCTTCTACACCCACTCCATCCTGCCTGTACTCTCTTCTTCACCTCTCTTCCACACTTACCATTACTCAGAACTATTGGCCCCAAGTATTTAATCTCATCCACCTTCGCCACCTCTACTCCTTGCATCCTCACCATTCTTCTATCCTCCCTCTCATTCGCACACATATATTCTGTCTTAGTCCTGCTGACCTTCATTCCTCTTCTCTCTAGAGCATATCTCCATCTCTCAAGGGTCTCCTTCACCTGTTCCCGACTCTCACTACAGATCACAATGTCAACTGCAAACATCATAGTCCATGGGGACTCCTGTCTGATCTCGTCTGTCATCCTGTCCATCAGCATTGCAAATAAGAAAGGGCTCAGAGCTGATCCTTGATGTAACCCCACCTCCACCTTGAATGCATCCATCACTCCCACCCAGACCTTACTGCTGTCACACTACCCTCGTATATATCCTGTACCACTCCTACATACTTCTCTGACACTCCTGACTTCCTCATACAATGCTACAACTTCTCTCTAGGCACCTTGTCATATGCTTTCTCTAAATCCACAAAGACACAATGCAACTCCTTCTGACATTCTTCTGACATTAGAGCCAAGAAATGAATAGACTAAATCACAATAAAGAAATTATAATACAAATAAATAACAAAAAAGAAATGAAAATAGATATTAAGGGTATTCTTGAGGGCTTTAGAATATTTTATGAAAATATAAATAAAAATTCTAATAGCGTAGTTAATGATGAGATAGTAGAAACTTTTCTAAAGGGAAATATAAAAAATAAATTAACAACTGAACAATTAAACACCAATAGACCATTTATTTTAAAAGAAATAAAATATCAAATTAAAAAGTTAAAAATAATAAGGCTCCTAGTTTAGATGGTCTTATACCTGAATTATATAAACTATTGCCAGATAATGCAGTCTTTATACTAGAAAAAGTTTTCAGGGAAATAAAAATAATTTGAGGTTCCAGCATCATGGAAATATTCCCTCATATCACCTATTCTAAAGCAAGATAAAGAACCTACAGTGTATTCTTCTTATTGAACCATTTCAATCCTAAATGTTGACTATAAGATGTCCATGTCTATTTTAGCCAATAGAATTAATGTAGTAATATCAAAATTAATTAACAATGATCAGGCAGGTTTTATTTTGAATAGGCAGGTACAAGATAATATAATAAGGATACATACATTAATAGACCATACAAATAAAAATGAAAAATAACTTTATCATTTGTTTTGATTTAGACAAAGCATTTGACTCAGTCAGTTGGACTTATTTATTTAAAGCACTTAAGGAATACAACTTCTCAGCTGAGCTAATAGCAATAATTTCTAAGTTCTACATTAATTCCTGTGCTTACATCAAAATAGGCTCCTTTCTTTCTAATTCCTTTAAACTTCAGAAGGATACTAAACAAGGTTGCCTACTATCTCCACTACTTTTTGCATTAGTAATGGAACTTTTTGATAACTTTATTAGGTCAACTAAAAATATTTATGGTATCAAAAATAGAAGATGATTTGGAATTAAAGATTCGTCTCTTTGCAGATGACATTCTACTTGCAATAGGAAATATAGAAAGATCACTAGAACATATAATTCATTCTATAAGGTAATTTGAAACTATTTAGAACTTTGCATTAAATCATAATAAAATAAGTACAATATTAATCAATGAGAAATTAAAACATAATCATACAATTAGAGTAACACTCAAATTAAATATTTTGGTATCTTCATGATGTCTAATAATAAAGAAATGATACAAGTGAATTTTTAACAGGTTATTGATAAAATTATATGTCTAGTCACAAGTTGGAATGATTTTTTTTATTTACTACAAAAGAATGCTTAATGTTAATTAAGATGGTAATTCTCCCTAAAGTATTATTTGTTATGCAATCATTATCAGTGTCTCCAACAAAATATTAATGAAAAATATTAATAACATTCTACTTAAGTTTCTTTGGCATCCCAATAAACCAAGAGTTTATTTGAATTGGCACACAAAAGGTTGTGGAAATGGTGGAATAGGATTTCCTGGTATTTAATTATATGCTGCTTCAAATATTGTAAAAAAATGTTGCATTGCAGATGAATTCATCATATGAGTCAAAGTGGAAACTAATACATCGGGGAATATTGCCTAAAAACAACAAACATATTACTACCTATCATAAGCAAATAGAACCTAACAGTTTTGACTGGCTATTAAAAGTTTATTGTTTAAACAGAAACAATTATTCTAATCAAGTTCTCTATAGCAATAATATTGTTTTTCTTTCTAGAAGTTCATATATTCTAATTATTGTATTAAAGAATTAATCTTTTCAGTATTTCCAATAACATATACAAATGAATGCTAAGAAACTCACAATTTTATTAGAATGATAAATCTAAAAGAACAAAATAACTTAATTTATTGGCATCATTGTTTAAACTGAACTGAAATACATACTGCTGAAAACTTGATGTCTAGATCCAATCATGATTCTAATAATTGCTTAATATAACAAATATGTACAGATTGTGTAAACTCAAAGATAAATAAGATATTTAACTTGGATAAGAAATCCTTCCCCCAAATATTAGATTTCATAATTAATATTAATAATAAAGCAATGGAAAATAAGTCTTTCTTATCACAAATTTATAGAACTGTTAGATTAGACTTCTTATACTTAGATAATACTTACTGGAATTATTCCACAAAAGTTAATACAGGAAGGTTTACTAATAAAGCTACAAAAATAGTATTAAAGTCAATAGTAAAAATATATCCTCTTTACACTGGAAACCTAATAAGGTTACAATTGTATTGCATATAACTCAAGCATAATCAAATGCTGTTGAAGTAATTCTGATGTAACAGCAGATTGCATACAAAAGGTATATGAATATGAGGTCATCTCCCCTTTTTGTAAAGAAATTAATAACTTTATTCAAGCATTGTGGTCATATAAATGTAATATTTTCAAGTCATTGATTTTATTTAATTCTCAACTCCCAGAAATTATTCCAATGACTCAAGTGCCTCTTCTATGGTCTATACTAGCAATAGCTAGAAAAATAATAACCAAGAATTGAAAAGTAAAACTACTCCTTGTAATTAATTTTTTAGTATGGCAAAAATTGTATGCAGTAGTGAGCTACATATGATTAGAATGAGAACTTCTGACATTACACATTCATTTAAGTCTTGGCTAAAACTTAAAGAGTTGCTGTTGTTAATTTGGATTACATTGATATATTATACAGCTGTAGACATATGTAAATCGTTATCTTTCTTTTGTTTTATATTACTCCATTTACTCATTGTTACTAAAACAAAAATAAAAAGTTTTTCAAAGAGAAAATGTTATCGCTACTATCCAAATAGAAGAAACTTTGTCTAAAGTTGAAAAGCAAGAAGAACAAGAGTTTTTTTTTCTCTACACAACCTGGTATAACAATTTTAAAACAGCATTAAATTAAAATTGTGCAAGAGGAGAGGGTAAGCCTAATACCATATAGGAGTACCAAAGAAAATAATAACTGAAGAGGTAACCATGTTCAATCTAATGTTTTTTAAAAGCCCCACAGAGAAAGGAACAGCCTGATTTTCTTCTTCCCTATGCCAGATGGATTTGTGTGATTTTGTAATGGATTTCTTTAAATTGAATTATATAGTCAAATTTGACAACTTACCCAAAATGACCAGAGTAGATGAATTCATAGAGAAGCTAGGGGAAAATAACACTTCTGACCACCTCAGATTTTAGTAAGGAGTAATGGTAAATTTTCTTAAAAAAAACAAAGACAAGTCAGCATTCTCCACTTCTGATGATTATTTTTACTGTATTGTTTTACTCTTTTAATTGCACATGGTCCATTCCAATTTTCAAAGGCTCATTTATTACAGTTCTGAAAGCTTACACCAGGTACTGTATTGTTCTTGATGGCATTATAATTTATTCAGAAGATTGGGCACCACATTTATCCAAAGTAAAAGGGTAGTAGAACATTTAAGACAAAAAAAGGACTTAATATTTAACTCTACAAAAATAAGCATTGTATAACAAAATCATATATTCAGCACATGTGACTGGAAAATTAAATAGATACCAAGCAGAAAAAAAAAGAAAAGTTATTGTCTAAGACTGTCTTGTACCCAGTAATAAATGAGAAGTGAAAGCATTCATATGATTATCAGGCTGCTATAGAAAAAAAAAAAAACATGCCCAATTTTTATACCATAGCTTGTCCTTAGAGAGAGAGATTGGGAAATGCTGTATTCAGAGTATATCTTTCTTGCTCCAGATTTTACTAAACTTTTTATTGTGTACACCAGTCCATATGAAGTATGTTTGGGAACTGTGATATGTCATGAAATAGGCACTGAGGAAAACATAGTCTGTTTCCTAAGGAGGTAGTTGAATAAGGCTAAAAGAGGTTTGTCCATCATACAGAGAAAATGTCTTGCCATTAAGTGGTCACTAACTTATTTACAGTATTATAAGTACATACCCTTGACAGTATTCAACTGCTGTAATTAACATGAAGATTGTTATCCTGTGTTCCTATAATCCAACATAGTACACCATGCGGTTCCTAACTGCAGGTAATGCCAGAAGACAACACATAAGCTATTTTCTTGCAACAAATTTAGATTACTAAATCAGTGCTGACTTTCCACATGAGAGAATACTCCAAGAAACACAGATCATTGCAGTGTGAACTGAGAATTCCTGCTCTCTCCTTTGGAAGTTTCAAATATGCACAAATCCTGTCACTTATGTAACGAAAATAAACAGAAGAAGGCATTTTGCTCACAGATTATTTATACACATTCTGCATGCAGCAAAAGTGGCACTGCCAATAGCAGTAACTTGTCAACCACTGAAGAGGTACTATTTCAGTGTGTAGAAACATCTAGTTGTTAGTAACTGTAACAGTGGAAACTGTACGCTTACTTGGGGTACAGCAGTTTAAGTCATTAAATAATTGCTAAACTAAAATTATATCATAATGTTTTGCTTATATCATAGTTATGTCCACAACAGTAAGAGGCATTACCATGTTAATTCAACAGTAAATAAGCAGACCAAAAATAATAGGACAGATAAGTATAAGTTCTTTTCTCAAACTTTTTGCTTTAAATAGACTTTATTTATTTATTTATTTATTTACATGCAAAGCAAAGTTGCATAAATATGACTTCAGTTTTCTACTTAAGCAAGAATGCAGCAGTTTATTATAATATTGCAACAATATTTTCTGCTATACTTCCCTTTACTCCTCACCTCCCTCAGATACCACTACAAAACAGTAGGTGTTTGTGGAAGGACTGATAGTGCAGATGCCCCCCCCCCCCATAATGAATACTAAAAAAATAGTATAACTAGTCATTATGCAGATTGATAAACAGTGACAAATGCAAGCAGAACAATGTACTACTCTTTCACTGTAGATGGATCAGTTAGGTGGACAACTCTGTGGAACCTTTTAACTATCACATGAACAGAAGACAGAAACTAATGCAGTCAGCTACAAGAATATACAAACTACCTAGGAAAACTAAGTAAAGTAGTTATTTAGCAACATTGCAATGATGTATACTATGAAAATATGGTGATTGGAAATGTATATGTTGCACTACTGAATGGTTTTATTTCAGCCCTAATCAGTTTAACTCAATGAACTACAGGGCAAAGAGAAAGAGAAGCAGAACTGTGAGAACCATGAAGAGCTAATGAGTTGGGCTATAGAGGGTGTCCTTCATCTGGCAACAAAAATTAAAATGTAAACTCCAGCTCTCCAATGGTCTAATGTCATACCAGGGAGTAAAATACACCTAAGTATGTCTGACACATAAGGAATACCTGCCACTCTAATAAGAGAAAATACAACTGCTTACATCCATTAAAAAGCCACATTTCACTTGATCAGAAACACTTGTTTGAACCCAGTACTGCAGACTAGGAAGCAGTTCACCATGGTACCTCACAGTCCTCTTAACAGTTCCAGCAGGTGTATAAAACAACTTAAATTGCATTGACATTTACAATAGGTAAAATAAATCTCTGTTACTAATGTCCTCTCTCATGTTCTCTCTCTGTCTCTCTCACTCTCTCTTTCTCTCTTCCTAAGTTCTACATGAAGAAATAAATATACCCTTTGCTTTAACTTCTCAGTCTGATTGTTTCAGCACTGCTCAGCATTCATTGGAGGCAGAGTCATTTGGTAAGTGATCCAGGTTGAATGTTTGGTGCTAATCTTTACATTTGTCTAGCATTTTTAATAGATCTCAGACTGACACCAAAGCCACACACTCTGAATCATCTCAACTATATGCATGATGACAGGAAACAGGGGCATGCCACCTGAACCAAATGAGTATGTCCCCTCAGGGAAAAAATAGGGACCTTTAAAGGAAAGGTTTGGTCATGTTTATTTGACGGGTTCTGCCTCCTATCCAGATATTTCTTGAGCTATCACATCCATCGAAGTTCCTATGTTTGTTTATGTTAACGGGCATATTTTGTGGTATACTGCTTTTATTATATATGTGTGTATATATATCTATATCTATCTATATCTATATATATATATATATATATATATATATATATATATATATTTGAGTTTTATTAGTTTGTGTTTTTATGCTTTGACTGGCATTTAGCTACTTTGTTTCTTGTAGGCTTGTTTTGGTTTGTACAACACCTTTGGTTCTGTTGTATGTATTAAAAAAATATATAAATAAATATATATATATATATATATATATATATATATATATAAATACACACACACACACATACACAAATGGGTCTATATTCTTTTACCAAAATTACATTTCTTCAAACTGTAGTTAACTGACACCAGTTTACTGAAACTACACTTTTCCAAAGTCTTAGTTTGCTGAACCACAAAACAGAGAAAACACACCTATACAACAAATAAACACAACAAACTCACATATCCTAACATTTTTGCAGGGGGCAAGCTCCCCTGCACCCTCGCACCCCCTGCAAATTATATATACCAATTCTGAGATCGCAATACAGTGACAGAAAGAATATATTTCCTGATGTTCACTGTACTTAGATCTCCATTGTAAAGCAAAGAGCGCTGTTATAATACATTTCCATATACTACATGCATTCCTCTAACATCATAGCACAACTACCTCTTTTCAAAAATACCATTATATCTGCCAACTTCTACAAGTGGTATGATGTACAAGAAAGTAGATGAACTCTGTACTCTTGTACTTACCATAGTAACAGCCACAGCTACACTATTTTGCTGAAACAAACGTCGACAATATATATATATATATATATATATATATATATATATATATATATATATAGAGAGAGAGAGAGAGAGAGAAAGAGAGGGTGACCATGGTGGTGCAGTGGGTAGAGGTGTCACCTCACAGCAAGAGGTTCTCCTGTTCATTTCTCAGCTGGAGTGCCTTCTGTGTGGAGTCTGCATGTCCTCATTGTGGTCATGTGGGTTTCCTCCCACATTGAAAAGTCATGCAGTAGGTGGATTGGACTCTCAAATTGGCTGTAGGTATGAGTTTGTGAGCGAGTGAGTGGTGAAACTGAACTACTATGACAGGGCTAGCCACCTGGTGGAGTAAAACCCTGGCTTGAGACGATTGTCACTGCAGAAGTGACACCCCACCCCCATGTGCAAAATAGGAAAAGGGTTTGAGGATGTATGTATATATAAATATATATATATAGGTCTACTTAACTTGCTTGACTGACCCAAATATTGATGTTGAACACAGACTTCAATAACACAAATATTGACAAGTCACAAGGTATGTGCCGAGTACTAACCCTGTGACATGCAAAACTAAAATCACAAAAAAAAAAAAAAAAAACCAAGAAAAAAAAAGTTTTTTTCAGATGAGAAAGCCCTCTGCATCACTCCTATATGTGGGGAGCTGTGCCAACATACCCTTTACTTCTTGTATATACTAACTAAAAGACGGCACAATATTAGGGAAAGGGCAAATAACTCAACCCTGAGAATTGTGTGATCTCGTACACCTGCACCTATCTGCTTAGTAGTCCACATTGTATCAACTAAACAGATGTATGCTTTTGAGCAATAGACAGATACAGGAAATATCCTGTTAACAAAAACAAGATGCACCCTTTTTTAATCTGTGTCATTCCTTAAGGTCTACTACCTACCAGCCCTCTCATGATTCAGTGACTTATTCAATTTTTTATGGTTGAGACAAAGTAATATGGTATAACTACTCAGGCTACCAGCTATGTTTTAGTACTTAAGCTCTACTCCCTGATGTATGCCTTGTACTGCTGGTTATTTGATGAATGCCTACTTTCATGCATACCCTGATGCCAGTTACACCACTACAAACTGCTTGGCAAATACTGTATGCCTGATCCTCGCACCTGGTACTCTATTAGTAGCTGTGTAAGTAAGAGCACCACAATGTCCTGTGGTGGTCCACGTCTTTCTGTCTCCATGGGATGAACAAGCAGATGTTAACAAACAACAGCAGCCAGCACTTCAAATCAGCGAAATCATTTATTTCATATTAATTCATTAAGGAAGAGACCGGTTTCTGCAACTCCTTACCTTCATCAGTGTTAAATTCCCAAACAACAATGCTACATTTAAATATGCAAGTAATAGTGAACCATTAGAAAATCACCACCCTTTTAATAGACTACATCACTTCATTAAGCCCCACTGAAAATAAAGCCCCTAGTCTCATGATCCAGGGATATTCCTTATTATTCAGGATGCCATGCCAACCTAACTTATCACATGAAGCTAGATTAATCCTGTCAATAACAGTGAAATTAAACACAGCAGAAGGATGTTTTTGGACATGCTTATATAATGCATTGGACAGGCAACCATTTTTGATATCACTCATATGCTCAAAAATCCTAGTTCTACATTGTCAGGATGCCTGTCCTACATAAAAAGCTGAACATGCACAGCTAGCTAAATAAATTACCCAATCAGAACAGCAGGTACCACATCAAAAGATAACAAAAACTTTGGGGGTATTTCAAGATGTAAATTGTTTTGTTTTTAAAAAATACTTACATGCAGAATAATGCCCACATGGTTAGCAACCCACCACAGGGATGCAATCTATTGTTGCCCATGTATGCATTTTATGTCTAACACTTTTCTTATAATGACTAAAATAATTACCAATAGTCTTTCCTCTTCTGTAAGAAAATAAACAATGTGCAGGGGCACAAGCAGATGTTATCAACTTCATTCCAGTTTGACTAGTGGACTTTGCCAGTGATAGGATTTCTACTTGCATCTAAGTTATATGTGACATAGACATAACTTCATCATTCTCTGCCGTGGAGTGACAATAGGATTTACCTTTTATTTTCCTTAGTCTAACACTGTTTTCAAGAAGAGACAAAACCATCTGCAGCCATTGTCTTAATATTACACCAAAAAAAGATTTCAATAATTTTTAGTATGCTTTAATATTTGTCTGGGTGACTTTCATACAGTCATGATTCCACACTGCACTTTAGACTCAAGATTCTCTTAAACTCCTATTCTTTCCAAGAAGACTCAGTTTTCAATTTCAAGAGGATATATGATGGATATCATACTTTGACATGACAGCTTATTGCAGAATTTTAAATATAAAAATTAAATGTAAATGTTGAATATGCTGAGGCACAAATATAGCCATAGTGTTGACAGAACACATATAAACCTCTGTGCCACATTTCAATCCCTAAAGAAACATCTTCCACAGTTTATTTAAATCCTTTAATCTGCGTGTGTTCTGAGCTCTGTGTGCTTTGTCAACAAACCAAGGTATCCATTACAAGATGTTGTAGGTTTCATTATTTAGTTATTCCATTCACTGCTGTTGTTTACCTGTATAATAACACTTAATCTAAATAAATTAACAGCCACATGCCTTAGACTGAGCTCTTGTAACTAATTAACCTGTAAATGGCTTATTACAAAATTTAGGTACTCATCTGAACTCATTTTTGTACCCCAGATGTCAGTGCCATATTGATGTGAACCACAGATGTAGGCAGAAATCACAGTGGGAGTGATGCATATTTCATAACCTGTTGTATTTAGCAATGCATGAAACAGCACTGTACACCTTTCTAAGGGTAATGCTAATTACTTGTTGTTCAGCAAAGTGAACATGTTTATGAATACATGACTTAGCTTGCCTTATCTGTACAGCTGGCATTCTATGTATCCATCTCTGCCACACTGTGACTCAAATGAATATTTAAGTATGTATAGTGCATGTTGGTAAATTATGTCATCTACAAATGAAGAGGAATTTAGCATTCAAAATGCCAAAACGGCAGGAAGGTTTGTAGCACAATGGTTAGTATTGCATTTTAAAAACATAAACCTGGGTTTAAATCATATCTGCTTGTACTGGCATGCTGTGTGAGTTAAATAGGGTACTTATTCCTACTTCAACTCCTTCCGCTAAAATGCAATCCCATTAAAGAAGACTTTTAGTATTCAGTGAGAAAACATAAAGTCAAGTTTCAGGAGACTGGTGAGTGTAGTGCATCTGGAATGACAAGAAGGAATAGCTTCCTACAACCGTAGAAAAGAATGAGAATGTCATCAATTTGTCTGCGCAAACAGACAATCACGGAGTAGTGTAATGCAACGTATGCCATTCGTGCAGGTAAATTACCATAGACTAACACTCTGACATACAGCTGCCCACTGATTAATAGTTTTAACCTCGCTATTATTGGAACATGCAGCTAACAGTAACTGAATCATATGAATGAATATGCAGGAAAGCAGACATAACTTCTTAACAACAGTAATAAAGTGAATGCACAGGGAGGTTAACTAGAATGCATTAAAGACAAATGAGAAGACATGGATAAATACATGAGAAGGAAGACACCTCTTAGGACGCTTTGGTGCATGGAAAGCAAAGGTGTATCCAGGCTTATACTTTGTGTTCACTTGTGAGTAGCATTTCTCTGACCATCTGTGAAAGTTATTACAACTTCTAAGTTGCCTTAAATTAATGCTAGTACTACAGAGCAGTGCACAGCTTGCTATGATTTCTGCATATCATCAAGAACAATGACATTGTACAGTTCCAAGGAAAACTAGTTGGATAAAATATATATTTAGGTTTGAACTACATTTAGCGAGATATGTGTACATCCTAAATACAAATTAGTGTAGAAGGCAGTAATATAAACTGGCATAACCATAACTTGTATAGAACAAAGGGGGCAGATGACTTTTATCCATGCAGTTATGAGTGTCAAGGGCTGATGGTGCAGGAGAATTCAGTTTAAGAGAACAAACAGTTATTTGCTTACATATATCTGAATGAGAGCAGAGTAGCTTATAGTTTCATAAACACATAGTGCATATGCATTATAGACAATGATAATTAGTAGATTAGTAGATTATTTGAACCTTATAACTCCTATCCCTACAGTGTTTAATAGTATCTTGTATGTATTAAATAAAAAAGGAAGTTTAATATGTTTATTTGGATACAAGACAAAGCATAGTGAGACTTATTATTATTTAAGTATACTGTGGTTCTGACTCCTTGGTATTATAGAGTAACAAATCCTGTGTATTACATGCTGATGGTATCAAAGACCAAGACAGTACAATATTATGATATAATGCACTCTCAGTGTAATATGCTTATGTAAGAGGCTGAGGTTATCACACCTTGGTATTATCATGTAACAACTTTTATGGTTTTCATGCTAATGGTAACAGACATCTTCACACCACTATATTACAATATAATAAAACCAAAGATCAGTATCCCTAAGCAGACTGAGGTTCTGACACTTTGATACTGTGATGTAGCAAAGTCTATATATTCTATGCAAATGGTAATCAATGCCTTTATAGTAGTTTATTATGATGGAATTAACCCTAAAACTAGTATGGTTATAAAGGAAAAGGTTCTGACAGGATAGTAATGCAACATAATCAAGCCTGTCTTTTCCATGGTAGTGGTACCAGAGGCCCTAACTTTACTGTTTAATTCACTTACATTTATATAAGTCTTAAACATTCTGAGTTAGTAGGCCTTTATGACTTTAGCAATATAAATGTATTTAAAATCTGAAATGTTACATAGCAACAGTTGATTTAAGTAACATAATTCATTACTATATGACTGTTATATTGTTTAAAGCTAAAGGGAGCATTTATTATTATTAATAGATAAGACTAACTTCCGGAAAAATGAAAGTAAGAGAGTTTTTTCTTCTTCTTCTTCTTGAAACCACAATATAACAGAGCTAAACACATTGAAAGTCATTGATTAAGATGATTTTTGAGGCAGTTCAATAATAATATGTTCTCTTACATAGGTTTGGATTTTTTCGTCATAGTATAATGTTAATGCTAAATAATAAAAATAATAAAATAATAAAAACAGATAAATCTAAGCAGGGTATATACATTGAAGCAAAGTTAGTATGTTTGAAATAATTAAACATGAGTGAGTTTGGATATCTAACTTTAAAATTGATGCTAGCATTAATGAAGAAGTAATAGAAATAGAATAATTCTAGTTAGTTTTATGGTAAGGTTAGAGAGTAGTTTGTATGAGTATGTCATCAAACAAGGAATTCATTATTTTGTAATGGGGTAATTTTGCTCTTAGCATTAATTACATAGTTTTAGTCATCAGTATTTTGTCCATGCCAAGGGATAGTAACAAAAATGTCCTTCTTTGTTTTATATATAATATTAAGTTAATGTATAAAGTTCTGTCTTATGAATGTCAGGTTATAAATGTATGTCATTAAACATTAATGGTTAAAATAATCCAGTAAAAAGAAGTAGTTTGTTGAAATATAAAAAACTTTATAAAGCTGATGGGGGGATAGGAAGGGGAGAAATCGAATACCATCATGGAAATATCAAATAGAGAAAATTATAAAGCAACTAAAACAAGATGTGTCACTGTTAGAAGACTATAGAAGAGGGAATAGATCAACAAAAATACTAAGAAAGATAGATGTGATAAAAGCAATGTGCAATTTTACAACAGATCACGATCTATCATGCACTATCACAAATAACAATCTAAAAATTTCAGCAGAGGTGGAAAAACTCAGAAGATACAAAGATAAATATAAAGGAAAAGTGCAAAATAAGCAAGTTATTGATGACCCAAAAAGGTTTTATAGAGAAATGGGAAATAAGGTAAAAGGAATTGAAAGGCCACCAAAAAAAGAAGAAATAGATACATTTTGGAGAAGTATCTATGAAGATCCTGTGGAACATAACAAAGATGGTAAATGGATAGAAGAAGTAAAAAAAATAATAATACGTTTAAAGATACAGGATATGAAATGGGATGAAGTAACAGCTTGAGAGACTGAAACAAAGTTAAGAAAAGCCTCTAATTGGAAAACACTAGGCCCAGATGCCGTACTAAACTTCTGGTTAAAAGTATTAACATCTTTGCATGAAGATTTAGCCATGAGTAAAAATATTTATATGCGTACCCTGAACAGACACCAACCTGGCTAACAACAGGATAAACAATGGTCCTACGTAAGAGTGAACCTGCAAGCTACCCTAAAAATTATAGACCAATAACTTGCCTTCTGACAACATATAAACTATACATGGGGAATCAATACTGACAGTTTATAGTAATTTAGACAAAAACTAAATTATGGCAGTAGAATGAAAGGGCAATAAAAGAAAGTCATATGGAACAAAGGATCATTTATTGTTAAATAAAGTCATAGTGGAGAACTCTAAAAAGGGGGAGAATCTAAGTATGGCATGGATTGACTACAAAAAAGCATTTGATAGTATCCCTCATTCATGCATAAAAGAGTG
The DNA here is from genome assembly GCF_019279795.1 of Protopterus annectens. Classification (NCBI taxonomy): domain Eukaryota; kingdom Metazoa; phylum Chordata; order Ceratodontiformes; family Protopteridae; genus Protopterus; species Protopterus annectens. The sequence continues at coordinate 204,704,138 of NC_056736.1, read as the reverse complement.
CTTAAAAATGTATAAGATACACCACATACTGATCGACTATATTACAGTGACCATGAAACAGTGGCAGAACACTTTGCAATTAAGCCATGATAAAGGACAAATTGTTATCCTAGGGATAAAAGTTCAAATTGGGATATTCCAGGGCAGTGGCAGCTGGTGACATCAAATTAAAGGAGGGCTGCAGGAGACAGCTGAATGGGCGGGGCCAACGTGAAGAGGTGTGGCCACCTAGAAAGGGGGCGGAGCTATGCTGAAAAGCACAACAACTGGAACTTTAATTAAGTAAGCTGCCCTGGGTGCCAAACAGTCATTACAAGAGTCCAATCAAGACAAAATGAAGTGTAGAAGAAAAAATATTTCAATGCATTGGCTACATGACAACTTACTTAATATCCAGATGGAAACAGATTGTGAGGCATGAAAAAATAAATTATTTTTTAAATACATTACTGGAATGCCAGTCAAAATCAAGTATAAAAAAACAAGCAGCACTCAACTCAAACCACTACTCCTTGCACTGCAGTTCTAATTATAATTTATATTCAGCTTTATAAAATTACCAAGTAACATGCTGAAAGTAGCAATCTCTGTGATACCCCCACTTGTAAAAATGTTTCTTATCCAAAAAAGGCCTGCTGCCTGACACAACTATCTACTTGTTTCATGGGGAAGACATGATCAAAGTAAAAAATGAACAGCAAACAAGAAACAAGCTCAAGATAAATTGCTTAAAGGATTCCTGCACAAGTTATGGACCACACGATAGATTGGCATTCTGTTTAGTTTATGGGTAAGCCTGCAAAGATGACTACAAGTCTCCAACAAATGTAATGAGCTTCTGAAAATACTGTAATCCTGTCCTTTTATTACAAATACTGTCATATGCATTTCAATACCCAAGGCTTATACATTATCTAGTTATGTAAATATTCTCGGCATGACAACAACGAACAGGCTTTCAATGCTGGTAATTCTTTAACAGTATGCTTATTAAAGCTTACTTGCATCTTACAATCTCCAACAAGCTTACCTGATGGTCATTAAATCATTGCTACTTAAACAGAGCAACAGGACTCTGTGACAGCATGCATTTCCAGAATAATAAGTATAAATCAACAGTATAAAAATATGACAGAAAACCAGAACATTCTGCAAAATCAAGGACAGATGAAAAGCCATGGTCGTACTTGTGGTCTACCTTGGATGGGGGAATACTCTGCACACTTACACTGCATAACTGCTCCTTGCCTTCCTTAGGCACATCCAGAGCCACTACAATGGGGTGTGGGGTGCAACAAGTATGTCACAATTTGAAATGTCTCTGGCTGACAGTGATGGCTCTGACACTCATACCTCTCAACTTCAGAGCAAAAAATCTGGACAAAGCCATACATAGAACTAGAAATGGGACACAGGCACAAAAATAAGGACAATTTTTAAATATTGCTCTTATTAACTTAGATAATAGAACAGTAGTAGGTCTTGCATTAGTACAAATTTTCTGAAGGGTACGAAATCTGAAACTCAAATGTCTGTCATTATTTTCTAACTTCAATCTTTAATGACTTGCCACTAATTTGCCAGAAAACCACAATTTTACAAACCAAAATGTGATGCAAAAATATAAAGTTGCCACACAATACAGCTGGGAACCTGTCAAAAAAGGGACACCTTTTTAATATTAACACTGTTAACTTGAGCAGCTAACAAAATAAGAGCATCTACATGCATTTCTGAAATAAAAGTAATCTATAACTCTGATCATTACAGTTATATATAATTGTAAACCCTCCACGTTTTCTTCCAAAATTGCCATTTTGAGGAGGGATTATTAGGGGAGAGCAACATTTTGAGCCATAATTGGGGACAATGGAGAGGTTTGGATATTCCTAATTCTACAAAGCGATTTGCACATACCTCTCAACCTCTTAATGCAGGAAATCTGGACAAGGCCAAATATATTGGGGGAACTTACAAACACTACTAAAAATTGCTCTTGTATAAACTTAAGACAGTTGATAGAATAACAGGTCTTGCATTAGCATGCATTTTTCTGAAGGTTATGATGTCTGAAACTCAATGTCTGTCATTTAGTGACTTCATTCCTAAATGATTTGCTAGACAACCACAAATTTTATGAGGAACAAACCAAAAATAAGAAACAAATATCTATTCATTCTGCAAACATATGGACAACTGAGAGGTATAGTTCAACCGGGGCTGTCTGAGTTTGCTACCCCCCCTCACAAAATCATGGTGGAATGGAGCCTCCCCCCTGCAGCCATTCCAACGTCCCATTCCTTGGTTATTTTGCCCCATTTACCATAAACACTGTAATGTGCATACTGCTTTACTTCTGTGATTATTTAGATTTCATTTGAAAGTTTTATTTTACATTTTACAGCACAAACCCTAATAGATATCTGTTAAACAAAGCAATGCAGTCTCACAATGAAAATAGACTTAGCATTAAAACTTCTCTGCCCTTGAAACTCACATGCATTGAAACAGCATTGAAACCCACATTCAAAGAAAATACATTTTGCCAGTGGCAGATAAAGATTAACTCTGGGCTGTTTTCAAAATCATAGGCTCCTTGAACATGAAATGTACACATGCTCTTTGATACACCTTCCTGACTGTATCACATTATATTCCTTGTACAATACAGTACAGTTGTTAGAGGGCATTTTAAATTTATTGTTTTGAACATTTTTTCCAGTAAACAATGAAACAAAATGCATACACCAATGACAAAACTGCCCAATTCAGAACATTTCCATCATAAAAAGTCTACTCAACCTTCTATAGTCCACCAGTATCAGTAAATATGCACAATCTCTGAAGTAGTAAAATCCACATTAAGGAAATCTGTAACTAATAAAGAGGTTGCTGCTAGCAAACAACTTTATATGTCATTGTTTCATCTACAAATAAAGTGCCTTTTGCCCTTGAAGAATAAATTGCCTATGTTGCATGCATTAAAAAATGATAAGCTACTAATACCGCAATAGGGAATGGATAGCAAACTGATAACAGGTTCATAGATACTAGGTATCTTTGCCAAAAAGGACTGCAGCATCCACCCCCTTTACAACACAGTACAGTATCAGCAATGCATCCTCCTACTGTGGGAGTAGAACCCAAAGCCTTTTTGCATCAAAAGCAAGTACACTACCTGTTGTGCTATTAACAATACAAGCAGACTTAGCATAAGCAGCTCTAAACTTTTATTCCCCTGCAGCTCTCAGCTCCTTGTAAAATCTACTCGACACTCAGCTGTATCTCTGAACTTTGCAGCACAAGAAATCTGGAAAAAGACAAAAATTATTGGGGGGGGCAAAAGGTCAAAAACCAGGGACACATTTTAAACATTGCTTGTATAATGTTGGAAAGTTGCTAGAATAAAATGCTGTGTTACCACCATGCATTTCACTGCCATGTCTTGAACCCAGGGGACCCTGTGCAAAACAGTCAGAGCAACATACCACTATGCCAAATCAGCTGTTTTGTGAAAGAAGAAGATGGAAACTTAAATGGCTACCATTTAATGAATTCAGTTCTCACCATAGCACAGCTGTCAACCTCTTAGCACAAAACACCTGAACAAAGCCAATAATGGGTGAATACAGCCCCCAAACATTCAGTGAATTCAGTTCTCACCATAGCTCTCAACCTATTAGCAAAAAACACCTGGACAAAGCCAGTAATGGGGGAATTTAGCCCCCAAACATATTCAGTGAATTCATTTCTTACCATAGCTCTCAACCTTAGCACAAAACCTGGATGAAGCCAATAAAGGGGGAATACAGTCCCAAAAATAGGGACAAATTTCAAATATCCATTGTATACACTTAGAAAATTGCTAGAATAAAAGCTTTTGTGTTACCATGCACTTTCTGTAGAATATGAAGTCTGATATTCAAATGTCTGTCATTTTTAACATTTGTTAATCAGGAAAGTCTGACTTGGAACAAAAGCGAATTTTTAGCAGAGGCCCAGGGAGAAACACTCCAGACAGACACATGTCTTTGTAAGATGGGAGGATACTACAGGAAACAAAAACAGGGAGGGCATACAAACTCCACACAGAAGGTAAGGCACCCCAGCCAAGAATCAAACCAGAGAACATGTAGCTGTCAGGCAACAATGCTAACACTGCACCAATGCACTACTGGCTTTGCAAGGAGTGGACACAAAAATACAGAAACCACAGATTTTATGAGGAACAGAACAAGTATGAGGGAAAAATCTGCAACATTTTTACAAATGGTGGTGGGTAGGGAATTCAGGCTCTTGCCACCTGGGCCCAAGGTGCAGGGTTCAAGCCTTATTCTCGACCCACCATCATATAGCACCTGGGGCATTTCACACACACACACACACACACACACACACACACACACACACACACACACACACACACACACACACACACACACATACACACGATAGATGTAGATCCCTTCATTGTATTAAATCCCCAGCCATTGGAGCACTACAAGCTTGCCCGTGCATTACATCCTTCTCTATGTCCGTTGGAGCATTAATCCACCACAGCCCACGAGATCTTCTTCCCCAATGAGACTCCCAGCCTGCCGACGTTGCAGTCCGATCCCTTTCCAGCGATAGTCTATGCAGTTACAACTGCATAGACTTCTGGGAACTCTGCTCCTGAATGTTTCCTAATCTGGACTGCTGCTGAGACAGTCTGTACATGCTCCAGACTGTCTCAGCAGCAGTCTGGATATCGGAAATGCTGCTAGTGTGCGAAGGTCTGCTATTTGCGATCGTTTTTAATTTTGTTTTCTTCTTTTCTATTTTCTTTTCTTTCTGTTTTACAGCTGGGGGGGCTGCAGTCCAGCAGTCCAATAGCACGGGCCACCCATGTTCCAGGGTGACTATCTGTCACTGTTACTATTCTGCCTTGCCCTTAATCCATTAAGCCGTTTACTCAACACCTTAGGCCATGGCTGTAATCTGGCTCCTAGAAAACAACAAAGTGTAAAGACTTCTCACCTTTTCTTTACCAATGATTTAAAACTGTATACCTCATCAGATGAGGAACTGAAAACACAACTGCAAGTTGTCAAAACTTTTTCAGATGATATAAGAATGACATTTGGTCTTGATAAATGTGCAAAAGCAATTTTTAAAGTAGGAAAACTGCAATGCCAGGAAAACATCAGTTTGGGACAAGAATGTGATATAAAAGAGCTTGAGCAAAAAGGAGTGTATAAATATTTAGGAACTGAAGAAGGATCAACAATAAAATATGAACAAATGTGAATAAACTTAGTAAGGAATACTTCAGAAGACTTAAATTAATCCTGAAAACAGAACTGAGATCTAGGAACAAAATCCAAGCTATAAACCAAATTTCTCTTCCTGTCCTAACTTACAGTTTTGGAGTGACTGACTGCCCCCAAAACATGTTGGCTAGATTAGATGGGAAAACAAGAAGGATGCTTCATGTTCACTAAATGATTTATAAAAAATCTGTGCATACCAAGATCATATATTCCCCATTCCAAAGGAGGGATGGACCTCCTTGAAACTGATTATATGTATATATCTGCAATCGTGGGACTCTATACATATCTGCTGACCTCACAAGACCCAAACATAGTGAAGTTTTGAAACATGAGGAAAATAAATCTAATATGACTTCTCTGCTTAATCTAGCAGAAGCTTATCAGCATCAAGCAGGAATGGAAATTAAACCAGAAGTAGATAAAAACCAGGCAGCAAATGAATGTGCCAAAAAAAAAAGAAAGAATATAAGGTGAAGGATCAGATGAGCAGACAAGAAATGTGGAAAAACCATAAATATAGTTGCAAGTATAGAAAACATCTGGAAGAATCTCATGTTGATCAGGAACAAACACAGAAATGGTTAAAGAGAGGCAAATTCAAACCAAGAGATGAAAGGTTAATATTGGCAGCCCAAGATAATGGGCTGTGTACACGCTACTTTATATAGTTCACTGAGCATGTGGGAGAAACAGACAAATGTAGGTTTTGTAAAACCAAATTGGAAACAGTTGCACACCTCATTGCTGGTTGTGACATACTAATGGCAGAAGGACTGTATACTAAAAGGCATAATAATGTGGCAAGACTGTTGCACTGGGGATTGTGCAAACATTATGGTACTGAAGTGGCCAAAAAACACTGGAAACATGAGCCAGAAAGGATCATAGAAAATTAAGAAGTCTGCATCACATGTGATCATCCATTACCAACAATTCAAAAGATAGATGCTAGAAACCCCCGCTATAATGGTCCAAGAAAAGAAGACAAGAGTGGCATTGATCATTGAAATTGCCACACCCAGTAACTAAGGTGTCTTGCATACAGAGAGACACAAAGTCATAAAATATCAGGATCTACAGGCAGAAATAAGAGCAATGTGGAAGAAAGATACCCAGACAGTTCCAATAGTAGTAGGAGCAATGGGTCTTATAAAAAAGAATTTACAATCATATTTAGATATGTTACAAATACATGTAACTCCATACAAACTGCAGAAGGAGTCATTACTTGGCACATTGCAGGTGCTACAAAGAGCACTACTGGCTGATATCAAAGATTGAAGCAATACTAATTTCATGAACTTTAATCATACTTTGACTTAGGAATGGGGTCCATTCCTGTCATGGTATTAGAAACCCAAAAGACTTGGAGAAATTAAAAAACTGATACTGTTTTTCTGCAAAAAACACACCTGCTATACAAAGATGTAAGATAATACTGTCAAAGATTATTCTATTTTATTTGGTTCTCATTTTAGATCAAAAAGTAGACACACACTTATTTTATGAAAAAATGATTTGAATGTGCTGAAACTGATTGATTCTTATTCAGATATGCATGGGGTATTTAATCTGGTTGTAATAGAAATAAAAAAAAGGATTATATATTTGTTAACTCATACTGGATATTATAGCTTTTTATATAAAAGATGTGGAAATTGTAGAGGATATTTTAATTGTATTTTATCAGAGAATAATACTATTTCTAATAGAAAACCTAGACTCTTTGTCAGTTGCAAAGCAATTTAATCACTTTATCAATGAAATGAAGTTTTGAAACATTTATGATTTAAGATTAGATAATTCACTTAACTATATGCATTACTGGTTTAGATTTGGCACCCAAACCAATATAGACAAGGTTTTTATTTGTGATACGAGACAAACTGTTTAAAACGAAAAACGACCAAACGGTTATAAGGACTGCAACTCTGGTTTTATTTGAATAACAGTTAAAAGTAGATCTTAAAGCACTTTTCGTCTGTTCACACACAGACTTCTTCAGAAGATACAATACCATTGTGTAGAATTTACTTAAATAGTCAACAGCTGAGAAAAGTGCGAGAAATTTGACTATGGTCAATTAAACGACATGTACCTACACTTGAACCTTGATCCTTATTTAAAAGTAAGTAATACTTACTTAAAATCATACACATACAATATGTTACACTCTAACCTACAAATAAAGATAAAATGCTATACCTTTTACTAAAAAATAAACATGACATAACTACTTTCTTAAATGCAAAATTTAAAAGAAGACAACTATCTTTATAAGCTTTTGAGCTTTAATATGCTCATAATTGAGCATGATTCATTCAATCCTGGAAAACTAAAGGCATTCGATTTTAACTGCCAGGTTAATTCCATTTCCTCAAGTTTAAATGATGCTGCCCCCCCCCCACCGATGTCCTTTACAAACTGGTCAATGACCATGAATTTAAACTGGTGTTGTGCATTTAAATGGACATGTTTAGCTAAAGCATTGTCTATTAAAGTGTTACAACCTAAGATAGATATTTTAAAGTTAAAAATTACATGAAAAGTTTAAGCTAATAATTTAGAATTTAAAACATTAAATCAAAATTATGTGGGTAGTCTTAGCTATAAGATTCAATAAACTTAGAAAAATTAAAATCATATTTAGTAAATCCTAAAAGTTTGCACAGATTAGCCATTAGATCAAAGAAAATAATTTAAATCATATTAAGCAGATATCATATAAATATGGTTGTAAAAATAAAACAGTCACTGATTTAGCAGATATATTGGAATGTTTGAGGGATCGTTATGAGCAAGTAAACAGTAATAATAGTAATATGATAAATAATAATATTCTTGTAAGCTTTCTAAAAGAAAACATTAATTATAAGCTAACTAAAGAGCTAAGAAATAGTATCGATAAGACTTTTTCATGAAGGAAACAAAAGATCAAATTAAAAAATCTTAAAATTAATAAAGCTTCAGGTTTGGATGTAATAATTCCAGAACTTTATAAATTATTTTAGATAAAAAACTATCTCATGATATGCTTAGAATGACCTGGTGTCATGGAGAATTCTCCCATTTAAAAAAATTGCTTTATTACATTTACAAAAGTTGAGCACTTTTGTTCCAAATTGGTGGAACTTCTTCAGAACTAACAACAAACACATATTTTAAAATTTTAAATACTGAAAAACTAAAAATTACATGTTACTTGCTACTGATATGCAATCCAATACAATTAAAAGTATTAAAAACATTTGAGTGAACCATTATGTTCCTGTACCCATTCAAATATTTCAGCCTGAGAACTGAATTAATCAATACTGAATCATTCAGTCATGAAACACTTGTAGCTTCAAGCATTAATTACCATTCTAATTCTCTTTTATTTAAGTGTTCACCCATTACAAATTATCTTGTGTTTTCTAAGACTTGGTCAATAGCTATGAATTTAAAATTATGTTCAGGAAACATTTGAATATGACTATATAAAGCATTAGTATTTTTCTTATTCTTCATATCTGAAAGATGTCCATATATTCTTATATTTAGTCCCTGCTAGTTTTTCCTACATACAATGCAGGACACTGATCACATAATGTTAAATATACAACTTGTGCTGATTGACAAGTAAAATGATTCTTTATTTTATATATTTTGTTTCTAACTTCAAACCTCAGACATTTTCTTTACATAAGGGTATAGTAACCACATTTAAACATGCCTTCCCTTTTATTAGTTAACTTTATATTCTCTTTTACTTTGTAATACTCCAACAGATCTTTAAAGAACCTGTCCCTCCTGAACAGAATTTTCAGTCTAACAAAAATAATAATGCTTTATATCGGCATATTCAAATGTTTGCTGAACATAATTTTAAATTCATAGCTATTGACTAAGTACTATAGGATGCAAGAGGGGTTGTAGCAGGTGAACACAAATAAAAGAGTATCAAAATGGCAATCCTGAAGCTACAAGCATTCCAGGGTTGAATGATTCAGTATCAATTAATTCAGTTCTCAGGCTAAAATATTTGAATGGGTAGCAGTTTGTAGTGGTTCATTCAAATACGTTTAATGTTTTTAATTGTACTGGATTGCTTATTGTTTAGCAAGTTACATGTGATTTTAGTTTTTCAGTATTTAAATTTCAAAATAAGTGTTTGTTGTTCTGAAGATGTTCCTCCAAGTTGTAATGAAAGCGCTCATCTTTTGCAAATGTAATAAAGAAAAATTTAAATGGAAGAATTCTCTCTGACTACTAGTCATTCTAAGTATATCAGGAGATATTTTATTAGTTTGTGTGTGCCAAAATGTTGCCAGTTTGTATTTCAAGATGTCTACTATCTGGTAATATGTTAAAATGTTATTGAAAGCATTTAATGATATTAAATATACGTCAAGTGTACCCCACATCTTGGAGATTTTCATTTGTTTCACCTATACCAAAGCAGGATAAAGACCCTGTATTTTGTTCTTTATATATATCTATTTCACTTCTAAATTTTGTTTGTGTCTTTCAGCTTTTCCCGGTTAGGGGTCGCCACAGTGGAACTCCGGTCCGCTAATGGTTAGCAGTAGAGTTTTACGTGCTGGCTTGCCGGGCCTAATGCACAACCTTCAACGAAGGAATGCCCATTCATGCATGTCGCCACACAGAAGACGCTCTAACTGAAAATCGAACGGGCAACGTCTAACTGTGAGGCAACAACGCTACCGCAGCACCACCACCGCAGTTCATCTATTTCACTTCTAAATATAGATTATAAAAAGTTAACGTCAATACTAGAAAATAGATTCAATATTATTTTGGCAGGAATTATTAATAATGATCAAATATGATTTATATTAAACAGGAGAGTTTATGACAACATTATTAGACTTAATACTTTAATAGATTCTACAAAGAAAAAAGAACTTTCAATCATAAGTTTAGATTTAGGCAAAGATTTTGATTCAGTAAAGTGGAATTATTTGCTTAAAGCTCTTGAAGAAGATAACTTTTCTGTAGAGTTTATTAATCTACTCATGATGCTGTATGCAACATCTGCATTTATCAAAATAGGATCTTTTCTGTCTAAATCATTTAGAATTTTAAATAGTACAAATCAAGGTTGTCTGTTATCTCCATTGTTATTTACATTATGTACAGAACATTTTACAAATCACATTAGATCAAATAAAATATAAAAGGTTTTTCAATAGATAAGAATTACTCTTCCAAAATACAAAGCAGCAAAATACAATGCAGATAAATCCTCGACCGCAAAACATAGCCAAATAGCAAATAAAAAATAAAGCGGTTGCCAAACGTACAGCTCTAAAACCATATAATATTTATTAAAACAAAACAATAAGCAAATGGTAAGCACTTTCACCCCCTAACCGGTGGCTTCTTCAGACCATTAGAAGCAAACATTTTTTATAAAATCATTTAAATAACATTCTACTTACTTTCTGTTAATGATTTCCACCTGTTGTTAGAATCTCTACACCCACATCCCTCATTCTAACTGACGCATGCTCAATAGAGCATAACACGCCATCATCTCATAGTTCAAAATTATTTAAAGATGCAGTATTCATGTATGTTTACAGAAAGTTATAAAAGCTTCAAATTCCTTTTAAAACTTATTGCAGTATAAACTGCAGATTTCACTTATCATGCATAGTAAGTTACAATACATTCAATCTCAGCTTTACATATATTGAGACTTATAACATTTTTTCATACTTAGAACATAATATCCGTAAATACATCAACTTAACAGTGACACAGACATTGCATATTTCATCAGTATAGCTATACAAATGCCCATTGACAACTTAGCTCAGCTTTATCACATTCACCTACACTTAATTCACAAATGTTATCATTATATTTCTTGATCTTTCACAGCAACTGACGTACACCTGTAATATTAAATCTCATATCGTACCTCAATATTATGGTGGTGTAAGGTAGGTAGTCACAATCTATAGAAGCTTCTTACATTGTAATTTAGTAGCACGTATATAGTTTAGTAACACATATATTAGTACCTAATCTATCTGTGCACTTTTACGCATAAGCATTCATTATCCCATTGTCATCTCACAATTCTAATATATTAAATTAATAGAAACAATAATGTTTCAGTATGTCCTAACTCCCATACAGCTAGTCACCTCCAGATTCACCCCCTATCTATCCTATAACAGCGTAAAGCAATCACATGTTATAACAACTTCTTGTCATTCAATACACTTTCTAACACTTCATAACAGTTCCTACATATGTAAACTAACATGTGCAACCTATCATAAATTGTTGAGCCTCATCTCAAGCCCCCTACTCTGCATAAGGTGCAGTGTATAGTGTCCCATATTGCGGCAACTCCTTGTCATTCAATACACTTTTTAACATCTCATATCTTTTCCTACATACATAGACTAAAGTGTGCAACCCACCATAGATATTTGAGTCTCATCTCAGGCCCCATGTTCTGCATAAGGAGAATGATTGCACATTGCAAAGAATCCTTCTACAATATCATTCAGCGGCATGTATACCGATACTCAGCTCCAACTAACTCCTACAGCACAATTCAAAATCAGATGATCATGTCCGCACTCACGCACTGCACATCTCACTTCAACACAAAGTAAGTAGTCACATATTATAGCCGCTGCTCACCATTCATTCTGCTATCATTCACTTTATATTTCTCATTTCTAAATTTCTAGATCTACCGGAATTAGTGTGTAGACTGTATCTGAAAACATATCCGAAACTACCCGCTGCTTACCATATGGCAGCGTAAAGTGAATAGTCACGTTTTGTATGAACTTATTATCATTATTACCAGCATGTATTCACAAATACCTATACATGTTATATATAGGTTCATAGGTTCATAGGTTCATACTAGGCTATCTGCCCTAGGGCATTTATAAGCCTAGTCAGAATGTGTTTGGCTTTCGCCACCCATTTTAAATTTATTTTGCTATGCCCTTTTTCGAGGTTAGAATACTGTGCCTCTGTCTAACAGTGACATAGAAGTGATACCCGGGGTAAACCTACGATCTCCCATCCACTCATCAAGATTCCTCTTGAAGAGAGTCAATGAGGGACTCTGCCTAACCTGGACTGGGATTTTATTCCAGAGTGAAGGGAGCCTCTGGGTTATGAATCTGTCCCTCCAGCATGTCCTATTTATTTCAGTGCTGAGGTTCAAGTCTCTCGAACACGTAGCTCAATGGGATTTGGATTTTCTGAGGTGCAGCATGTCCATTAATTCCGGGTTGGACATGGCTTTATATGTCAGGCACAGATCGCCTCTGAACAGGCGGTATGCCACTGAGTAGAGCTGGAGTTTCTTTAACCGGGCAGCATATGGCATCTGTTTGAGCCCTTTGATCCTCTTGGTGAGGTACTTTTGGGGTCTTTCCAGTTGCTGCAGGTGTCTGGTAAGGTACATCCCAAAATGGGGCATTGTGCTCAATTATGGGCCTGATGAGGGATGAGTAAAGAGGCACGATGACCTCCCCTGATCTAGATGTGAATCCCTTCATGATTAGGTGGGCTATATAAAATGTTTTTCTAACCACTTTGGCCACGTGGTTGTCAAATGAGAGATTGCTATCAACTTGGGTCCCCAGGTCCCTAATTACTTCTTCTGTACTTAATGGATTACCACCTATGTGGTAATTTGTGGGCACTTTGTTTTGCCAAAGGGGATGACTATACACTTTTTGGCATTTAGCTTGAGGCCATGGCTCTAGCACCAGTTGTCTGTTTCTATGAGGCCCTTTTGGAGGATGCTTGTGTCGGCTGGAGAGTCGATTATGGCGCCCAGTTTGCAGTCATCTACGAACTTGGTCAGCCAAAGTCCTTCCGTGTTGGCCTGTACCTCCGAGAAATATATACCGAACAAGAGAGGTCCCAGGACTGAGCCTTGTGGGACACCACTTGTAACTGCTTTGGAGTCTGACATGGCTCCAGCAATTCTAACCATGTGGGTTCTGTCCTTGAGCCAGTTTGGAATCCATCTAGTGACATAGGGGTTTATATTTAAGCTGGTGAGCTTATCTATAATGCCCGAGTGGGGTATTGTATCGAAGGCTTTTGCGAGGTCCAGGTAGGCTGTGTGGACCACTTTCCCCTCGTCAATGGCCTTGGTGACTGTTTCAAAGAAATCAACCAGGTTTAAGAGGCAGGATCTGCCCTTAACAAAGCCGATCTGGGTAGGATCCAGTGTCTGTAGGTCCCCAATATCTTTATTTATGAGGTCCATGATGATCCTTTCCATAGCTTTGCAGACCAAGCTAGTCAGGCTTATGGGGCGATAGTTTCCAGGATCCGTTGAGGCACCACCTTTACGGAGAGGGACCACTGTTGCTGTGCGCCACTCTTTGGGCACATATCCTGTAGTAAGGCTGAGATTGAACAGTAGTTTTATGTTTGGGTTTAGCTCTTCTTGGAGTTCATGTAGGACGCAGCCCAGGACACCGTCTGGTCCCATTGATGCTGTGTTTTTTGCTTTGGAGAGGGCGGCTCTTACCTGAGCATCTGAGATGTCAGGGGGGCAGCACTCTGCTGGGATAGATATTTGCCCTTTTGGTGGGGAGGGAGGGAGAAGTTTGCACAAACCTGTCAGCTAGGATGTTGGCAATGTCTGTGGGTTCAGTGTATTTTTTGTCATTTTGGATTAATTCTGAGCATATCTGGGAATTACCACCCAGGTTCCTAACATAACTAAAGAAAGCCTTGTGATTATCCTTAGTGTCCTGTGCAATTTTTCTCTCGAAGCTGGCCTTAGACAATTTTATGAGTGCCCGTAGTTTTTTGCTAATACTGATCAGTGATGCCTTCCCTTTTTGGGATTTTGCTCTATCATTTAGTAGCTTCCTCCTTCTATTGTATAGTTTGATTATGGCTGGGGTCCACCAGACAGGACGTCTGCCTTTGGAGGATTGGGTCTTGGTTTTATTTGGGATCGCATGATCCATGCATTCCTAAAGGTGTTCATAGAATGCGTTTATAAAGGATTCTGTGGTCTGGGCCGTATTTACCACAGGCCCGGGGGCTTTGAAGGATTCCACCTCAGTTTTGAGGAGTGTGAAATTTGCTTTAGAGAAGTTTTTCACTATGGTTTTTTGGACAGGGGGTGGGGTCGGGATGTGAATATCCAGTGAGATTAGTTTATGGTCTGATCTTACCAGTGAGGGATACACTTCTGGTCTGGAGCATAGAGTCCCCATGTTGGTGATGATCAGGTCCAGTATGTTTTCCCCTCTTGTGGGAGTGGTAACAAGTTGTTCTATAGCATTTGAGTTTATAAATTCTAGGAACCTTTAGAGTAATGCTCCCAGTCTATGTTTGGGTAGTTGAAGTCGCCCAATATATATGAATATATACACCCATTCCTTCTCACACTAAATCACCATGTAGGCTTTCGGTCTACGTATATACCTCTTTCTGAATGAATGTTCAGCTATGTCTATTTTGCAGATGTTATCTAGCATTCTGTGTTATATGCATAAATATATATTAGCATCTACAAGTATTCTTTATATATGTAGACTTTTCGTTCATTCAACATTCAAACAACATGTCAAACCTCATATACTAATCATATATACATTACCTACCCAGGCTCATATTTTATTTATTATTTTTTATGACTCACAGACTATAGGGTTAGATACCTTTTATGTATAAATCCTACTATATTAATATCCTATCCTGCCTCTTCATATAAATTAATATAGATGAAATATAGAACATTCATTATCAGGCACCTGATATCATGTACATTCATCAGTGAATCATACATATCTATCTCTTTCTGATGCATCTAGATTATAAGGCTGGTTTAACTGAAACCTTACTATTCATCCCATATCCTTTATCTGCCCTGAGTGTGAGTATCCATTTCAATTCCTTATTCTCCACTCTGTTCTTAATATTTCCCATCCTCTTATCTTGATATATCTTATCAATAGCCATAAATCTAAATCTATGCACCCTATCATTTGACAAATCATATCTCGATAGGGCACTAATGGAATTCCTCGCTTTAACACTATTGATATGTTCTTTTACCCTATCTCTCATCATATCTGTGGTCATGCCAACATAAAAATGCTGGCAACAGTCACACTGTACTAGATATATTATGTTCCTTGATTTACAGTCTGCATTTATCTTAAATGTGTATTCTTTACCTGTTGTGGGATGTATAAACTTACTTGTACTATATATGTATTCACACCAATTACAGTGCCCACAAGGGAAAGTCTCCCATGTATACTCAAAGGTCTCTCTCTTAGGATAGCACAATATTCTCTTAAGGTTCTTCTTGTTCTTATATTGGAATTTTGGCATATCACCTACTACTTCTTTAATTCTTTTCATCTGTCATGAGAATGGGCCAATGTTTTCCACTACTGATTTTATATCTCTCACATTATTGGTATAAGATGTCAAAACCCTGATTTGTCCTTTATCCACCCAATTATTACCTAAGGTAATCTGTTCATCAACATCCACCGAGTAGTAGGGCTTAGATTTTGCTTTTCTTAGAGATTTTACCTCCTCAATATTATCTTCCACTCTTCAAGAAAAATCTTGATGATTGGATGGGAATTAGGAAAGTCACCCCGGGGATCACCTCTATGGCTCTGCTCAACAGGGGCACAGGAAAATAATTTTCTTGGATGGCAAAAGCCAGGGTACATTTTTGCCTAGGCTTGTATAGGCTCTAGGGGCGATAGCCTAGTACCTACCTATGAACCTATGAAAACCCACCTCTTGTCTTTACATTGGTCCCTAGTTATTAACTGACGTGGTGCAAACTTGAAAGAAGAACCCCTGACCAATATACTACCTAATATTTATTGCACATTTTCCCATGGTCTCTATGATTTATAATCAAATCCATAAACTGTGGCTAACATGTGAGATAAAAGTCCTTCTAAAACTAAGGCAAATGCTTGGCATACCAAAAAGTATGATCCAATCCCTTCCAAGACATTATTACATGACTATGAAACCGCAGAAAGCATCTGATCAGGCAATACAACATGCAGTTAACTTAATTTAAACAAAATAAGACTTCCTCTTAAATAGTCCAAAATTCTTCAGGAAATAAATTGGTTGGTTAAAAGATCACACCACTCCAATCACAACTACTTATTTTTGCACTTTCACCACATCCATTTCATTAGATAATATCCCAGTCATACTCAGTCAGTACATCAGTACCCAAATCCTCACCCAATACAACCTCCTCTACTTCCCATCCTTCTACTTAAAAGTAATGATAACAAAATGCATTGAAATATTACTTGATTAAATTTCATACTACTTCCTACAGGAACAAAGAATCTGTCATTATGCTGTATGCCACTGCAAGGAATTCCTCCTTGCCACCATATACTGTATATCTACAATCTTTACCTTGCACAGAATAGTGGTGAATGGTTTGATTAAACAATGTAAACATCCGCAGATAGGCACCACAACAAAATGGATTATTTTTAAAAGAAGTATATTTTTTAAGTACTTTCATCCACGGGGGACTTCATCAGAAAACTGAACAATTGACTAGAAGACTGCTTTATAATGCAAACTGACCAATCAGAAACAGCAAACAATAATTAAATTAATTAATTAAGACAAATAGTAGACCCAAAAGATAAAAAGTACTGAATTCACAGCACTTAAGTATAACTCAATACAAAATAACATCATGTTAAAAACAATTATAAAAAAACATTTATACAAATGATATAATTTAGGCCAGGAAACTACTGGCCTGCATCTTAAGCAGCCACAATGTTTCTTTTTTAAGTAGCTGCTTCTTGAAATAACTCTCCCTGCAATCCACAGGTAAATGCTCTAAGCCAGCAAAATCGAACTTCTTAAAGGAACCATATGTTAAGGTATGTCTATATAAGACACAGTTGGCATTTTTGTTCTTGATAGCATATAAGTGTTCTTTAACTCCTTGAGATAACTTTCTGATAGTCATGATAATCTAAAATACATCACAAGATGAACAGAAAACAATGTAAATCAAACAAGTGGTGTTACTATCATAGTGTGCTTTAATTGTAATGTTTTGTCCATATGAGATAAACTAGTGACAGAGCCTTAAAGCATAAAATTGCATACCCTGTGGAAACCACACTTAAACATATCCACTCTTTTATGTGTGAGTGGCAAATGCATCCTAGTATTTGCATTAAATATACCCACGTGTTGTATGTGTGAGTGGCAAACACATCCTAGTATTTGTATTCTCCAACCAATGCTTAATGCACTTAGATTTTTTACAGACAAATTTGAGGAAGGGACCCACCACTATGTATACAGATGGGTAACCCTGGAAAATGTTCCAGTTGTATATAATATTTCTAATGCTATTTTTGTGTATAATATAGGTCTTTAGCAGTCTGAGATTCATACCCTGACATTAGCATTTAATTATAACATGTGAAAATGATAACCCATCACAAACAGCAGTAGCTAATCTCTTCTGTAAGTTTTTCATTCTTTTTAATTCCTTTAAACTACTTTAATCTATTCTAATAGACAGCAGATTGTAAAACATCACATAGCTTTTGACTTTTCAGTTCTTCACTTCTAAATACATGTTTTTAAAGGATTCACTTTCAATACTCAAAATTTCTAAACATCAAACCTCTGAATAAATGAAGACCAGAGGATCAAAGTTTTGAAATGTCAAACCAAATAAAAAAAAAAATCTGAAACATGAAAACTATTAATTTCCCATTTTTGCAGTGTGGCAAGCCCCCCTGAACCCCCCCCCATGTGGGCCCCCCACACCCCCGCTACTTAAATATACCAACTCCGAGATCGTACTACAGTAAAGAGAACAGTAAAGTTCCTGTTCCACACTGTACGGTGATCTCCATTGAAAAAATTTAAGATTTCAAAACTTTGATTCTCTGATCTTTGTTATTCAGAAGTTCGATGTTTTGAAATTTGGAGTATTCAAAGTGAACCTGTTTCTAAAAAAATGTGTTATTTTGAGCAGATTTCTTACATATATACTTGAAAAGAAATTCATGTCTCTTTTCCTAATCATCATGGCTACAATGCAGGCACTTTCTGCTTTCACAAACATCAGTGATGAACTTTAAACTCTTCTAGAACCTAGATATCAACAAAACAGCTCAAGAATCAGACGTGAAGCAGGTTGTAAGCAAAGCAAGAAAGAGTCAAGCAGTTCCATACAACTAAAACACTCTTTTGAGCTCAAGCGTATTCAAGTGTCAATTGCTTCCTGTGAATGGAATGCGTTATGAAGGAGGAGAGAAAATACAGTCACTAAAACTTTAACACATCCAATTAGCATATCACTTGGATCTCACTTTCATTTCATTGCAGCTACTAAGAAAAGTTAAAACAAATAAAATAAAATTATTATCTTATGTAAACATAACGTTACCAATTCTATTCATTATAATTTAATGTCATTCTCATACAGGAAATATGTCTTTAACATTTAGAGATGCATTTCTAAGTCTAGTTTGAATTAATTGTTTTTAATATATTTCACTATAAATATAGTAAGATTAAATATTTATATTCCCTGTCTGTAAAGTGCTTTAGTTTAAAACACAGATACATACTTTCAGATGATTTGAAGCTTCAAGTCCTAAATTAAGCCTTTACTTAGAGAGGAAATCTATTGTTTTAAAAAATAAAGGTTCTGCAGTCAGAAAATAAATGCCACTAGTTTTAAGCATTTTAACTTTAGAAGCAGTTTTCTATGAATTCAGCTCACCCTGCCTCTTGAGGGATGCAGTGTTCTAATCTATTTCTTATGTGTTGCTAAGGATTTTATTTTTAGTAGCAATGAGTGAAATGCTTTAATTCCTTCAGAAAGAAATATTTTGATCTTTGCAGGGAACACTAAAGCATCTTTAATATTGTTCTTTTTAAGTTCTTTAATGAGTGATACGCAGGATGTGATTTTACTCATTACTTTACTGTATTAATCATTGCCAAATTTATTTACATGCTCTCCTATTTTAATAGGTGGGCTAGATTATGCAGTTTTTATTTTTTTATCTTTTTCCATGCTGGATGTACAGTTATCTATTATTGAATGTGGTGATGAGTTTTCCTTCTTTGAAGATGTTCTAAAGGATCTATGACCCCTTTCAATGGCAAAAGATAAAGTTTAAGACAAATGTAATGTTTTATTTTGCCAGGTTGTTAAAAAGTTAATTAAATTGTCTCCTTCGTTTTTTATATGTATGCCATATATTCAGATATTGTTTCATCTCAATCTACTTTCTAAATCATCAACTTTATCTATAAGCCAGTCATTTTGTTTTAAAAGGAATTAAGTTTGAGACTCACTTTCACTTATTCTCCCTTCATAATCATTTAGACATTCTTCTACACTGTTGATTTGTATGCTTTGTTGTTTCAGAAGAATTTCTAAATGTTTCATCTTCTTTCTGCATTTCAGTATCCAATTTGTCCATTTTTATTAATACATCATGCATGCTAGATATTAGTGACTGAATATATTTTTAAACAGAAGAATCCTGAGTACCATTTTTGAACTGCTCATGTTGACGTTTCTTCTCTCTTAGCCAAACAGATGAAATTCTGATTCGAAAATTATAGCTTTTGAAGAACTTTTCTTTTACTGTTAGTAAATAGAAATGACTATCAAGTATCTACTAATTCTAATTGTTTTATTATTTATTTATTTGTATTCATTTTGTCAGGAAAAAAAAAACATTTTCAGTCACAGAGCTTTCACCAGTTGCTAATCTCTCTGAGACACACACACACACACACACACACACACACACACACACACACACACACACACACACACACACACACACACACACACACACACACACACACACACACACACACACACACACACACACACACACACACACACACACACACACACACACACACACACACATCTAGCTTACACTTAAATGTCGCAGCCTCTAAAATTATACATTACAGTACATTTAAGCCATCTCTAACAAAATATGCAGATTTGTTTCCAAGACAAGGACATCCCCTAGCAAACTACTGCTAATGCTAAATACAATAGCTACTAATCAAACAAAACACAGACTTTGTATATCTTTATCAATTATTTCATAGGTTCATAGGTTCATAAGTAGGTACTAGGCTATTGGCCCTAGGACCTATATAAGCCTAGCCAAATGGTACCCTGGCTTTTGCCACCCAAGTAAATTATTTTCCTGTGCCCCTGTCAAGCAGAGCCACAGAAGTGATCCCCGGGGTGAATTTCCTATCTCCCATCCAATCATCAAGATTTTTCTTGAAGAGTACTAATGAGGAGGTTTGTTTGATATAGATAGGTAGTTTGTTCCAGAGTATGGGAAGTCTCTGAGACAAGAATCTATCCTTCCAGCATGTTCTGTTTATTGTGGTGAAAAGGTTTAGGTCCCTAGAGCATGTAACTCGGAGGTATTAGGATTTCTTTATGTGGAGCATGTCCAACAGCTCTGGGTTTGACACAGCTTTGTATGTTAGGCAGAGATTGCCTCTGAGTAAGCGATATGTGACAGAGTAAAGCTGGAGTTTTTTTAGATGGTCTGCGTAGGGCATCTGTTTGAGGCTGGTAATCCTCTTTGTGAGGTATTTCTGTGGCCTTTCCAGTTGTTGTAGATGTCTTGTGAGGTACATACCAAAAGGGGCGTTGTACTCTATAATGGGTCTAATGATTGATGAGTAGAGGGGAACAATGACCTCTTTTTTCCTGGAAGAGAAACCTTTTGTGATGAGGTGTGCCATGAAGAAGGATTTCCTGACTACTGTGGTGATGTGATTATCAAAGTAGATACTACTGTCCACCTATGCCCCAAGGTCTCTTATCACACTTTTGGTGTTAAGTAGACTACCACCTATATGGTAGTTCATGGGTACAAAGTTTTTACCAAAAGGGATGACAATGCACTTTTCGGCATTGAGCTTGAGGCCATGGCTTTGACACCAGGCATCTGTCTCAGTGAGGCCCTTTTGTAGTATATCCAAATCGTTAGGAGATTTGATTATGGCTCCTAGTTTTCAGTCATCTGCGAACTTTGTTAGCCAAATACCTTCTGTGTTAGCCTGTACTTCAGAGAAGTAGATACCAAACAGGAGAGGACCTAGGACTGAACCCTGTGGTACTCTACTTGTCACTGGTCTGAAGTTGGATTTAGAGTCTGCTACTTTCACAGTGTGGGATCAGTCAGTGGACCAGTTGGCAAGCCATCTTGTGATATAGGGATTTGTACCTAGTTTAGTGAGTTTGTCTATAATTCCAGAGTGGGGGATGGTGTTAAAAGCTTTGGCAAGATCTAGATAGGCTGTGTGTACCAACCTTACCTTCATCTACAGCTTTGGTGACCACTTCAAAGAAGTCTATCTGGTTTAGGAGACATGATCTGCCTTTTACAAACCCGAACTGGGTAGCGTCCAGAGTTTGGAGATTACCAATGTCATTGTTTATAAGTTCCATGATGATACACTCAGTAGCCTTGCAGACCAGGCTCATCAGGCTAATGGGGCAGTAGATCCTGGGTTCCATGCTGGCTCCCCTTTTGTGGAGTGGGATAACCATTGCTGTGCATCATTCAGTGGGCACAAAGCCTGAGGTGAGGCTATGATTGAACATGGTACTTAGGTGGGGTGCCAGTTCATTCTGTAGTTCATGTAGAACGCAGCCTGGGATGTTGTCAAGTCCCATGGATGCTGTGTTCTTGGCTTTGGAGAGTGTGTTTTTTACCTGTGCAGCCATGATTACAGGTACTTTGCATTCTTCCGGTATAGAGATGGGCCCTTTAGGGGATGAAAGAGGAGTAAAGTTAGCACTGAACCTATCTGCCAGGACGCTGACAATATCAATTGGTTCTGTATATTTAGTACCATTGTGATGTAACTCAAAGCAGATCTGAGTGTTGCCATTGAGATTCTTGACATAGCTATAGAATGCTTTGTGGTTGTCTTTAGAATCAGTGGTGATTTTGTTTTTGTAACTAGCTTTGGAGGGTTTTATAAGGGATCTCAGCTTCTTACTGAGGCTGGCCACGGAGTTCCTCCAATCATGGGATTTTACTATTTTTTGCAACCGTTTCTTTCTTCTGTTGTAGAGTTTGTTTATAGCAGGGGACCACCAGATTGGCTTCATTTTTTTGGACGATAGCATCTTGGTTCTGTTAGGGATTGCACGATCCATGCACTCGTGTAAGTGCTTATAAAGAGCAATTGTATAGGATTCAGCAGTGGTATCTCTATTGTCCGTCAGCATGGGTGTCGTGAAGTTTGCCACTTCTGTCTTAAGAAGTGTGAAGTTGGCTTTGGAGAAATGTTTTACGGTGGTTTCCCTAATGGGGGGTGGGGCTGGGATGTGGATGTCTAGGGTGATTTGCTTATGGTCGGATCTGACCAGCTAGGAATTAACCTCTGGTGTGGAACACCGGTTGCCCATGTTGGTAATGACTAGGTCTAGGATATTGCTGCCACTGGTGAGGGAGTGGATAAGTTGATCCAAGACATTGGAATTTATGAATTCCAGAAAATGTTGAGCACAAGAGTTGGTACATGAGTAGTTTTCTCAGTTAATGGTGGCGTAGTTGAAACTGCCCATTATTAGGGTGTTAGGTTGTACCCTAATATTTTCCAGTGTATCAAGAAATGAGGAGTGTGAATCCTGGAGCATGGTGGGGGATCTGTAGCAAGCTACAATTTGCATTGCGGTCTTGCCCAGAGTTAGTTGCACTTGGATAATCTCAGATGCATTATGCTGAGCAACTAGCCTGGAGGTGTGGATATCCTTAATGAATATGGACACGCCTCCGCCTTTAGTGCTTTGGTCCATGTTAGGTGGCTGAAAGGTGTGGTATGAATTATAGCCTGGTAATGCAAGGGTGCTCTCTGGAGCCTTGAACCAGGTCTCTGTCACTGCACAGATGTTGATGTTCTCCATTTTAAGGAGTGCCTAGAGTGAGTGCATTTTGAGGTTTAGACTTCTAGCACTGAGTAGCATTACCCTCAGATTTTGCTTGCTTGTACCTGTTACAGTGGTGAATTTGTCATTTGAATCTTGCCTAAAAAAGGCACTATAGGGGTGGCAAGAGCCTTAGCCAGTATCCGGAATCCCAAGGGTGACAGGTGCTGGCCATCTCTGGCAAAGCATCATGGTTTGTCGAGCATGTCATCCCAGGCAGACAGATACTGGATCCCATTAGAATGACACCAGAAGCTTAGCCAGTTGTTGAAGTCAATCATTTTGTCCTCGTACTGTGGTATAATTCTGGGTGATGACAGGATGCTACTCAGGGCTAGGGTCATACCTGCCTGGGCTACAAGAACAGAAAGCTCCTCCATGTCTTTTTTCATGTAGTCACACCAACATGAACAATGACAGAGTCATATTTGTACTTGCTGTGGAGTGACCTGAGTGCATGCATTATGTGGTGGATCCTGGCACCTGACAGGCAGCTGACAGTGACTTTCTCCTTGTTTAGCCTGGTGAGGGGAACATCATTGCGCCTGACTATAGAGTCACCTATGACTAGAGTGTTCGGTACGTTGTTATGCCTTATGGACTGTGGTTGAGTGGCACACTGAGTTTGTGGGCTATATGTCATTTGGGTTGTGCTGGGGGGTGGAGGTTGCTTGCGTTTCTGCTTTGGATGTCCCTGTTGCTTGGGTAAATTTTTTTTGAGAGCCTCCACGAGTATAGGTGTGTGTTTTGTGCTTCTGTGTGTGTGTTTTGGTGGTGTAGGTTTTGAGGGACTATGTGATGATTGTGGTGTGGTGCAAGTGTTTACCTTCTCCACTTGACTGTCTAGTCCAGTCTTGGGTGAAGAGAGCTTTGCTTCCAGTTTGGCAATATAAGTGCATCTCTCACAAGTTGTAGTGTTGGGTGGTAGGAGGAGAGGGTTGTCTGTGTACATCAGGCAATTGCTGCATTGCCCCAAGATGGCCAGAGTCATCAGGTAGACAGAAGAAAACACTGGGAGCTGACCCTTAGACATGCCTGGATAGGTGCTTATTTATTAAGTACTAAAAACTGTTTTCCTCTAGACAAGTGAGGAAAGTTTAGTGCTGTAGTAATTTGTAGCTTATTTAGTACTTAAAAGTTCTGAACAAGTGCTGAGCTCAAAGGAACATATTTCAGTGCTGAAACTAGAAAACTGGCTAGTTCTAAGGTACAAAATTATGCTAGAAGGCTTCCCTCCAACACATAAAGGCTTGGGGGCTCAGAAGCTTACAAATAGTCCTTGATACAGCAAATATGTATCTGGACTAGACAATTTATAGGAAAGGCAGAAACAAGCTTAGAAAATTTATTTATTTATTTATTTATTTATTTATTTATTTATTTATTTATTTATTTTTGTAAAGTGGAAAGGGGAAAGGAGGAGCAGAAGCTAACTGGGTTGGCCTTCTCAAATGTTCTCCCTGGAATAGGTAGAATGAGGTAATGACACTAGACTGGTAGGAGTGTCTCAGATCAAATTTACACTAGGGGTGGGCAACTGCAAAGCCACCAAGTATAAAAACAAAATACCAAGAGGGAGGGAGGGTGGTAAACAGAAATCAGAACATACAAATCCAACCAGATGCTTAACAATTGTAGAAAATTTTACTTAATACCTCACACACAGTGAATAAAAAAAAGTGTTATAAATAACTCAGAAATAAGCAAAACACAGGATACTTAATGTTATATATCTCAGATTCGTTAGCTCAGAGCCCTTCTTCCGACTTCTTCCGATTAGCTCAGTGTGAAATGGCAGAAAGAGTCACAAGTTAACTTATAAGTAACAAAGTTGAAACCTGAAACAACTTCAAAAAAGTTTAAAAGAACCAATGAGGTGCTTATTCCAAGGCGTAATCCAGGCAAACTCAATCAGCCAGTGACCACAAACAATTCTCTCTCACTAAAATGCTATACTGGCCTTGGCTAAGCTATGATGACCTGGGACATGTCAACTATTACTCTCTGTGACACACTCCTAGACAATACCCTCTACATCCTCAGAGGTCAAGTCTGTGCTTGGACCTTCACTGCAAATCCCACTCAAACAAACTTCGTTACTAAGCTATAGTTTTTTCATTTCAAGTCACAAATTGTGAGAAACTCTGCCTGCACAATGAAATTATGCAGATATGAACATTTAGTGGGTTATATTGAATTTAATGCTTTACATGGGTAATCGGGTTCATATTAGAATGACAAAAATGCATTTTTTCAAATGTATTTTCGTCGACACATGTAGGGCGAACAGGCAAAACAGCAAAGCAGATGTTCAGCAAATTCTTTACCTGGGAAAGAAGTCACTTGACCGCTTCGTTGCTTTGCCTGTTCTGGAGTGTAGTGTGGTCCCTTGTCCCTTGTCTGGTATAGCTCCCGAGCGTGATTGTGCAACAGTTACTGACCTTAGGGTTAGGGTTATGTGCATATGTGTATTTAGTTGTTTACTTGTTGTTGGGAGAGTATAATCAGGGTTAGGATATGTGTGTATGTGTTTAATGTTTTTTTTTTTTGGGGGGAGGGTTGGAACAGCGATTTCTTTCCCTAGGAAAGAAATCGTTGTTCTGTGGTTTCAATATTTTCAGCGTTCGCTGAATATGTGTCGATGTAACACTGTTTTCAGAGTTCGGTGTTATAATATGAACTCGGGTAATCTGATGTACAATATTGGACTTTCATCTGCTTTGTTTTAATGAAATTTTTGGAATGGGTTCTGTAATTTTTGTACTTGGATATCTCCTTTAAGTTTGAAAGAAGTGAATGCTGCGGTCTGGGAGCAAGAAGAGAGAAACTGTGAACAGAGCAATGTAGCTTACTTTTGTGGGTTTGGAGTATTGAGCCTGAGTTGCAAAGGCTTCTGTAATAAGGGGAATTTGTGACTGGACTACTGAAGAGTAACAATGGAGAATTCTGATGGAGTATTTTAAAAAGCAGTGAATGCAGAATGAAGTTGGATCTCTCTGGCATAGGAAACCATTTCAGTCGTGCAATTGTAAGGCAATAATGTTTTTGATCTGTAGAGCTGGCTATGAAGTAACATATATTGTTGCAGTTGTTTTAGTGCATTTTTGTATATTTTATTTGAGGCTGAAACAAATACTTCTAAGCCATATTCTAGCTTGGTAAATAGGTTGTCTTTATTAATAGCTATAGATAAAAAATAAATATGATTCTGGGCACAAAATAGGAAGTAATTGAATATTGTTCTGATTTTGTCAGTGTGTATCTAAAGTTAAGGTTTTGAGCTAGTTAACTGCCAAGGTCCTTAAATGGACTGCTGGTTTCTATTGTGTGGTTGTCTTGCACTCTGATCTGGAAAGTGTTTAGGTATTCGTTTGTCCCAAATATTATGGTTCTAGTTTATTTTAGGACTGGTTAGGAGTTTTTTGGAAGTTTGTCATTTGTGCAGGTCAAGGACATCAATTTGAGGAAGAGTTTACATGTCTCGGTGTTTGTGACTAGATCTACATAGGACTCAGGAATATTTTAGAAGACGTAAATTAATACTGCAAACAGTGTTGACATCTAGGAACAAAGTCTATGCTGTAAACCAATTTGCTCTTCCTGTTCTAACTTACAGTTTTGAAGTGATTGACTGCTCCCAGAAGGTGCTAGATAGGTTAGACAGGAAAATAAGAAGGATGCTTAATGCTCATTAAATAATTTCTAAAATCAGTGCATACCAATATTCCCCATTCTGAAGGAGGTATGGGCCTCCTCAAAATTGATTACATGTATAGATCTGCAATTGTGGGACTGCATACATATCTGCTGACCTCACAAGGCCTAAACATTACGAAAGTTTTAAAACATGAGGAGAAAAATTCTAAGATGACTTTCCTGCTTAATTTAGCAGAAACATATCAGCATCAAGTGGGAATGGAAATCAAACCAGAAGTAGATAAAAATCAGGCACAACTGAATGTGACAAAAAAAAAAACAAAAGAAAGAATATAAGGTGAAGGATCAGATGAGAATGCAAGAGATGTGAAAAATGTATAAATATAGTTGCAAGTGTAGAAAACTCCTGGAACAACCTCATGTTGATCAGGATTGAATGTAGGAATGGTTAAGGAGAGGTGAATTTAAACCAAAAGATGAAAGATTAATATTGGTGGCCCAAGATCATGGACTACGTACACTTTCTTTATAAAATCTGTTGAACATATGGGAGAAACAGACAAATGCAGGTTTTGTAAAGAAACAGAATTGGAAACAATCCCACATCTTGTTGGTTGTGATAAACTAATGGCAGAAGGACTGTATACTGAAAAGCATAATAATATGACAAGACTGTTGCATTGGGGTTTGCGCAAACATTATAATATTGAGGTAGCTGAAAAACACTGGAAACATAAGCCACAAAGCATCTTGGTAAATGATGAAGTTTATATAAAATGAGATCATCTATCACCAGCAGTTTGAATATAGATGCAAGAAAACTAGATCTAGTAGTCCATGAAAAGAAGACAAAAGCAGCATTGATCATTGAAATTGCTATACCCAATGACTGCAGTGCCTTGCAAACAGAGCGATAATAGTCATACAATACCAAGATTTCCAGGCAGAAATTAGGGCAATGGTGAAGAAGAATACCCAGACAGTTCCAGTAGCAGTGGGAGCAATGGGTCTTATAAAAATAATGTACAGTCGTACTTAAATATGTTACCAGTACATGTAACTCCATACAAATTTTAGGAGTCATTATTGTGCATATTGCAGGTGATGTGAAGAGCATTCCTGGCTAATATCAAAAATTGAATTAATACTAATTTCTTGAACTTTAATCATACTTTGGCTTAGGAATGGGGTCCAGTCCCATAATTGTATTAGAAACCTAAAATAGTTGGAGAAATTAAAAAAAAATGCAAGACCATATCATCAGCATAAAGTACAAGTTGCAGATTGAGTAATTCAACTTGTAGTTTGCTTAAAAACTGAGAAAGGGCTAGGGCTAATGTTGATGCTTGTGGCACAAGAGATTGTAAGGAGCTTCAGATGGGGTGAAGCTTACTTTTACTTTGAATGAAACATTAGTGAAACATTCTTCTAAGCATTTAATGACTTGAGGGCTAATTCCAATATCACTCATGCTGGATAGAAGGCTGCTGTGATGTGTCATGTCAAAGAAGTAGGCATGTGTTAGGTTAACTTTATTCATGTTGGGCAGGATGTCATCAGCCAGATTACAAAATGCAGTTATAGTGCTTCTCCCGAAGCTGATAACTGTGCTGTTTATGGGAATCTGTGGTATTTTAGGTGCAGGTGATATGATTAAATGTGAGTTTTTCGAGAATTTTGCCTAGGGTCTGGAGAATCAATATTGGTTGGAAGTAAGCTTCTTTTGGAGTAGTCTGTTTATTTCTTATTTCCAAAGGGCACAAATGGTATATAAAGTGATGCAAAGGTTATAGATAGAGTAGAAAGGTGATAATATAGTCCCTACAGTGGAGGAAATACTATTTATTTAATGGGGGGGGGGGGCAATACTATTTATTTAATATTTATAATATTACCAAGCTAAGTAACATTACAAGTCTTTCAGTTACATGGAGACAGTTTAGCTTCTGCAGAAGAAGAAAGTGGTGAGTGCAGAAGTCAGCAAGCAGGGTGGATCTGCAAATTTTTCAAATTTGGTTTTCAACAGTTTATATTTTTGTATGTGTGTGTGTTGTAAGAAAAATGAAGGATTAGGAAAGGCTGGCCATATTCCAGTTTAGGGAGCAGGATATTTTTAGTTAGCGATTATCTAGCAATAGGAGATAGGAGGCTTGAAGTTCCAAATTATAGTTTCATTTAGGTAAGGACTTTATTCACAATATCATCTACAAGGGTGGAGTATATCATCAGGATTAGAATAGTGTTTAGCAATGAAGATCATCAGGAACATCATTGATGAATAAAGAGGAAAGAAAGTAAGTGGCCTAAAACTGAGTGTTTATGAACAACTGTGTTAACAGCACAAATAGCTGACATAGAGTTATTAGAATGAAATTGAACTGTTCTATTCTCTAGATAACATTGGAACTATTTAATGGAATTTTGACCAAAGTTAAGTGTTTAGCTAGCTTAACAAGCAGCAGATTGTGCTCATTTGTCTCAAAGGTAAGGTAAGAGTATAGTCCAGTATACCATCTACATATTTATAATCAGTAACAGTGGATATGATGATATTATCATTATCTTATATAGTAATTGTGGTTAACTGAGGGTATTTGTGAGGGAATTAAATAGCATTAAATTATGTAATTATTTTTATGGTTTAACACTTTGTTGGTTGAGGCCCATTGATGTAAACTGGAGAAGAAGAGTTGTAGCTGTGTTAATGTTTAGCAATGAAGATCATCAGGAAGGCCGTTGATGAATAAAGAGGAAAGTATGTGGCCTAAACTGTACCTTGATGAACACCTGTGTTAACAGCACAAACAGCTGACATAGAGTTATTAGAATGAAACTGAACTGTTCTATTCTCAAGATAACTTTGGAACTTAACAAGCAGCAGTTTGTGGTCATTTGTCTCAAATATCTTCATCATATTTGCAAAGATATCATCAGTAGTGAGGCCCTCATTGATGATACAATATATATAGTTAGTTTCAGAAAGCATAGCTATAGTGGTGCTGAATACATTTATGCATATATTCTGTTTCTCAATCAGAAAACCATACATGTTTACATGCTTAAGTATTTGTTTATAAAACAACTTTTTTCAAGGGTACTATTTCGGTGATACAGAGTAAGAGATAGGTATCAAATCCTTATGGGATCTAAAATAGTTTTTTGGTGGGAATGGGAATAATAATTGAATGTTTTAAAGCTAGGAGAAGTATGTCAGTAGTAAGGGATAAGTCATCGATGTGTGTAAAATATTTTGCAATTTTGTTATCTGTTTTTTTGAAAAATATAAATGGAGCTTTTGTTGTTTAGAGGAAAATTTTTTATTTTATTTTTATAGTAATCTGCTTCTTTTACAAAGACTTCCCTAAAGTAGAAGGTAGCCAGATATTAATTTATTTATTTAACATTTGTTAACTAGGAAAGTCTGACTTGGAACAAAGCCAATTTTCAGCAGAGGCCCGTGGAGAAAGGCTCCAGATGCATGCTTTGTAATGTGGGAGGAAACCAGAGCACCTGGAGAAAACCCACACAAACGCAGGGATGACATGCAGACTCCACACAGAAGGCACCCCAGCCGAGAATCGAACCAGAGAACCTCTTGCTGTGAGGCGACAATGCTACCGCTGCAACACTGCGCCGTCCAATTCATATTGACCATCATATCTAGTGATGGTGAAGAGTGGAGTCTGTAGAGAATTATTTAGTGATGTTTGGAAGATATCAGTGGGACAAAATGATTTTTGCAATTTCTAATTTAGAAGAACTGGAGAAGGACTTGTATTCTTTTGCTGACTTATGGCATTTAATTCCACTAGCTATACAGTGGGGTGGGAGTTGTTACATATTTGCCCTGATATTTGCTTAAGTTCTTTCCAAAATTGTTAAGGATTACGCATTGTTGATAACTGTTTCATAACGATGGATTTGGTAGAATTGGTAGCTATTCTTTTTTTAGAGTTTACATAAGTCTGAAGCAAATATAATCTCAATATAGAAAAATTAGGAGGATGACACAAATGGGTAGATATTGTGCTCTATCATCTTCAAACTTCTCAATATATTTCACAAATTCTGCTTTATATATTGCAGATATGGTTATACAATCATGACAATGTATCTGCAACGCTTCATATTACTTATGTTAGGTAATTATTTTTAAAGAAATTCTTAGAATTATGAAAATGATCTCTGAAAAAAAATATTCCTGCAAAATGTTTCTAATTAGGGAGTTAGCATCGAACATCCCTGAGTGTAAGTGAGAAAAGTTCCTATGGTTTCCAGTATTATGGATGATATTTATCATTCTGAGAATATAGAACATAGCCAAGGCACATCAGACTCATGATCCAATGAGCCACAGTTGTCCAATATGTGAGCAATCAGTGTCCCTGGAGATCACAAATGTAATATCAGAGATAGTCTTGGTAAATTACTTGCCTTTTGAATCAAGAGTTTTTGTTTCTAATTCTCCCAATATCAGTTCCAGTTTCCTTGCTGTTTATATTGAGTGATAGTGCTCAAATGTCCCTAGTAATGTATTTTTGAGAGAGGAGGAGGAGGAGAAGAGTATACACTGATTATCAGGGGTGAGTGCCTTCCCATACAGTGGCAGTTTGCTTTGGATACCCTACATTTTATTTTTTTTACCCTCACCCCCCACCCCCATGTAGGCCTTCCTCATTTTGGACAAAGCTGTATCTCAATCATATTTTGCATGAATCAAGTAACTTGACCTAACTGCTGCAGGTAATTTATGTAATCCTTAAGGATTTTTTTGAATTCCAGGGTTAGTGTCACCATATCATTAGCATTTTACAGTGTTACAAAGTTGCCTTGTAACACATTAAAGTCAGTTTTGAGTGCTTCATGAGTATTGCTGTTTCTTTGCTAACATGCAGGACTTGCCTTCTTCACTACAGCATGCCTGCTGATGATGCATTTGAGACAACAGTAACTGTATAAGAACTGCGAACAAAATAGTGTTATAACTGCACATATGTTTTATTCACAAACATGGCAATGAAACTTAGAGATGAACTAGCACATCTGTATGCAAAATGGCAGATGAATAGATCCAGCAGTGGGTTGTTCAAAGTGAAATCATACAGCTGTGGGTAACTTGTTGCAGTTGAAATAATATTCGCAACTGCATGTATAGAGCAAGAATGAAGAACACTGGAAGGTTTAATGCAAACAGAAAAGTAGTTAATAATAATAATAATGATAATAATGATAATAATAATAATAATAATAATAATAATAATGATAATAATAATAATGCTAATAATAATAATGATAATGATAATAATAATAATGATAATAATAATAATGATAATAATAATAATAATAATAATAATAATAATAATAATAATAATAATAATAATAATAATAATAATGATAATGTGTTGAGAGCATACAGTGGCTTATACTATGGCAATTGAAAGGATTAGAAACTGTTTAAGATGGACAGCATATAGTAAAGTCTGATTAGCCTAATTGCAAATGCATACCCATTTATTACCATTATCTTTAACATAGTGAATGCCTTTAGGCATATTGATTGCATCCAGAGTGCGAGTCATCTTATTGGATATGACACTAAAGGGTATAACAGTTCAGAGATGTAACATCAATGCAAAGCAGAAAAATATAATTGGGTACAGGCTGAATGAATTTGGATTTCTTTTTATGAAAGGGTAAGAAGGCAGTTTCTTGACACAACAGAATTTCCACTAGTCAGATAATGACATGTTTCTTCTTAATCAAATTAGGGTTTTGAGTACACCATGAAAGCAGTGCTACAACTGTTGAAATACTTGACAAAAATAATTTCTTCAAGAAAAGAATCTGTACCCATTTTCTCAGTCAATAACAGCATAGAACACAGCATGAATTTGCATCACTTTTTTATACAAACATACACAGAGACACACACACACACACACACACACACACACACACACACACACACACACACACACACACGCACAAGCTTGCACCTTGATTACCTTATCGTTATATTTGTATTATTATTATTATTATTATTATTATTATTATTATTATTATTAACATTATTATATGACCTTGCATAACATCTTTCTCTTTCCTCTTAAAAATAAATAAATAAAAACAGACATTTGCAGAACCTTTGCAGTAAGGCTCCAAAATTAATTAATAGCTGCTAAAATTCATTTGACTCACACAGGATGCATAACATGTTCTTTAGGAAACCATCAAAAACTGCATTCCTTCTGTAAAAATTACTAAAAATTCTGGTGATGTAACAGCCTTGTGATTCTTAGGTACATAACATTTAGAGCTACCTAGATATGTTTATTTATTGTCAAAGTTATAGCTATTTGAAGCTTTCGTTTTGAACAGCTTATGCCAGAAGACAAAAAAAACTGCAATATGTCTTTAGGAGTCAAATTTGAAAATTCATTAGACAAAACAGTATTACACAAGTAATGAGTCAGATTAGTGCTAATAGTTAACTTAAGAAACTGAGATAAAAATACAAACTTGCATGGTTGATTATATAATATAATTAAAGGAATTCATTATCCCTTCTATTATTTCATAAGGTTGCATTGTCTACTGTCAAAACATTGACACAACTGTGTTCCTCAATGTTCATTCATAGTTTGCAAAACAACAGTTCTACACATGCTATGTTTCACTTCTCATTTTTGCTTCCTAAAAGCATAGCAAGAAACAACCTAATTATCCAAATTGAACAGGGTGTCTATTCAAATTTCCATTTACTTTTCAGACAAGAATTGTACTGTTACTTTTAAAGTGAAGCTCATAAATATAAAAGGGAAAAAAAAACAATTATTTCAGCTGAAAGTACTTAGAAATGCCTAACATCTGTTCCTTAGACTGTCTCTAGCTTCAATCTATAGTATTAGTCTTTTATTGTCTATTTTCAAGTGTCACTTGTTATTGCCATATATGTTTTCAATAGATTTTATGCACAGATACAACATGGTCTTTGTTTATACTGTTGGGTGAGCACAGAAACAAATGAACATCATCACCCCCCCCCACACACACACACACACTCACACACACACACACACACACACACACACACACACACACACACACACACACACACACAAAAAAACAACATATTATGTATTGGTAGCGTAGAACCACCAATCCAACTGCTTCATACTTATGGTTGTGGAAAGAAACACGAGTACCTATAGAAAACCCAGATAAACACCCAGAGGCCATGCAAACTCTACACAGAAGGTTGGACAGCTGAGAACTAAACCAGATAATGTTTCCATTGAGGCAGTAATGGTATACAATATAACAACGTGCCACTTATGATGACAATACGAACATATGCAAATAAGCTGGAACACTGACTGTATGAAATGTAATAGTTTGTGCAAATAAACAGGTGAAGACACATCCCAGGTTTCAATAAAATTTGCGTAGGCTCTGTTTAGGGCCTATACAGAATGCACCCGTGTATATAGCCAAGGTTCCCCCTCAACTGTGCACCATGCATATTAGTCATTGCGCGCTGCCAAGGGAGATCATACTTACACAGATATTGAATCCAAGTAGGCAGTAGTGTAGTGCACCATGGTTGTGGATTGTCCAGGGAATTCCTGGACAGATGCTATGTACAGGATAAGAATCCCTCTAATGTACCATGCTAGTGTAGAAATATGTGTGAATTTTAATATTTTTTGTTTTACTTTTTTTTTTTTATTACTTTTATAATGCCCATTTGCTTGGCACAGCATGGAGTGCAGCAGTGTTGAGCTGCAATTACACATACACTGCTGACACTTACCAGATATCTAAAAACAGAAACCAGATGTAGTTAATTATTTAACTTGCTTTCTTTTAATATCCATGGAGCACAGCAATGCTGAGGTGCACTTACAGATGTCGAGGTGGCATCTGCCAGATATCTTAAAATAGAAACTGGATGTAATTAATTATGTGTTTTTGTCTACATGTTTTTATTTTATTTTTTGAATGGTCATTTGCAAGGTGTGGATTGGTGCTTAGCAACACTAACAGGTAGCTTAGTAGTATATGTGAAGGTATAGTGGTTGTCTTACTATTCCATTAGCTAAATAGGTGAAGTCACAGCCTAAAGTGTGGTAGGTCCCAGGTTTGAGTTCCTAGCAGTCATACCTTTCTACATGTATTGTTGTGGAAATGTGTGAGGTGACCTAAAGGGCAGTTTAATGTAAAAACAAAATTGTTATATTTGAAAAAGCTGTGTGGTGCTAAGCACTGCTTAAACATGGTTAATGGCTACTCGTATTTGCATGTTGCTAAGCTCTGCTAAAACATGGTTATGTCAGCTTACACAATTCTCAGCTCTACTAAATGGGTTTGCGCAATGCTAAGCAATGTGGTTCTTTTTTGAATGTTACAGTATGGCGTGTAAGGGTGGGAAAGCAGCCTATATTAAGGCTAATAGGCATGAATTCTGCAGCATTCATTGTAGTCTTATTAATCTGTCAATATGCCTGGCAGTGTTGGTGAGGGAGTATGCTTTTGGGAGCAGAGGTGGGGTGTGCAGGAGTCCAGAGTGCTTGTTGGACTCCTGGTCTGCAACTACAAACCCTGGCTGCTGTAGGGTGATTACCAGGGCTCAGAACATAAAGCTGAAGCCTGGGATTGGTTGACCAGGGATTTTACCAATGCTAATTCTATTCCTCGCACTGGTGAGAAGTGTTGTCACCACTATGATGACCTGAAGCAAAGGAAGATGGAAACCTTGGACACCTGATTCTAAGATGCTAGGGCTGGGCATGACCCATAGATATGTAAGTATGTCTGCTACGACTTTACTAAAATACAAGCTGAATCTGTACAAAACTGGTATGCATAATGGTGTGCTTCTCTTCCAACAGCTGCAGCTGAACTGGCTTGCAATGTCTAGTCTTATGCCAGGTGCCTGGCCAGGATGTGCCATGAGTGTGGTAAGTGCAGAATTTTTCTGATAACTGTGGTGTAGTAAACAATAAATAATACAAATAATAAGAAATAAGGTGTAAAGCAAGATTGTGGTTTGATAACTAATATGTGCAAATAACTGCAGTAGGGCTGTATTAACTGCATGTGTGTTCTAATGTCACTGCAGTCAATTGTAAAACTGAGTTCAGTAATAGCAGGTAAATGGGCACTTCTGTCAGCAACATGTACAAGTACACCTGCTAAAACATTAATGACAAAATACATTGGACTCTGTTGGAGAAATGCATCCCTATAATGCCAGGCGCATAATAATGGATGTAATGAAGGTATGTCACAGACTGTATGTGTGCACTTATACCTTCACAAATACATGTGCTGTAACAATGTCTCAGTTGCTCAGTCTTTTAAATGCTTTGCAAACAGTACATTTTGCCACACATAGTCCTGGGTTCAAATCCAGTGGTTTGTGGCATTTAAATTATATTATTGTGAAGCCATCAGTGAAGGACTGAGCCATGCACTCTTTATCCACACAATGAATTTCAAAGGAAATGTCTGCTTTTCTCTGATGGAAGTCACAGGCCTGCAGATAGAAACACACTTGCCATATCCTTATTGCAACATTATAAGTGCATAAAGTGTCAGGTCATGCATTAGTATGTATTCACACAGGATTTAAACTTAGGTAATGCAAATGAGGCCCACTAATATCAGAGTGCACCACACAATCATTTCATAATGATATTACAGATTAGCACAGCTGCACAACTAACATACATATATGGGGGTCCTTCTAGTAACAATGACTGCCAGCACATACGTTCCAAATAACTACCATAATGTAACACATGGCCCGACAGTTGCCCAAATGGTTGACATAATGGTATATTTACCCCCTATGTTGCTCAAGGGCACAACAAACATGTTGCCTAGTACTCTGTTAGGGGTTTATATCAGATAGTCAAACTCGCAGGAGTTCAAATGATGTAATATTGAACCACGAAGTCCGAAACCCAAGAATTACAAAAACACAGAACAGTGATTTTTTTTTTTCCCAGGGAAAAAAATTGCTGTTTCAGTACAGAAAAAAAACACTTACACTTTAAACTTAAAATGAATGTGGGGAGCTTTGCCCCCCACTCCCCCAACATGGGGGGCTGTGCCCCCTACACCCATCTTACTTAAATGTACCAACTCTGAAATCGCACCACAGTGGAGGAAATAACAAAGCCCCAAAAACGGCCCACCGATTTTTTTCACTGGGAAAAAAATCGGTGTGTCGTGGCTTTGCTATTTTCATATTTCGATCATTTGGGTTTGATATTACAATATTTGGACCCTGTGAGTTCAACGTTGTAATATAGACCCTCTATTAGTGATACTGTTGCCTAAGATACAGTACTTACCTTAAACACATGTCTTAATTTGCAGTGGCATGGGTACTCTCACTCTGACTCTGCTTCTATAACAAGGCTGCCACAGCTCCCACAGTTGCTGTTATGGCAAGTTGACATCCAAAGTCTTCACACTGTCTGCCTATGCCTACTGCCTGCAGCATCAGCTACAGCCTGTAGCACTCACACCTGTAAGTAAAAGTAGCTGCTACAGACATACCCTCTGCAATGACATAGTATCTTGACCCTAATAATGTCCAGCACAACATATCAGAAAGGGCTTCTAATCTACATGCACGCCTTATATCTTGTTAAATGGTTGCATGTCATTGGCTGATTATACTGCAAATCAGCTATGTTGGCTGCAAATAGCATTTCAGAACCACAGACTGGTTAACAGCCAATCACCTGCTAATGAGAACCATGTTAAAAAGGCAAACAGCTGGCTAGGGGAATCCGTCTCTAAGAGACTTTCCACAGACAGTAAATGCATTGCCAAAAACTTTATATATGTGCACATATCGACAGAGTGGTATTATACGCCATCAGGTACGTAACCTTTTGCTTACAACATGATGCATATGTGTGAATATACTTAGGGGTAATGGGGATTACAGCAATAATCCTTTCTAGAACTGCAATGATGACATGTCATTGATCTCCAGTTTGTTACACCTACAGAGGACATACAGTACATCAAGGGCAGAATGTTTTTTGTCAATGTGATACATTGGTCTTGTGGGAATGTCCCATTATAGTGGCTGTAATACCACACTGCTGTTTGTTTGGCACTGTTATTTTGACATATTATCAGGGGGTTTTCCCCTAGGGGATACACCACAATGGACTCCTGTGTTGGGTGTGTGATCATACAGCAGTATCTGTCATGGCACAAACAGGAATAGCTGACTATTGTTAGTATCTTAGTTGTATCCACATGGTTTATATGTTTGCACACTGTGGAATATGACATATGTGATCAAGCAGTGGATACTGCCAGCTGTTCTGTCCTTGCTGTATCTCTAAATAGTGTGCTTCCACAAATGCGATCCTGACATGCGTTCCCCATTTGTTGTATTTCAGGAAACATGCATGCCAGATGTTGTGCCCCTTTTACAGATGCTGAAAATGATAATAATCCTTGGAAGGCCTCCATCAACATCATGAACTCCTACTGTCCATGGGGAGGCAAAATAGGGAAGAGCGGGCAGCATTGTGAGCTGACCTTTTCCATGATATTAATACCATAGGTCACTACAGCAGGACTTATGAGCAGATTCGACACTGTGCCACAGATATGATAATGTTGCATGCAGAAGAGCAGCAGATGTGGTCAGGGATCATGGTGTCACTGGTGGAGGGCCTGCAGCAGAACAACCACTCTCAGCCACTGAGAAATTTCTGGAGAACCTAGGAACACACCACAGCTCCCATGCATCCATCACACTGTATATCGTGGATGTGGGTGCAACAGTTTCCACTTCAGAGGGGTGTCCAAGTAGGCTTAGTTTGATCAGTACTGGAATACTGTAGAATTCAGTGTGTCCGGGTGTACATACTTTTACGTGGGAATCAGGTGTTGTTCTTTGAAGTGGGGTAGTTTAACTGCATTTTTAATCTCATGCTCAGATTTTGACCAACATATCAATTAAAGTAGTTACTGCAAATGTGAGATATATGGACATATTACATGGTTATAATGCAATATGTGGTGGTGTTTACATTACTTCTCCTTCAACCTTTCACAGGTCTCTCAGGAATCGGACAAGGCTCTGCTCCTGGTAACCGCAACACTGTTTTGTTACAGATGTAGATTTACTGCAATGTATTATCTAAAGTATCATTTCAGGCCTGTTTGCTGGATTGCTGTACTGTCGGCATGATTGCCAACTGCACAGATATTTTCTGACTGTACACAGTTTAGAATCATACCTATGCCTTGTAGGTGTAACCACACTGATAGATGTGACAGTATTGTCAGGTCATTATAGATTGCCATATGTGTTAACTGTGCAGATTCTTCACAAATGTCAACAGTGTACCTCATTGTTGCTGATGAGACAGCTGTGCAAAGAGCTTTTATTTACAAGTAACTACATATGTTTTTGAGAAAAATAGTGCCCTCATGTCCTACTATATGAGGTTGGGGAATAAACAGGTCTGTAATACTGACAACAGTGCATACAAATTTACATATATTGCAACATAGTACTTCAGAGTTTAATAGTGCAGGTATTAATGTACTGCCTTTCCCTTTCTTAACACAGGTGACCTGGGGGTTTGTTCTCTGCCCCCTACACAACCTGATGTCAGTGTCTCTTCAGACTCTGATGATGATGGTGGCCAAAGTGAAGCACAGGTGGGGGTTTCAGGGCCTGAATCTGTCCCAGAGGTTTACATCCCTCTTCTGCCCTCATTATCACCACACACAGTCAATATGCCTACACATACCCAATCCCTAGTGGTCAGAGATATTGGACAGTCAGAGGTTGGGGACATTAAACAGGAAAGTGTGGCAACTATGGCTCCATGGCTCCAGTGAGTGTAGGCAGTGGCCATAGCCAGAGAGCTGGCAAGGTTCCACACAGGTGGATGGATAGGGGTGCTTGTAGGAGGCCTGCTGTCCTTTCACCACCTGTTGCAGGTGTCTCATCACGTGTCACTCTGTGTATGTTTCAAGCCATCATGGAGGCACATGTATGTTCCAAAAGGAACTCCAGATGAATGCTCAGGGTTATGGATGCAGCACAGTCTGACATCCATGACTGCCTCCACCGCATAGGGGATACCCTGGATCAGTTCACTGATGCAGTGGAAAGAAGGTGGTCTGAGACAGATCACAAAATATCTGTCTGGGAATACATATATTCTGTGATGGAACATCTGATTGGAGTTGA
Organism: Protopterus annectens; assembly: GCF_019279795.1. Taxonomy (NCBI): domain Eukaryota; kingdom Metazoa; phylum Chordata; order Ceratodontiformes; family Protopteridae; genus Protopterus; species Protopterus annectens. Next base: position 204,663,916 of record NC_056736.1, on the reverse strand, counting down.
CCATTGGACTTGTGGAAATAGGCCAGCATCTCCATCTGCTGAGAGTCCATGTGGCCATACACAAGCAAGCTCCCATAGTGGCAGCACATCCAGTGCTCCAGAAGGGAATGTGCTGTCCACACCAATACATGGCAGGTCATGGACTTGTGGTCCTGGGCATTCCCATGGCGGACACAGTCCCAGCAGACAGTAGTCACCATCAAGTACTAGCACCACTTCTGACCTCGGGAATGGAGGTGCCAGTGCAACTCCTGACAGAGCCAGTTCCCATGTTCGGCGGTGGAAATGGTGAACTGCCAGCTCTACCATGCATGGTTCAAAGCTGTCCAACATACACATTTGTAGGGATAGCACTGAGCTTGAATGTGTTCATGCACACACTCACACACCACTGTCAAATTCAAGTCACCTACAGACACACACTTATGTTACACAGTGGCAATAAACCTATAGACATCATAGCACAGGATGGAATGTCAGCACAGAAGAAATATGTCTCCAGCAAAGTAAAGCACTATAGGTGCATGGTTCCATAGGTTCATAGGTGTATAACAGGCTAATAAGGACAATGGCATCACTCAGCCTACACATGCATCCCTAATCTATGAAAAGGTCTGATACCCTTGATAAGTGTCACCAGGGTTTCTGGAGCTAATATATCTACAAGCTGTGAAGATGGAGATGACCTATCTACAAACTTCCAGTGTCCATTACAGACATTTGCCCTGCACCAGTTATGATTGTCTTGTCTTGCATCACATTGTGTAACTTGCACATGATGTGCGTTACAGCAGATGAGTGCTTCACATGCATGGGGAGCCTGTCACATATAGGGTGTAGTGTCTGTGTTGCATACCTGTCTCTCCAGCATGTACTATTTATACCACAGTGACAGTGTAGGTGGGTAAAACAGGTAGTACATATTTTAGTCCTGTCTTGCATAAGTGGGAGGTACACAGTGGGATCTGACACCTCCCTGTATGGCAGCCATACACATCCCCTCCAAAGCATGTAGAAGACAGATGAAACATGTATGGTCTTGACACAGACTGCATCAGATATGTTATCTACAATGTGTATTGGTTTACCATGGAACCTATGTGGCTGCTACAGTTGTAAGATATGCCGGTGCAGTGACACAGCAAAGGTGCCATTGCACTCAATGAAAGGTGTGATGAGTGCCAAATACAGTATAACAATGACAGTCTGGGATTTACATGCCATACCATTCTGTATAAGTTGTACAAAATTGAATGGATCTCCACATTTTCCCAACCAGTGAAAGAGAAAGGCTACATTACTCTCTTGTGTCCATAAGTTCATGAGTAATGGCTCAACTGTGTGTGGTATGTGGACACTAGTGCATTTTTCAGGGGTGGATGACTTCAAAAAGTATAGTATTGTGCATTTGTTGGTATTTACTATTTGTCAGTGGCTCTGACAACAACTCAGTGTGTATATCAGGCCATCCTAGATAACTGCTGGTTCTGTGTGGGATTCAGTGACAGTTCCTAATATGCAATCACCCTCAAATATAGTGAGTCAGAGTTCACAGACAGTGGTTGTGACTGCAAAAAGGGAATGGCTACAAGGGGTACTCCATTAATTATGTCTGAGGGAAGTCCACTGGTGACTGGCATCATTGTAGCATAGGTCTACCCAATGCTTTCTTCCCAGATTATGACTATTAGACACTTGGCTATCCACCAGCTGACTTACCATTCTGCAAATGACCTACACAGTTTTCAGCAAGGCCTACCAGCCTAATATTGTCAAACACCTTGTCAGGCCATGGTAGGTGGAGTAAGTCATATTCCCATCATCCATTACATAGTGTAATACTCAATGAGGTCCACTGGTTAGGGTAGGTAGGCAGGAATGCATGATCTACCCTTGACCTTGTTTGGTCCAGTGTCAGTAGGTGTATGACATTGTTACTGATCATATCCATGCTAACTCCTTTCATGTCTTTACATATCAGATGACTGAGAGATATGGAGACACTGCTTGGCACTGAATGCTAGTTGTCCTTTGTGGAACTAAGTATTGCAGTTACTTCCATCATGTTCCAAGAAAAGAGTCATCCAAGGTGTCTCTACAGAGGAGACAAGCAATGGAAGGAAGCATAAGATGTGTACCCTGTGAAGGTAAGGTGGGAGATTTTAAAGAAGTATTCTGAAGTTGGACACTACTCAAGAGGTGTATACTGAAAGGACATAATTACCTCGTGAAGAATGTAGAAAGCAGGGGAGTCCCCTGAACCGCTGGTGCCTGGCTACGACTAGTGCTGGTCTCACCACAACCACTCTGTCATGGGATACCATTCTCAGATACCTTTCCTATCATCACATGCAAAACAATACTATGAAGCTTATGATGAGAATCAGGACACAACTTGTTTGTTCATCAACATAGTTGTCCCACATCATGAAAGGCTCTGTAGGCTTCACATACCCTTCTCCAGGTAGATGCCTTGATTAGCAACCTGAGCAATCAGCTAGTTTTGCATGTATTATGCCTTCTGTACCAGGGTTGATGGTGTGTTACTAGGAAACTGAACAGACAGTGATTAGGAGCACATCTGCAATGTCACAATATAATGTGCTATGTCCAGTGACATAGTTGTCCAGGCTTGCTGAAACAAGCAGCACAGCGGTGGTGATCCGTCTTAGGTGACAATTTCACAGCACTTTATGCATCCTGCCCTTCAACAGATTAATTGTGGATATCTGCATGACATGGCTGTGAGGCCTACTGCAGAGAACTGGCTACCTTTGGGCAAAGTGTGTCCACCTGCCACACATCCTAGGTATGTTATTATATACAGTTATGTACCTGGAACACATATCTGTGTTCCCACATCATGTCACACAACAATCAGTTTGTTGTCTGGTTGCTTGACAGGCATTGTACATATCAAGACCAACATCATGTCAGAAAATTGAACATGTCCTCTGTTCATTCTCAGGCATCTATATCTTCACTGCAAGGCATGCCTACAAACACTGTGTTTCAGGCTGTCAACCCCAAGGGTGTGCCAGCATGACCCTAACATTGCAGGATTTGTACAGTGTTACATTTGTAGGTATGGTATTGGGACCAAGATCAATTACAGGATTATGGTCAATCCTAGGTCCACATGGCTGGCAAAGCATTGTATGGTACACTTTCAGCTGCTGTGTTACCTTAGGTGACCTACATAAAGGTGACATGTTACGTTTCACCATCTGTCATGACACTACCTAAGAATGGTGTGTTGTGATATACACACAAGCATGACTGTATTGCTAATGGCACTATCAATGACTGATGATGAGATGTGGAAAGTATCCCCACTCCTCTAGTCCTATACCACACAAACACAATGTGTGACAGATGCAACTGTATTTCAAACCTTGATTCCATGATGTCTCAAACAGCAGTCTGTACATATGGCAACGAGAATTTTGCCAATATGCACAGCTCACCTCCTGCACCACCCACACTTTGGTTATCACCAACATGGTAGACCGTTGCTCCACACCTATAGTCAATTCCTCCCTGGTTAAATCTGATCTCAAATTGATCACCATGGAAATCTCCATCTCACCTACACCCCCTGCTAAGGTGACCACACTGAAAAACTTTTCTAATGCTGACTTTGGTCTCCTAAAAACAAAGGTGGCTAACTTTTCGGCACCCATGCCAATGGAAAATAGCTACATGACTGCCAAATCATACACCAATGAATTGTATGAGCATGCACACAAATGCATGGTCCTTGCCATACCAAATAGAATTAAGATGCTCTCCTCCAAACAAAGGAAGCCAATCTGGTGGTCCCCAGCCATTAGTAAACTCTACAACAGAAGGAAGAAACTGCTGGAGGAAAAAATGAAGTCACAAGACTGGAATACCTCCCTTATCAGTCTCAACAAAAAGCTGCAAAACCTTGTCAAATCCTCTAAAGCCAGCTATGAAGGCAGAATTGCAGCTGACACCTAAATCAACCACAAATCCTTCTATAGCTATATCAAAAACCTCAAAGGCATTACCCAGATGTGCTCTGAGTTATTGCACGATGGCACCTCCTATACTGAACCAGTAGATATAGCCAACATACTGGCTGAGAAATTCAGTGCCAACTTTACTCCTCTCTTCCCCCAAGGGACCTATCACAATACCAGATGAAAGCCTGTTACCCACCATTTCTGCAGTACAGGTAAAAGCTGCATTGTCCAAAGCCAAGAATACAGCATCCATGGGACCTGATATTATCCCTGGCTGCATCCTACATGAGCTACAAAATGAACTGGCATCACATCTGTGTGCCCTGTTCAATCACAGCCTTACCTCAGGCTATGTTCTTAATGAATGGTGCACTGCTACAGTCATCCTGCTCCATAAAGGGGGACTAACTACAGACCCTGGGAACTATCGCCCCTATAGCCTGATGAGTCTGGTATACAAAGCTATGGAGCGCATCATCATGGACCTGCTTAACAAAGATATAGGCAATCTTCAAACTCTTGATCCCACACAGTTTGGCTTTGTCAAGGGGAGATCCTGCCTGCTGAACCTGGTTGAATTCTTCGAGGAAGTCACCAAGGCTGTGGATGAGGATTAAGCAGTGCATGCAGCCTACCTCAACCTGGCCAAGGTCTTTGATACCATTCCCCACTCAGGTATCATTGATAAACTCACCAAACTAGGCATCAATCCTTACATCACTAGGTGGGTTGCAAATTGGCTCACAGACAGGACCCACAGAGTGCAAGCTGCGGATTTCACATCAGACTGTTGACCAGTCATGAGTGGAGTCCCACAGGGCTCAGTCCTGGGCCCTCTACTGTTTGGCATCTACTTCTCAGAAGTCCAGGCCAACACAGAAGGACTTTGGCTGACCACGTTCACTGATAACTGCAAGCTAGCAGTCATTATCAACTCCACAAGTGATGCAGACATCCTACAAAAGAGCCTCTCTGTTAGCAATGACTGGTATCGGAACCATGGCCTGAAGCTTAACACCAAAAAATGTGTTAGCATCCCCTTTGGAAAAAACTCAGTTCCCATGAATTATTACATTGATGGGAGCCCGCTAAACACTGAAGGGGCCGTAAGAGATCTGGGCACCCAGGTCGACAGCCACCTCACCTTCGACCACCACATTGCCACTGTGTTCAGAAAGTCCTTCTACATGGCATATCTTATAACCAAAGGTTTTGCATCCAGGAAGAAAGACGTCATCATCCTTCTCTACCTATCCCTCATTAGACCAATCATAGAATATGATGCCCTGTTTGGCATGTACCTGATCAGACACCTACAACGGCTGGAGAGGCCACAAAAGTACCTCAAAAAAGAATCCTAGGCCTTAAACACATGTCCTACATGGACAGACTCAAGAAACTTCAGCTGTTCTCAGTCTCTTATAACCTACTTAGAGGTGCTGTCTGTTTGACTTACAAAGCCATGTCTGACCCAGCCCCACTTGAAATGCTACACCTAAAGAAATACCAATCTCCCCATGCCACAACCTCATTACCACAATTAACAGAACATGCTGGAGGGGCAGGTTCATCTCCCAAAGACTGCCATACTGGAATAAGCTTACCATTCATGTCAAGCAGAGCACCTCGTTGGCCCTCTTCAGAGAAATCTTGACGAGTGGATGGGTAACAGAAAGTTCACTCCAGGGATCATTCCAGTGGCCCTACTGGATAGGGGCACTGTGAACTAACATTGGGTGGTACAGTGCCTGGGCAATTTTTTTGGGGCTAGGCTTGTAACGACCCCAGGGCCATTAGCCTAGTACACACCTATGAATCTATGAACCTATGAACTTACATCACATACACATGCATGTGTGCAGTGCCTTAACAGACACAGTGCCAAACAACAGACACCTCAGAAAATCCTACCTCTGGAGAGCACAATACACATGATACTTCATGCACCACTGTCTCACCTGTCAAACACCTGAGGCAAAACACAAAATCAAACTATCTGTCTGCCTGGGATGACATGATCGACAGTCAATGATGCTTTGCCAGAGATGGCCTGCACCTGTTGCCCTTGGGATACTGGATACTGGCTAAGGGTCTTGCCACCACTATAGTGCCATTATTAGGCAAGGTTCAAATGACAAACTCACCACCGTAACAGGTACAAGCAAGCAAAATCTGAGGATAATGCTACTCAATGCTAGAAGTCTAAACCTCAAAATGCACTCACTCGAGGCACTCCTTAAAATGGAGAACATCGACATCTGTGCAGTGACAGAGACCTGGTTCAAGGCTCCAGAGAGCACCCCTGCATTACCATATATAATTCATATCACACCTTTCGGACACCTAACCAGGACCAAAACACTAAAGGCGGAGGCGTGTCCATATTCATTAAGGATATCCACACCTCCAGGCTAGTTGCTCAGCATAATTCATCCGAGATTATCCAAGTGCAACTAACTCTGGGCAAGACCGCAATCCAAATTGTAGCTTGCTACAGATCCCCCACCATGCCCCAGGATTCCCACTCCACATTTCTTGATACACTGGAGAATATTAGAGTACAACCTAACACCCTAATAATGGCCGATTTAATATACCCCACCATTAACTGTGAAAACTACTTATGTACCAACTCTTTTGCTCAATGTTTTCTGGAATTCATAAATTCCAATGCCTTGAGTCAGCTTATCCACACCCCCACCTGGGGCAGGAATATCCTAGACCTGGTGATTACCAACATGGCCAACCAATGTTCCACATCAGAAGTCAATTCCTTATTGGTCAGAGTAGACCACAAGCTAATCACCCTAGACATCCACATGCCACCCCTACCCTCCATTAGGGAAACCACCATAAAAAATTTCTCCAAAGCCAACTTCACACTTCTTAAGATAGAAGAGGCAACACCCATGCAATTGGACAATAGAGGTATGACTGCTGAATCCTTCACAAATGCACTTTTTAAACACTTACACGAGTGCATGGATCATGCATTCCCTAACAGAACCAAGATGCTATCCTCCAAAAAAAGGAAGCCAATCTGGTGGTCCCCTGCCGTAAGCAAACTCTACAACAGAAGAAAGAACTGTTGCAAAAAAGAGTAAAATTCCATGATTGATGGAAATCCCTGGTCAGCCTCAGTAAAAAGCTGAGATCCCTCATAAAATCCTCCAAAGCTAGTTATGAAAACAAAATCACCACTGATTCTAATGACAACCACAAAGCATTCTATAGCTATGTCAAGAATCTCAATGGCAAAACTCAGATCTGCTCTGAGTTACAGCACAATGGCACTAAAATATACAGAACCAAATGATATTGCCAGTATCCTGGCAGATAGGTTCAGGGCTAACTTTACCCCCCTCTCACCCCCTAAAGGGCCCATCTCTATACCGGAAAAATGGAAAGTTCCTGTAATCATGGCTGTACAGGTAAAAGCCACAATCTACAAAGCCAAGAACACAGCATCCATGGGACCTGACAGCATCCCAGGATGCATTCTACACAAACTACAGAATGAACTGGCACCCCACCTAAGTACCATGTTCAATCATAGCCTCACCTCAGGCTTTGTTCCCACTGAATGGCACACAGTGATGTTTATTCCACTCCACAAAGAGGGAGCCACCATGGACCCCGGGAACTACTGCCCTATTAGCCTGATGAGCCTGCTCTGCAAGACTATGGAACATATCATCATGGAACTTATAAACAATGACATTGGTAATCTCCAAACTCTGTACCCCACCCAGTTTGGGTTTGTAAAAGGCAGATCATGTCTACTAAACCTGATAGACTTCTTTGAAGAGGTCACCAAAGCCGTAGATGTGGGTAAGTTGGTTCACACAGCCTATCTAGATCTTGCCAAGGCTTTCAAAACCATCCCCCACTCTGGAATTATAGATAAACTCACTAAACTAGGTATAAATTCCTATGTCACAAGATGGGTTGTCAACTGGATTACTGACAGAACCCACACTGTGAAAGTAGCTGACTCCAAATCCAACTTCAGACCAGTGACATGTGGAGTACCACAAGGTTCAGTCCTGAGTCCCCTCCTGTTTGATATCTACTTCTCTGAAGTACAGGCTAACACAGAAGGTCTTTGACTAATGAGGTTTGCAGATAACTGCAAACTAGGAGCCATAATCGAAACTCCTAACTATGTGGACATACTACAAAAGGGCTTCACTGAGACAGGTGTCAAAATCATGGCCTCATGCTCAATGCCAAAAAGGGCATTGTCATCCCTTTTGGTAAAAACTCTGTACCCATGAACTACCACATAGGTGGTAGTCTACTTAACATCGAAAGTGTGATAAGAGACCTTGGGACACAGGTGGTCAGTAGTCTCTCCTTTGATAATCACATCACCACAGTAGTCAGGAAATCGTTCTACATGGCACACCTCATCACAAAAGGTTTATCATCCAGGAAAAAAGAGGTCATTCTTCCCCTCTACTCATCACTCATTAGACCCATTATAGAGTACAACACCCCTTTTGGTATGTACCTCACAAGACATCTACAACAGCTAGAAAGGCCACAGAAATACCTCACAAAGAGGATTACCAGCCTCAAACAGATGCTGTATACACGCCGTCTCAAAAAATCCAGCTTTACTCTGTCACATATCGCCTACTCAGAGGCGATTTCTGCCTAACATACAAAGCTATGTCAAACCCAGAGCTGTTGGACATGCTCCACTTAAAGAAATCCCAATCCCTCTGAACTACATGCTCTAGTGACGTAAACCTTGTCACCACAATAAACAGAACATGCTGGAGGGATAGGGTCCTGTCCCAGAGACTGCCCATACTCTGTAACAAACTACCTATCTATATCAAACAAAGCTCCTCATTAGCACTCTTTAAGAAAAATCTTGATGAGCAGATGGGAGATAAGAAATTCACCCCGTGGATCACTTCTGTGGCTCTGCTCGACAGGGGCACAGGAAAATAATTTTCTTGGGTGGTGAATGCCAGGTTACTTTTTTGGCTAGGCTTATATAGGCCCCAGGGCCAATAGCCTAGTACCTACCTATGAACATATGAACCTATGAACAGGTGGTTACATTGTGAGATACATTGATATCCATGTCACCAGGCTACATATAGGAAACATCACAATTAACTATCTGTGGGTTGACACAATACGCCATACCACACATTGCCTCAACTCAAGGAATATCAGGTAACATAATGATGAAATCATATTCCCTGCAGGTGTGTACGACTAGGGATATATGTCACTTGTCTGTCTGCATTTACATGACTGAGCTTAGACACTCTGTGTCCCTCATGGGTATGCCCATAGCTTTCAGCTGCATTTGACCCTTACCTAGGATGATGGCTCAATACACACAGAAAATGATGGACGTCAACAATTGCCTTAGTATGTGGTGTCATTGTAAGGGATCCACTACATGTCTGCCTTAAATCTCTTACTCAACAGATGTCAATGTTTGCCAGAAATGCTCTTCATCTCTTACCCCTGTGATTTTGAGTACTGGCCAAGGCTGCTGACACCCCCACAGTGCATCTCATAGGCACTGTCTGGCAGGAAAACTTTCCAATGAGAACGTCATTTTCATACAACATCATGGTTATGCTGCTACACACTGTGAATGGCAACACTAAACCCAACTCTGAGGAAGGTGTCCCCACCTTTGAATATGCAGACATTTGTGCAGTCAAAGATACCTGGTTCAAGGCTGTGGACAGCACCACAGCCATACTCGACTATATGTCTTTCCACATGTTCAGACCTCAAACTGGCAGTGTGCAAGGTAATGCAGGTGGTGTATGCATATTCATTAAGGATAGATACACATCCAGATTTAGTGAAACACTATGATTTCCCAAAGACACCGCAGGTGCTATTCACTGATGGAAAGACACCTAATCAACCCATCACCAGCCACAGGAACACCTCCATGAATTGAGACACCTGGTGTGCTTATTTGAATGTACTTATTTCTATCACAATATATCAGTACACCACGGTTTGGGGTGGCATTAAGAAACCACTGACTTTGTTGCTTAGTCATGTTGAAGCTCACTTGTCCAAAGGTTAGTCCATGTCCTTAAACACAATTCCTGGACCAGTAACATGACATTCCCACAAGGGAAGCCAGTGTAGTGCTCCATGTGTTTACCAGTATGGGTGACCACTGCAGCCCCCCACTCCCCCACTATGAGGAACTCATTGGGTGAGGTCTGACCACAGATCAGTCTCATTAAAACTATCAGACCTAACCCCCCCTTGCAGAAAATATAGAAATATACTTCAACAAAACAATTTATTACCTCCTATTGGAAGCTTTACATAGTGTGACTGCACCTCCCCCCTCAGATGGGATAGGCAAGTATGCAGAGCTCTACACCCATGTATTATGTAAGCAGCGGTACAACTGCATAGACTTGTCTGTACCTGACAGGAGGAACATGAGCTCTTCATGGCACAGCAAACCTGTCTGGTGGACAACTGCCACTAGCAGTCTGTACAATAAGAGATGGGCATTGCTGTGTGACAGTTGGGGTGAGAGTGCCCCCTTAAAAAGAAGGCACAACCTCCTCAGCTAAAACAAGAACATAGTGCTGTTGTGACATTATGTAAAAACAGTATGTAACAAAATTAGCCTCCACACAAAGCAGAACCACAACACACAGTGTAGTTACATGTGTAACCTCAGAGGACAGGACCAGATTGTTGGTGAACCCATACTTAACGATACCATATATAATGGGTCTGTACTCATTGCTAACCTGTTGTCTCACAGGTTCTGCGTCATCTTCACTCCTCTGTCCTCACCGCATGTGCCACATGACAGTCCTATAACCTGTCCCATACTTTCAATATCTACAGAGCAAGTTGTAACTGTCCTCTGTATGGGGAATACACAGCATCTATTGGACATGTTAACATCCCAGACTATGTCTTACATAGGATCCCACAAGGATTAATAACACCATTGGGAACACCTTGCAATCATACTGTAACCACTGGCTGCATCCCAGCTGACTAGAAAATTGCAACTTTTATCCCCTTGCACAGAGATTGTGTATCTACCAACCACCAGAGCTATAGACCTATTTGCCTGAGTAGCCATATCTGTATGCCTGTGGGGCAAAACATCATGGAGCTGCTCAGCAAACATATATGTGATCTACAAACAGTTGACTGTACACAGTTTGGATTTCTGACAGAGAGATCATGGCTGTTAAACGTGGTGGACATGTGTGAGGCAGTCACCAAGGACCTGGCTGAGGGGGATATCAGGACATACAACCCCCTGGACTTAGCCAAGCCATGTGACTATATCCCCCACTCAGGTATCACTGACAAAAACACCCATTTAGGCTTCCATGGTAATATCATTATAGGGGTCACTAAGTGGCTCAGTGATGGCACGCATACTCAAAATAGGGAAATCCACCTCCAATAGCTGATCTGTAAGCAGCAGTGTTTAACAGGGCTTAGTCCTGGGTCCTGTACTGCTTGGAATCCATTTAACCACAATACAAGTGAATACTGAATGTCTGTGGCTGTTAATGTTGGCTGATGCCTGCAAAGTGTAAGAGGTCATAAACTCAGAGTTATGTCAATATCCTACAAGAAGGTATTGATGAACAAATGCCTGTTGACATACTAATGTCCATAAACTCCATGCAAATATATATGCAGTATCTTTTGCATTGGTAACACCTATATTCCTGGTAAATAGCACATCAGTCACAACATGTGATATACATACTCAGTGGTGATAGACCTGCACACACAGGCCTGGCCACACAGGTTTACACCTAATGTACCTGAGATCACCATGTCTCCCCAGTGGTAAGGGAAAAATCATATTTCATATCTGAGTGCACAATCACCCAACATTGACATACCCATAACCTCCATGTACTCTTCCTTCAGCATGCCAATATTTTAGTGAATTGGCCATTTGGTAATGTATCTTTCCAAGCATTTCTGGCAATTGCACACAACACAATGGTCCCTCACAAGGGTACTTCATGTCTTCAGTATCTATCCAGTGGGGATAATCTGAAATCAGTGTCTTTGTAGCCTGTGGCATATAGACTATTCAGACGTGATCTCTGCCTTGCATAAAGGGCAATGTGAGAACCTGCTTGATTGAAAATGTTGCATATCTGTAGGTGGCAAGGTGCATGGATTATTCACTCTAAGAACATTAACCTGATATGTGACATTAGTAATACATGCTGATGGAAGAGATCTGTCTAGCAGACTTTAACCCACTTTTGAAACTGAATCCTGCCTAATGGGAAACAGAGCACCTCAGTGGATCTCATCAGATGCCATCTGTATGATTGGCTGGGTGACCGTCATTTTACCACAAGGCTTCTGCATGTGTCCATCATGGACAGGGGCAATATGTGCTGATCATGTAAATAAGGATAGAACCCTGGCTAGGATTGTGAAGGCTGTAGGTCTATTATGCTAGTAAAGTTCAAAAAACCTGTGATTCCGTAAGCTGATGTAAAATGCTCTAATAGCCACACATACACAAACCTGGCTACATTGAGGATTGCACCACTTCCAATTACTGTTACAGGACATGGCACAGCCCACACATGCTGCACGTTAGCTGCATGTAGATTAAAACACTTACTTCTCTCATGGTACACACTACAGATTACAGTACGTGATGCATGCACTACACTTCAAGTATGCTATTACTCACTCATTAGGACATTTTATGCCTGATGACATCAGCAGGCCTAGTTGTGGTCAGGCATTTGGAGGCCCACATCACCTGATACAACCAAAATACTGCAACACCCTACCTCTTTCTAATTTACTGAGGTAATCATATTTATGTTGCATGGAGGTACACACACACACACACACACACACACACACACACACACACACACACACACACACACACACACACACACACACACACACTTAGTGGCCTGGACTGAAATTAGTACTCCTATCTATCTAGTCTTACGCACTATACATCACAGTACTTATTGCACATGCCATGGCATAAGTCTGACATTGCAATGGCAGCTGGTAGTCTTAAGGTAGATGATATCAGCAGGCCTTGTAGAAGAGGGCAGTTTGGAAGCCAGCAACAACTTACAGGGCCAGAAAGTGCAGAATTATTGCAGTTTGATAGTAAATGAGGGATTCTCAGTTATTTTGCAGGGGATATACACACACACACACACACACACACACACACACACACACACACACACACACACACACACACACACATACACACACACACACACACACACACACACACACACACTTTCACAAAGTGGCCTATGATGAGATTAGAACCCCTTTTTATAGGTTCATAGGTTCATAGGTTCATACTAGGCTATCTGCCTTAGGGCATTTATAAGCCTAGCCAGAGTGTGTTTGGCTTTCGCCACCCATTTTAAATTAATTTTGCTATGCCTTTTTTTGAGGTTAGTATACTGTGCCGCTGTCTAACAGTGACACAGAAGTGATAGCCGGGGTAAACCTACGATCTCCCATCCACTCATCAAGATTCCTCTTGAAGAGAGTCAATGTGGGACTCTGCCTAACCTGGACTGGGATTTTATTCCAGAGTGAAGGGAGCCTCTGGGTTATGAATCTGTCCCTCCAGCATGTCCTATTTATTTCAGTGCTGAGGTTCAAGTCTCTCGAGCGTAGCTCGATGGGATTTGGATTTTCTGAGGTGCAGCATGTCCATTAATTCTGGGTTGGACATTGCTTTATACGTCAGGCACAGATCGCCTCTGAGCAGGCGGTATGCCACTGAGTAGAGCTGGAGTTTCTTTAACCGGGCAGCATATGGCATCTGTTTGACCCTTTGATCCTCTTGGTGAGGTACTTTTGGGGTCTTTCCAGTTGCTGCAGGTGTCTGATAAGGTACATCCCAAAAGGGGCATTGTACTCAATTATGGGCCTGATGAGGGATGAGTAAAGAGGCACGATGACCTCCCCTGATCTAGATGTGAATCCCTTCATGATTAGGTGGGCTATATAAAATGTTTTTCTAACCACTTTGGCCACGTGGTTGTCAAATGAGAGATTGCTATCAACTTGGGTCCCCACGTCCCTAATGACTTCTTCTGTACTTAATGGATTACCACCTATGTGGTAATTTGTGGGCACTTTGTTTTTGCCAAAGGGGATGACTATACACTTTTTGGCGTTTAGCTTGAGACCATGGCTCTGGCACCAGTTGTCTGTTTCTATGAGGCCCGTTTGGAGGACGCTTGTGTCGGCTGAAGAGTTGATTATGGCGCCCAGTTTGCAGTCATCTGCGAACTTGGTCAGCCACAGTCCTTCCATGTTGGCCTGTACTGCCGAGAAATATATACCGAACAAGAGAGGTCCCAGGACTGAGCCTTGTGGGATGCCACTTGTAACTGGTTTAGAGTCTGACATGGCTCCAGCAATTCTAACCATGTGGGTTCTGTCCTTGAGCCAGTTTGCAACCCATCTAGTGACATAGGGGTTTATATTTAAGCTGGTGAGCTTATCTATAATGCCCGATATTGTATCGAAGGCTTTTGCAAGGTCCAGGTAGGATGTGTGGACCACCTTCCCCTCGACAATGGCCTTGGTGACTGTTTCAAAGAAATCAACCAGGTTTCAGAGGCAGGATCTGCCCTTAACAAAGCCAAACTGGGTAGGATCCAGTGTCTGTAGGTCCCCAATATCTTTATTTATGAGGTCCATGATGATCCTTTCCATAGCTTTGCAGACCAAGCTAGTCAGGCTTATGGGGCGATAGTTTCCAGGATCCGTTGAGGCACCACCTTTGTGGAGAGGGACCACTGTTGCTGTACGCCACTCTTTGGGTACATATCCTGTAGTAAGGCTAAGATTGAACAGTAGTTTTATGTTTGGGTTTAGCTCTTCTTGGAGTTCATGTAGGACGCAGCCCAGGACACCATCTAGTCCTATTGATGCTGTGTTTTTTGCTTTGGAGAGGGCAGCTCTTACCTGAGCATCTGAGATGTCAGAGGGCAGCACTCTGTTGGGATAGATATTTGCCCTTTTGGTGGGGGGGGAGAAGTTTGCACTGAACCTGTCAGCTAGGATGTTGGCAATGTCTGTGGGCTCAGTGTATTTTTTGTCATTTTGGACCAATTCTGAGCATATCTGGGAATTCCCACCCAGGTTCCTAACATAACTAAAGAAAGCCTTGTGATTATCCTTAGTGTCCTGTGCAATTTTTCTCTCAAAACTGGCCTTAGACGATTTTATGAGTGCCCATAGTTTTTTGCTAATACTAATCAGAGATGCCTTCCCTTTTTTGGATTTTGCTCTATCATGTAGTAGCTTTCTCCTTCTATTGTATAGTTTGTTTATGGCTGGGGTCCACCAGACAGGACGTCTGCCTTTGGAGGATTGGGTCTTGGTTTTATTTGGGATTGCATGATCCATGCATTCCTGAAGGTGTTCATAGAATGCGTTTATAAAGGATTCTGTGGTCTGGGCCGTATTTTCCACAGGCCCAGGGGCTTTGAAGGATTTTGCCTCGGTTTTGAGGCGTCTGAAATTTGCTTTAGAGAAGTTTTTCACTGTGGTTTTCTGGGCAGGGGGAGGGGTCGGGATGTGAATATCCAGTGAGATTAGTTTATGGTCTGATCTTACCAGTGAGGGATACACTTCTGGTCTGGAGCATAGTGTCCCCATGTTGGTGATGATCAGGTCCAGTATGTTTTCCCCTTTTGTGGGAGTGGTAACAAGTTGTTCCATAGCATTTGAGTTTATAAATTCTAGGAACCTTTGGGCTAGGGTGTTGGAGCTAGAGTAATGCTCCCAGTCTATGTTTGGATAGTTGAAGTCGCCCAATATAATGGTGTTTGGAGAGACCTTCATATTTTCCAGTATTCTCAGGAAGGCCGAGTGGGGTTCCTGTGTTTGGGAGGGTGGTCTGTAGCAGGCTATAAACTGGAAGGCAGTTTTACCCACAGTTAGTTGCACATGGATAGACTCTGATGCTTCGTGCTGTGCCACCAACCTGGAGGTGTGGGTATCTTTGATGAATATTGATACTCCCCCTCCTTTTGTGGTTCGGTCCAAGTTTTGGGGCCGAAAAGCATGGTATGAGGTATAACCTGGTAGTGCTGGGGTGCTCTCGGGAGCCTTGAACCAGGTTTCTGTTACTGCACAGATATCGATGTTCTCCATGCTAAGGAGAGTTTTGAGTTCGTGCATCTTGAGGTTTAGACTTCTGGCATTGAGTAGCATTACTCTTAGTTTCTTATCCCTTGTGATACCTATGGAGGTGGGTTTGTCTTTTGAGCCTTGCCTAAAAAAGGCACTATGGGGTAGCAAGAGCCTTTGCCAATATCCAAAGCCCAGGGTGACAGGTGCAAGCCGTCCCTAGTGAAGCATCGTGGCTTGTCGAGCATGTCATCCCAGGCTGACAGGCATTGGATCCCCTTTGAATGACACCAACACTTAAGCCAATTGTTGAAATTGATCATCTTGTCTTCATATCGTGGCATCATTCTTGGTGAGGGTAAGATGCTACTCAAGGTCAGGGTCATACCGGCCTGGGCTACATGCTCAGAGAGCTCCTCTATGTCTCTTTTCATGTAGTCCAGGGAGGTACGTCTCAGGTCATTCACACCAGCATGGACAATGACTGAGTCATATTTGTACTTGCCTTGGAGTGACCTGAGTGCTTGTATTGTGTGGCGGATCCTAGCGCCCGACAGGCAGCTCACCGTGACCTTCTCCTTGTTCAGCCTGGTGAGCGGGACGTCAGTGTGCCTGATGATAGAGTCACCTATTACAAGTGTATCAGGTGTGTTGTTTAGCCTTAAGGGCTGTGACTGTTTGGCACACTGGCTTTGTGAGCTATTTGTTGCATGTGTTTTGTTTTGGGGTAGCGGTTGCTTGGGTGTCTGCTTTGGAGGTCTCTGCTGCTTAGGCAGATTTTTATTTAGAGCCTCCGAGTATGTTTTTGTGTGTTTATGTGTTTGGTTTGTTGTCGTGGTAGGTCTATGTGAGACGGGAATTGTAGTGAGTGTGGTTTCCTTCTCCTCCTGACTGGTTACACCAGTACTGACTTGAGAGATCTTAGCCTACAGTTTGGCTATATGGTTGCATCTCTCACATGTGTTGGAATTTGTTGGGAGGAGGAGAGGGTTGTCTGTGTACATGAGGCAGTTGTAACATTGCCTCAAGATTCCCAGATTCACCAGCTGGATGGGAGAGGAGATTGACAACTGACCTTTGGACATGCTAGAATAGTACTGGGAATTCCTTTATAATTGAAAAAAGGGCCAATGGGGAACAAGGTACTCAAGGGGAGTTTGTGAGGGTGTAGTGCTTTTAATTTTTTAGAGCTGACTTATATAATTGCTTTAGTGAGCAAGTGCCAGGTAACTTAAATGCAATGTGTTACAGGTAACTTAAATGCAAAAACGACAAACAGTAACTTTCTTTCAAGTGAAACAAGGAAATAAGTACAGTAAGCAATGCAGATATCACTAGGGATCCACAGAAGTGCTAAAAGGCCGCGTTTTAGGTGGAATTAGCGTTTCAGGGAAATAAACAAACAACAAGCATACAAACAAAGCTAGATTCAGCAGGACTAAGACTAGATTATCTAGTCTTACACAGATTATCTAGTCTTACACAATATAGATCACAATACTTATCACATGCGCCACGGCTGACATCTGCTTTGTATGTGACTGCAGGCAAATACTTGTGGGTTATACAAACTACGCTTGTGTTGAACAGCATCTGTGACATGCATAGTGAAAGTGCTTTGCCCTGTTATCTGGATCTAGTAGACTAGCAGTCAGATAACTGTTATTTATCCTAGCTATATGGCTACAGCTACCAGTTTGGCCATATGTGGCTATTTGCATTTGGATAGGCAAGTCTGTGGACAAGAACAATGTGCCCTGTCCGTGCGTGTATAGGCAACATTATAAATTGCACCACCTGCTCACCTGTTGCTGTTTGTGTGATGACATCCAGCAGACATGGGTGTCTGTAGGTAAGTGTATTATGTACTGTTGAGCCCTTACTTTGGATCCTGTGAGCAACATTATAGATGTGTTATAGTGTAGCTTTACTCACCATTATTGGGGTATGTAGGAAAATACAGACATCCACTCACATATTTACATATTTATGTATATAACAGGGATGTATATATAAATGTAGCTGTCTGTGTATGATATATATATATATATATATATATATATATATATATATATATATATATATATGTGGGTGTGTGTGTGTGTGTGTGTGTGTGTGTGTGTAGATATCTGGGGAGAGACTGAAATGTATGTTTTTATATATACATATATATATATATATATATATATATATATATATATATATATATATATATATATAGACATATACATAACAGGTCATTTTGAGCAAGGGCAACAGAACTGTGCTCTGTTTAACTGTGTTTATGAGCATTCCCAGTGGGATTGTCAGTACTTATAAACTAACTCCAGGCCACACCTAGCAGTATTTCAGTGTCTGGGATTTTCTGTTTTACAGATAATGACATCTGTCCCTGTTTCTACAGTACTGCACTTCACTCAAATTGTCCACAGCATTCTTCTGCTGTCTGATGCAATTAATATGTGCCAGAGGTTAATAATGTTGCACTACACACAGACTGACACTCTATAAAAAAACAACATAATAATACCTTACTTCCAAAAGATGTGTATACTTTCAAATTAGAACCATTGACACTGTCACTCATGCTAACTTCCCTAATCCACTGAGCCACACATGCTCCCAGAGGAGAGAGAGAGAGGAGTCATTCATCACACAATCAACAGCATACATATGTATGTTGTTATTCCTGTGTTTAGTGAGGCATACAATGTATGATCAATTTCTATGTTACTGCCCTGAGATTGCCTGGACTGCTGATATACCATTGATGAGTGACTGTTAAAGCAGTTATATGGGAACACTGCTGTGCAGGGGTAGGTGAACAATGCAGTAGAAAACAATAGTAGAACAAAAAATCCAAAGCCTGGAAACATTGAGCTAAAATGCAGCATTTATTCCAAACAGAAAAAAAAAATCACAAAGCTTTCAGGATCAACCCTTCATCAGTGTGTAACAAAAGAGATCAAATGCCTTCATTTAAATAGTAAATTCAAACCATAAAACTAATCACATGACACGGTTGTATTAAGCACTTCAGTTTAAAGACACATATACAGGTAAAATGTTACTGAAAGTCAGTATAGCCATAAAATAAGTAAAACATTTAACTCAGAACCATCCACACAAGATGTTATTTCAAAGTTAACTGTCTTCTTTTTAAAATAGGTTTAATGCTTGCTGCTGTATTTAAACCTGGAAAACAATCAGATTTTAAAAATGGGATCCATGAGTATTCACATACTTCTAACTCATTATTGAGACCCCCCCCCTTTTTTTCTTCTATCTGCTGTCAATCACTCTAAAGTTAAATGTATGTCTATTTCCTTTCTCTCTCATATGTTGCCCAGAGCATTAGTTGCTACCTGTCTACGTATTTCAGATTTGTGTTCAATAATTCTGTCCTTCAACCTTCTTGTGCATTTCCCTATGTAGAATTCTTGACACATCTTACAGCATGCCATATACACAATGGCAGTGGTATTACAAGTTGCAAAATGCCTGAAAGTATATTTCTTCTTAGTGTTAGTATATATAAATTCACAACTTGTATTTATATCATCAGAGCATATGCAACTATAACAAGGAAATGTACCCTGTTTTCTACTTTTGTTCAACTTTTTATTATTTTTAAAGTCCTTATAGCATAATCTTTGTTTCAAATTCAGGCAGGTAAGATATGAGAACATGGGGGCCTCTACAACTATTCTGATTATCTCAGGCATGTTTTTATGAATACCCCAATTATTTCTAATAATGTTCTTAACACCTTCTGATCTATGATTATATGTTGTGACATAACATATATTATTATTTTTAATAGAATTATGACCAGAATTAACATGGCTAGTATTACTAGAACAGTGGGGTCTCACTTGGCCTGCTCTTTTCATAATAACTTCATCTACTGTACATCTTAATAATGAGTTATTATAACCATAGCATTTAAAATCTGTGGTCATTCTGTCAAGTTCCAATTTAAAGTTGGACTCATCTGTGTTAAGTTGACTAGCTCTTAACATTTGTCCTTTGACTACACCCTTAAAAGTTTGTGCGGCAATTTCTATGTTACTGCCCTGAGATTGCCTGGACTACTGATATACCATTGATGAGTTACTGTTAAAACAGTTATATGGGAACACCGCTATGCTTGAGGTAGGTAAACAATGCCACATGTTCTGTAGGGATACACAGTAGTCCAAATATCATGTAACCTCACTATTTAACATCTCCCTTGACTGATGTACTGAATATTTCATGCATGAGGCCTAGTGAATATTAAAGGACACATGATAGTGGACTGGGTATCTGCAGTCCCATGTGGATGTTACCTCTGTCCAAATAGCTCACTATATTTACTTGCATAAATGTAGCAGATCCGTACATATAATACCATATCATACTAATCCTTAAAAGGGTTGTGTAGATTAGAGACTTATTTTTTGAATGCAGCAGTCGACCGAACTGTAGTTGAGGGCTGACTCTGTCTGATGCATACAGTACACAGCCAAATGATGGATAGGTACAGGTTGTGTGGGCTGCCTGGCATACATTTTAATATATGTATGTGAGTAGGAGTAAGGAGTCAGCCCCTAGATTCCCTAGGCTGGCAGTGCATGTGCTATGCATTGTCTCTTAGCCAAAGCCAGGACATACTAAGCATGCCTGCATCTGCTACAGGGACATCGGCAGGGGGTTCCTCCTCTGAGTCCTCCTGTGACTGTGGCTGTAGTGACCTAGGCAGAGCTGGTGGGCTCTGTATCCCTTGCCTTTGCTGATCCTGCTGCAGCTGTTTCTAGAGGTTCAGATTGTGTAGCATAGTACATACTGTGAACATATGTGTACATGTGGCTGGTGAGTACTGCAGGGCTCCACATGCTCTGTGATGTTCCTAGTTTGTGCATGTATCTCATTATGGATGTTCTTCCATGGGTGTGCATTTCTGATAGGTTTATAGGTGAGTACTAGGCCAATGGCCCTGGGACATTTACAAGCCTAGCCCATAGAAGTGCCCTGGCATTGTGCCACCCATCATTAGTTCCCAGTGCCTCTATCAAGTAGACCCACTGCAGTGATCCCTGAGGTGACCTTTCTATTTCCCATCCACTCATCAAGATTTCACTTGAAGAGGGCTAGTGAGGTGCTCTGCTTGACATGTATGGGAAGTCTATTCCAGAGCATGGGTAGTCTCTGAGTTATGAACCGGTCCCTCCAACATGTTCTGTTGATTGTGGTAATGAGGTTCAGGTCTCTGGAGCATATGGTGTGGCGGGAATGGGATTTCTTTAGATGTAGCATTTCTAACAGAGCTGGGTTAGACATGGCTTTGTAAATCAAAAAGAGATCGCCTCTTAGTAGACGATATGAGACAGAGAATAGCTGGAGTAGTTTGAGTTTGTCAGTGTAGGACATTTATTTAAGGCCTAGGATCCTCTTTGTGAGGTACTTTTGTGACCTCTCCAGCTGTTGCAGCTGTCTAGTGAGGTACATGCCAAATGGGGCATTATACTCTATGATTGGTCTAATGAAGGAAGAGTAGAGAGAAATTATGACATCTTTCTTCCTGGATGCAAAACCCTTGGTAATGAGATTTGCCACATAGAAGGACTTTCTGCCCACAGTGACAACAGTGATGGGTGTCATCATCCATGGTTCCAGGGTCTATCCAGAATCCCCCAGTGAATGGTGATGTGGGATGTCCTCCCTAGCAAACATCTGGTACAGCTGTGATGTGGGAGTCGTGACAACTGTCAGGGCTGCCAGCACACCCATTCAGGATAATCACCTGGGAATTGCACATGACCTGCCAATTGATGGAGTGGTACCCCTTCCGGTTGATGTAGATTCTACCCTCCTCACTGGGTCGTGACTTGATGCGTACATGAGAGCAATCTATGGCACCCAATACTTCAGGCTAGTGTGCTACATGGTAGAAGTGTTGAATATTCCCCACTCGGGCATAATAGATAAACTCTCTCAACTAGGCATCAGTCCATATGTTACCAGATAGGTAGTTAACTGGCTCACTGCTAGAACCCACCAAGTTAAAATAAGGGAAGCCACCTCAAGCAGTAGACCCATATCGAGCTAAGTTAGTAACCCGGGGTTCGCTCTTGGGGTCCTGTTATTTGGGATATACTTTTCTGAGCTGCAGGCCAAAATCAGTGGGCTATGGCTGACCAAGTTTGCAGATGACTGCAAGCTGGGTTCTGTCATCAATTCCCCTAGAGATGTGACATCCTCCAAGTGGGTGTCACCCAAACAATTGACTGGTGCCAGAAATATGAATACCAAAAAATGCATCATCATCCCCTTTGGGGAGAGCGATGTCCCCAGCAATTGTCACATTAATAACAATGTCCTAAGGAGGCAATCAGTCATGAGGGATTTGGGCACCCAGATTGATAGCAACCTGACATTTGACCTCCATGTTTCCATTGTACAGAAAACTTTCTACATGGCCCGCCTCATAAGTAAGGGTATCTCATCCAGGGACAAGGAGGTCATAACATTCCTGTATTCTCCCCTTATAAGGCCCATTATTGAGTACAATTTCCCGTTCTGCATTTATCTCACAAAGCACCTGCAGCTGCTAGATAGACCACAGAGGTTCCTCACCAGGAGAATCCTGAGCCTCAGAAATCTACCATATACAGGCAAGAAGCCCTATCCCTTTACTCAGTGTCATACAGACTTCTCAGTGATGACCTCTTTCTGGCATACAAGGTGATCTTGGACCCTTCATTGATGGGACTGCTGCATATCTGCAAGTCAGGCTCCACTTAATTAACCCACATGCGCGGCCTCAACCTGGTCTGTGACATCAATAGGACTTGTTGGCAGGATAGATTTGTGTCCCAGAGACTCCCCAATCAGTGGAATAATCTCCCTCTCCATGTCAAGAAGAGTACCTCTTTACCCCTTTTTAAGTACAACCTGGATAACTGGATGGGAAATAGAAAATACATCCCTGGGATTCCACCCATGTCCCTGCTGGTCAGGGGCATCAGGTGCTGATTCGTCGAAACATGGGCTAAACTCTTGGTTAGGCTTCTAAGGGCCTCAGGGCCAATAGTCTAGTAACTTCCTATGATCCTATGATCCTATATTGCTGGGACTTACCTAAGCGGTGAGGGGAAAGAATATGTGGTCACTGGCATGTGTTAGCATAGCATCCAGGAACTAGTGGAGTGTCCTGGATGCAGATGTCTGTGAGACCCTGTATCATGTCCACAGTTGGTGTTTGGAAAGTACCTGTAGCTAGTATCCTAAGGGCTACACATACCTTTGTTTCCACTGGGATGGTTTCCCCTCTGTTGGCACTGGGTCTGAGTTGAGGGTGGCAGAGCTCAGTGAGCTCTTGTAGCATGTTCCTGTTCACCCTGTAGTGCTCTACAATGTCCAGCTCATGTAGCTCCTGGGAGGTTACTCTGGGCCTAAACACTCTTCATCTTCTCTGCCTAAGCCTATTGTCAGCAGCACCAGCAGCATTGACTTCGGCATCTAGCACATGCAGATGTAGCAGACCTGCAGCAGCCCCTAGCATTATCTCATTTAAAATTCCCAAGTCTGTACTTCAATGGTCCAGATTACTGGGGGAAAATCAGATTGTAGGGTGTATGCATACTTTATACAGCTCTGCTGTAGGTGCAGAATGTATTATTGGCTAACTATGATGTATTCCATCTGCCTATAATATAATATATACAATATAATCAACATAATTTAATGTCCTTATTTCAGTGTGCAGTGCCACTCACAGTGCTGCACCATGCAGCATAGGTTATACAAAGGTCAATATTTCTAATTGAATACATTCAGTTTTAAGAACATGCCCAGCTAGGTGGTGCTCCATGCAAACACATGCACCTAAGTTTAAAAGATCTTAGAAGTGAGATGACACCCCCCCCCCGATGTCAGCCTCATACTGTGTAAACATCAACATGGTGTATGACCCTACATGAAGGGGATAAGTGGACATGATTACTCCTTTCTGCAGTTCAGTAACTCCACCTCATTTCCATACTTATATGTGCTAACAGCCTGGAAACTACATGCTTCATAGCCCTCTCACCTTAGCAGCAGCAGCAATGCACCATTGTAGAGACCCCATGCAAGGTCCCTTAATACATTTCTGTCACATAGTATAAAATTCTTTTTTTCCTATTTTTTTAATTTATTTTTCTATTAATCATGTTTGCATCCTGTGGTCCATAGGGCAAACTTGCCGAGATTATTAAAACAAATATTAATTTAACTTATTCCCTTTAATGTGTATGCGGTATTACATTTAATGGGGATTTATGTCCACATTTCTACAGTTTTACTCACCCTTTTTTCTGTCTAGAGTTCCATACATGGAATGTTTCTTCGTCCACTATGGACACTGACACAGGTTCTGAACAGATGCCTTTCTGCTTGTTAGATCACTCTACCTGCCTCATTTGTATGAGATTCACCTGCTTATGAGGTGATTTGCATACCACGGTATTTTCCGTGTTTGTCCGTGCATGCACGTCACTCAACAGAGTTTACTGAATCTTAAAATGATTGCATCTGTGTAAGCAGCACTGCGCAATGCCTACATGAAAAAAAAAACAAGTAGGCTTTATTAAATCCCCCCTACATTCTGATACACTAATACTATTTAACTTTTTTCAACAACAGAATAGAATTTAATTAATATAATATTCTAAATAAATTTGAGTAATATTGCCTATGTATGCTTACATGTATGAATCTTGGTTTATTTGTGGTTATAGCTTAAAGAGCTGCTAGTAAAACTGCATAATTTTCCCAAAATGTACACAATAAAATGTACAGCTGGAACACTAGCTGACTTTTTTCTATCACAGTATAAGAACAACAAACAGGACATGAACATCCTTTGCCTTTATAGATTTCACTCGCTCTTTCAACACATTTTGTTGAATTCAAACTGAATGAACAACAGTTACTCAGTAACCATATAGAATCCAAAAGCAGGAACAAACCATATGTACCCTCACAAAGAAATCTTTATTTCAATGAACTGCCAACATGTGCACTGAATAGATAGATATACTGAATGAATCATGTTTGCCCATATACTCTCTGAACAAACCCAGACCCTACAGTTTCTGTTCAGTTTATTTTTACTTTGCTGCAATACTCATTCACAGCAATGCATTGCAGCAGGTGTTTACAAACCAAGAGGACCAAATAGTTGGTCACTGTCTAAATATACATTATACTATTTATGTGCAGACTTACTGTGTTTGCAAAATTACATTACATCAGTCTGTGTCCTGTGTATTGTTTGCAACATTGCATAATGGATACTATAAAATTGTTTGCAACATTGCATAATGGATACTATAAAATAAATAAATAAATATGTAAAATAATTCTGAATTATAGTGCTTTTCTTCCTTGCATAAATGGCAAAGCAAAAATGCATCCAGTCGAGTATTATTTAGAGGATTTCTGACTATACTTATATAAACTGAATGTAGAGCAAGAATACATACAAAAACATTTTTGTGGCTAGCATGTGCCCTAACCAAAAGGGTTCCAGTTTGTTACTGAAAGCCATTGTAGCTTTGTGCTTTACCTGATAAACTGCATAGTCCTCTGACTTTACTAAAGATAAATATGATAGACACCACCTTTGAACAACTATAACTATATATAACTTTAAATTTAGATACAAACCTTCCAATAATTGCATTATTGGCACAATGATCTTAAAGGTTTGATGCAAAAATGAGTGTTTAATCTCCTTTAGAAGGTATATATCAGCCAGTTGGCCAGTAAGCATTCCTATGTGGATTTTACCATAGTACAGATATATAGTTTAAAATATTTTATAATATATGGTCTGCTGAGTACGTATGTGTTTTTTCCAGAACAGTGAAAAATTTCAGTTGTCCATATACCTATTTTCTGCTTAATATAGGTAATTACAATATCTGCTATCCTGAAGTTATTTACTTTATAGAAGGTCTATATACAAAATGGGTGCACTTTCCTTTGCTGCAAACATATTTTACCTTGTATGATTTTTAACTTAGTCCATCGTTCTCATTTTGCATAAATGCATGCAGTATACTACATATAGTAGGAAATTATGACTCTGTTTTCAGACAGAAACAAGACTGTTAAAAATAGAGCAGACCTGGGCATTGTACAGCCCATCCAGTTGACCATGAGAAGTCAGACAAACCCCCCCAGATTTATCCGATTGTGCATCTGTACATTGCATTGCATCATGTGCCTTTCTTACCATGTGGGATTTGGATCTAACTGTTTGCATTTGTTCATTGCTTCTTAAGGGAATTTAGCTGTGGTGTGTGTGTGTGTGTGTGTGTGTGTGTGTGTGTGTGGCACAATAACAGGTGGTTAGTGTTATTGCTCAGGTTCAAACCCTGTACCTAAGGCACAAGAAACAAGAGCCTGAATTCTCTACACCTACCACCACTGAGAAACTGTTTTTATAAGGCTGTTTTGGGATAGGTAGACACCCTATTTTAATAAACAGTGCATTGGAGACAGAGCATTGTGAGAAACGGCTTGTGACTATCTTTCAAGAAATGCATAGTACAGTAACACAAAACCTTTTATTCTAGCAACTTTCTAAGATTATGTACACGCAATATTTAAAATGTGTCCCTAGTTTTGAGCCTTTGCCCCCCCCCCCACCAAAAATAAATAAATAAATAAAAATTGGATTTTTCCAGATTTCTTGTGCTACAAAGTTTAGAGATATGGTTGAGTGTCAAGTACATTTTACAAGGAGCTGAGAGCTTCATGGGAAGAGAACTTTATTGATGTTTATGCCAAGTCTGTTTACAATGTGCAACTGTTGTTTAGCAAATGATAATCACTACTGTGCAAGTGTTTAAAAGCATTGTTAGTAGCACAACAGGTAGTGTGCTTGCTTTTGATGCAGATGGATGTGGGTTCTACTCCCACAATA
The DNA here is from genome assembly GCF_019279795.1 of Protopterus annectens. NCBI lineage: Eukaryota > Metazoa > Chordata > Ceratodontiformes > Protopteridae > Protopterus > Protopterus annectens. Next base: position 204,636,811 of record NC_056736.1, on the reverse strand, counting down.
TGTAGATGGATTGCCAATTGTATACTGTGTTGTACTTTAAAGGGGGTGGATGCTGCAGTCCCATACCTCTCAACCTCTTAGAGCAAGATATCTGGACAAGTCAATAAATAATGGGGATGCAAAGTCCAAAAATCTGTGCAATTTTTAAATAATGCTTTTACAAACTTAGAAAGTAGATATAATAAGACGTATTGCATTAGCATGACTTTCTGAAGGATACGAAGTTGAAAACACAAATGCCTGTCATTATCTTCTTAAATCTTCAATGATTTCCCAATGATTTGCTAAAAAAACACAATTTTATGAAAAATGGGCCAAAAATATAATGAAAAATCTGGACATTCTGTGAAAATCTGTACAGTCCTCAGTTATAGATTTGTTTAATGTGTGATTATTCAGATGACTTACTTATGTAGAGATTATGCATTGACTGATATTGGTTGATAGTAATGACAGAAGATTGAGTAGACACTTTTACTGATGAAATGTGCTCCTGAGCTCTCCTTCAAAAAAAATGAAACTTCTATCTAGTAGGCTATTCTCAACTGTTAGCAAATTCATTACACATTTGTCTTCTGAATTCCTGCGCCCCTCAAATAGCCCCTCATCAAAACTTCTTATATGCTAGTTGTCTATGGATCCTGTTAGATATTATGAATATAAATATGCTGAAAGATAAAGCATAGAATAAAAAGTTTGCTTGAATATATGTATAGAGTTTAGCAATGTAAAATGTGCATTCATACTATATGTATAACAGACAGGCTTCTCTTCACAGCATCAAAAAGAAAAGCCTAACAAAGCAATATTAGAAAGCAAGGATTATATGATTTTCTCATGTTTGCAGAACAAATATCTATTAACAGACATCTTTTTTTATAAATTCAGCAATATGTGATGTTTTTCCAGTAGGAACAGCTTATACAGATGTTTCCTTTCAGAATGGAATTCTCACATCAGCAAAAGTGCTTAAATCACAAAAGGACAATAGAAAAGTCTAAAAACAGACATTATGTGACTTCCCATAGAAGGCCAGAAAAATATACTGAGGAAATAACAACCTCTTGTGTGCGTGACTAGCTCTGTATTTAGCTATTGTAATAATTCAGTTATGTGAGAGAAGGACAGAGAGAGGTATTTTGTAGAAGTCATCATTCATATCTGTAATGAAGGAAAACTTTGTAAATATATGCTACAAATCTGACAGACTACGTGTGGTTTGTTATAAAATAAGTTATCTGTAACTGTGCTTATAGCTGCAAAATATATTTCTTTATCAGTGTTCAATTTGAAAGGCTTGGTGCTTTAAACAGACTACAGATGGAGTCATGATGTGTCTCTGATTCAGCAGTAAACAGCACAGCAAGACTGTGTTTCTTAAGAAGACTTCAAATCCAGTAAGCAAGCAAATAAGATCAAAATATTTTTTCAATGGCGAGCCAGCCAGGGTGAGGCAGCTGAGTGACTAGCTCCATATAATTTTTTCAATGGCAAGCTAGCCTGCACTTGAACCTACAATCTGCATTCAAACACAGGAGGAGTGATGGTAAGCCCTGCAGAGGGTCACTTCAGTCAAATTGCAGTAACTAACATTTGTACGTATGTGTAAATCCTAAACAGAAGTATTCCAGTTTATGCAGCTTGCAGTAGTAAAGTTTTTTAGATGTCTACAATCCAGAGTGAGACTAGTTCAAGAAATTCGCAGTGCCATAAATTCTTCAAGAAAAGGGGGATATCCACTAGCCCATCAGTCCACTGCCTGTTGTGCTTTCCCAGCTTCTCAAGTGACTTTGAAAAATTTCCAGCCATCTGCAATAGCAGCCTGATCACCTGTTTTCTTGCTAACTGGTAAGACTTTTTTCTGTGTCACATATTTAGTGTGGATGATGTTAAAACAGTTTGTATATTCTTAAGAGAGTTTTTATATTCTTAAGACAGTTTGTATGTTCATATATAGTTTCTGTATTCCTAGACAGGTTGTATATTACTAGATAGTATGGATATTATTTATAATTCATGCAGGAGTAAACCAAACTTTAGTAAATTGCTATGTTGGTATACACAGCACATTAGTAAATGTAAAACCTTATTAGGGCAGGTTCATAGTAAGGCATTATGCAAATGTATTACAATGTTTGGCTGGTATCTCAAAGAAAACCATGTGAAATATGACAAATGTTTATTGTGTGCTTCAACAAAAACTGCATTTTGTGTATTATGTCATAAAATAATATTGCATCATATTGTGAAAAAAATAGACTGTAAAGACAGATCTAAAAAATTAACTAAGGGTAAAGTGTTTCCATTACATTCTGATGTTGAACAGTTATGTCCTGTCACCACATGTGAGTCAAATCAGTTACTGATAGAACCCCTAGTATATTTTGTTACAAAGGAATGTAGTAAACTTCCAAAAGACAGACACAATGAGTTCAGGAAGCTTAGACAAGTTATACATACATCTTTTCAAAAGTGCATAGGAGTTTCAAATTCAGCAGAACAGCTTACTAAAGAATGTCAGAAAGACCATGCAACATCACAGGAAATTCAACTTCAGTTGCAGGATAAAGGCAATAAATTAGCTGAACTGACAAAGACTGGGAACTTCTTGCATACACAGTTAATCAGTGCAAAAGAAATATATTTTATAATATGTTTATGTTTTGAAAATGGTTAAGCATGCATGCTAGGATGGTAGGGACATGACATGCTTGTATAAAGATATACATAAACAAGACAGACATGCATGTGTGTTCTTTTCATCTAGAGTACATTTGTTTACAATGCACAAAAGCAAAAGGCAGACAACAGCAAATATAAATAAACATATGTTATAATTGTATAGTAACACCAAATAGTTAAAGTTCTGAATTTTAAAAAGAAAATCACAGATGTTATTATTCAAACAGTTTTTGTAAAATTAATGGCAGGACAGTTAAATAGATAAATAAATAAAAAATACTAAAATCCATGTAAGGTAATTGTAAAATAATGTCTATTTATGTTGTATAAATGCATAGTTATGCAACTCACAATCACATTAAAGGAAAAATGCCAAAATAATTAATTATAGTTTATAGAGTATAAAATGTGAGCTCAGACCTTCCTAGATTGAATGAATAGTTACAGGAAATGTTGGAAAGATCAGATAAACAACAAGACTGATTGCTAGGCAAGTAGCTTGAGTTTTTCTAAAGCATCATTGTTATTAAAACATAATTGTTAAAATGTTTACAGGCAACACTATTTGGTAATTGTAATAAAATGTCACAGTTGTGCATAGATGTCACTGATAATCTGTTTGCAAGTAAATGATAAAAGGACACGAAAACCTCAGTTGCATCAAGTACAGCCAGCAAATGGGCTATAGTATATATACAGTTCAAATCAATTGTGCAGGAGGGTGTAAATACCTACTAGAGGTAATATACAGTGAAAGCTTTATTTAGTAACCTAATAAAATAAATGTATAACCAAAGTGTTGGGCTGACATACATTCTATTCTCACAGCAAAGGGCAGGTAAATAGTGCTGAAGTACTACAGGGGGAGGGGCACTTTCTCAGTTTTACACTGACTGTATAAGCAGTACTGCACAAGGGTCTGAAATAAAGCTACAGAAAAAATAAACAACAAGGGTCTGAAATAAAGCTATAGAAAAAATAAACAAGTGTCTGAAATAAAGCTACTGAAAAAAATAAACAACAAGGGTCTGAAATAAAGCTACATAAAAATAATAAGGGTCTAAAATAAAGCTACAGGAAAAAATATCTCATTCCTTCTTGACAATACTCTTTTAGGGAGAGGAAAAAACAGGTATTAGTGTATTAGAAATACTGGTAAACTGGATTAAACCTGACAGGGTGAGATATTTTACAAGTTGTTAATAGCTATCATAATGGTTATTATTGTATTGTTTAGTATTAAATTGTATTTACAACCTGTTAAACTGTAAAGCTATACAAGAGATAGTTTAAAAAACAAGAGATGGCTTAAAATTGATAAAGCTATAAAAGACAGAATAAAGATATGCAAAATGCATAAATGTTTCTAATAGCAAGAATGGTCACTATTTTTACAAGAGATGGCTTAAAATTGATAAAGCTATACAAGACAGAATAAAGATATGCAAAATGCATAAATGTTTCTAATAGCAAGAATGGTCACTATTTTTAATATGTTTTTGGCAAAACAATGCTGGTATAAAAAGCATGAATATTTTTAATAATTGTTGAGTATGTAGTTTAAAATAACAGGGCATATGAATTTGGTATCAATTCCACTAGATATTTCTAAAGAGACAAACATTTTCCAAGATTTTGCTTAATATTAATGTTATTAAATTTGTAAGATTAGACTAAATGTACTTTACAGTCTTTGTATGTACAAATGTAGAAAATTTCAGTACAAATGATAGTCTTTGTATGTACAAATGCAGAAAAATTCAGTACAAATGAAATTAATGTCTAGTAATGAATACGAGTGAAAAAAAACATATTTAAAGAAAACAATGGGTCCAGGGTACCTACTAGATTGAAATGCATAAATAGCAAACAGTCTGTGTAAATACATACTGATCAGGATACATTGTAATAAGTTCAAAAGTAATTTGTCAAGTTGTAATATCACTGGTTTTACCCCAGTAAAATAATAGCTTTCAAATATTTATTATTTAAGCCCAGTTCAGTATTTTACCAAGATGTTATTGAGCAGTTCAGAGACATGAACACAATGTGATGGTTAAAATGACATTAAAACTGTATATTTTCAGCAGTGTATAAATGCTTGCAGTAGCACATAGTTATTGTCTCTTATAGTTAATTCAACAGTTGCAAAGAGTTAATGAAACAATTCTAAGTCATAAATTAAATTCTGTGATTGCAAAATAATAAATTAATCAAGTAAAATTAAAACAGACAGCTCATAACTGATAAAATATTTTCACAGAATGGTCTGCAAAAGAAAAAGTTGTTAAACACATTCAGGTTTGGTAGTAATACATGTTTTCATTGTATTAACTATGTAAAATTGCATTTTGACGTGTATCAAAAAAGACTAAAGGTTTTATATAAAAATAATGTGTTTTTTATATAGAATGTTTTGAGTATGTTTAAAAACAGAGGGAATTGTTAGATATTATGAATATAAATATGCTGAAAGATAAAGCATAGAATAAAAAGTTTGCTTGAATATATGTATAGAGTTTAGCAATGTAAAATGTGCATTCATACTATATGTATAACAGACAGGCTTCTCTTCACAGCATCAAAAAGAAAAGCCTAACAAAGCAATATTGGAAAGCAAGGATTATATGATTTTCTCATGTTTGCAGAACAAATATCTATTAACAGACATCCTTTTTTATAAATTCAGCAATAATTGGGAAGCACTTCTCTGCTCATAAATATTTGTGGTATTCCATGAGGCTAAATCCATCACGGAGGGAAGCTTGGAAACTGGTTTATGAAGGAATTTTATCATAATCACTCTACCTTCGAATCTCCGGTCTGGAGGTTCTACATAGATGGGCTTTGTATATAGTTATTGTATATAGAGAAATTTTATTTGTCTGTACTTAGCGTTTAGTCAAGTTGTAAAATATGTTTTGCATTGTTATGACTAAAAATCAATAAAAAGAATTTAAAAAAAAAATAAATAAATAAATAAATAAATAAATACATAAATTCAGCAATATGTGATGTTTTTCCAGTAGGAACAGCTTATACAGATGTTTCCTTTCAGAATGGCATCCTCACATCAGCAAAAGTGCTTAAATCACAAAAGGACAATAAAAAAGTCTAAAAACAGACATTATGTGACTTCCCATAGAAGGCCAGAAAAATATACTGAGGAAATAACAACCTCTTGTGTGCGTGACTAGCTCTGTATTTAGCTATTGTAGTAATTCAGTTATGTGAGAGAAGGACAGAGAGAGGTATTTTGTAGAAGTCATCATTCATATCTGTAATGAAGGAAAACTTTGTAAATATATGCTACAAATCTGACAGACTACGTGTGGTTTGTTATAAAATAAGTTATCTGTAACTGTGCTTATAGCTGCAAAATATATTTCTTTATCAGTGTTCAATTTGAAAGGCTTGGTGCTTTAAACAGACTACAGATGGAGTCATGATGTGTCTCTGATTCAGCAGTAAACAGCACAGCAAGACTATGTTTCTTAAGAAGACTTCAAATCCCACAGCAAGCAAGCAAGTAAGCAGAGAGCATCCATAAAATTTTTCAGATCCCTGTGAGTTGCATGTATTTTCAATAAATGTGAGTTTAAAAGGAAGATGCATTTGCTGTTGTACATGCTGTCTGTTTTCAGTGAGAGTGTGTTTTGTTTTCTTCATGAAATGAATGTCATTGTTTTTGCTGTAAATGTTTTAATAAAAGTTTTAATCTGTGATCACTGTAAAAGTAAAGAAGAAAATTGTATGCACACTGACAGGTTTCAACTGTGTTTTATGGTAACTTAGATGAGTCAGCCATGTAACAGGATATCAGTATGGTTGCAGGAGGGGCCTAGTGCATTACTCAGTGGAGAGCCACATTTGACCATGGTCCATCCAGCTCTTCTCTTTTCACTCAAAAATTCCACATGAGTATTTAGCCTCATACATATTCCATATGTTTTTTTTTGCTTGTTTTTGTGTATTTTAAACCAAGTACAGGGGCAACCCAGGGGTGCTGTCTGGTCAAGAAATGTATAAGTAATGCAGTATGAAAAAAGAGTTGGAAAGAATCAAGCCCTTTACCATTGATTATAGGAAGCACCTCACAACATGATTAAAGCCTTAATCTGCTGAAATAACTGCTAGACCTTCACTCGTGTCCATTTTCTGATAAATCACTGAGGATTCAAATCATGAAAGTTATAGAGTATCATAGATTTTGTTGTTCAAATGTTCAAAAAAATTCACGTTGCAGAAAAAACAGTTCTGTTAACTTTTTAAGTGAATTAGAGTAGTTTGTTTATTATAGGTCCCTAAGTTTGCAGAATTACACTGATTTTTGCCTCAAACTTATGCCCTGTCCCTTATTAATATAGCTAGTGTCAGTGGTGCACCAGTTAGTACCCTCTCATTTGGTGTAGAAGGCTGTGAGATCATTTCCATACAAGCTAGATGGATTGCTGAACTGCAGTGCAGCATAGAGGGAGATGCTGCAATTCTGAGTGTGTTGTCCTTTGGATAGGATTTTAAACAGAGGTCCCTTCTGCTTGAGTTAGTGGTAGTTCAAGTGGTTGTAAAAGATTCCACAGCAATAACCAAAGAGAAGTGGAAGCTCCCTGATGTCTTGGTCACATTTCCTGTAGTAGTATAAATACCACCTCGGGTCTCCCCTGAAAAAGAAGCTACTAGCATAGTGGGACTAACTCAGGCAACAAAAATAAATAAAATGTCCTTTTTTCCTGGTAAATCATGAAGGAATATTGGCAGTCAATAATGCTAGTCATTACTGTTTTATAGTGTTTGTTGCTCAAAGAATGCATGTTGGGTTTCTTTGGAGAGTCTCTAATGGATGAAGAACTGGCTATATGGCAAAACAAGTAACACTTTAATCATATAGTGAGCTCCCCCCGTAGTTGTTATCAGATGTTCCACATTTTGTGAGCTCCCCCCGTAGTTGTTATCAGATGTTCCACATTTTGCCCATTTATTCAACCTTTTGAGATGTAGTATAGTGTTCCATATTTTGAGGATGAAAAGTTGACTATGGCCGCAGTTTCTTTAATTATTTTGTTTCTTGGTACTATGGATGCTATGATAATGTCAAACCATACTAAACTGTCTGAAAATAAAGAAGCCACAGCTTAAGAATTTAAGTATATGTATTTTTAATTATCTCAGTCTTTAAAACTACAAATTCATAAATGTTCTGTTAGTATTTGTTCATAGGATGTTATAATAACAATGAGTATTATAACTGTGTTATTTAAAATACCACACATCCAAAAAGCATTTGAATCCTAGAATAGGTAATTGTGACCAGACATTCCCTACTGAGTACTACCCATACCTCTCAGCTGTCCATATTTTAGCAATGAGTCCCTGATTTTGCTTTGCATTTTCGTGTTCTTCCTCATAACATTTACCATAACACTGCAGTCATGGTTAGTTAGTCACTAATGCCTCCCATTTGAGTTTTAAAATATATATTAATGAAAAACCTATTATTGTACTAATGTTTTAAGTAAGTTAGAGCAATATTTAAAAATGATTCCTGATTTTATGCAATCATTATTTTTGGTTCTGTCCCGAATTCTTGACCAAATAAGTTGAGAGGTATAGTGTTACCCCAAAACATCCAGATCTAAACTGTTTCTATGGTGTTATTTCAGCAAATCCAAACTAGCTTACTAGCAGGTTCATGTTGTTGCATTTGCTTGGTACAGTATTTGTCTTTATCAGTGTTGTTTTCCTTGGAGGTAACTGGAAAACTAGTATATTCATTTGTAGTCTCAGTAGCTGAAGAGGTAGCAGATGTACTTTTGCTGCAGAAATCTGTTGGTTCTATTACCACATCTGGTCCTTGGATTAATTTTCCAATACTGACACTGCAGTGGAGCAGGAAGTAGGAAGGGAGAAGGGAGGGTGTGTGGATGCTGCACTCCTGAATGTGCCATCCTTAGGATGGGGGGGGTGCTGCACTCCTGGATGTGCAATCTTTAGGATGAGACTTTAAACCAATGCCCCAACTGCCTGAGTTGGTGGTAGCTCAAGTGAAAGTAAAAGATCTCATGGCAATTAAAAAGAGTAGGGGAAGTTCAACAGTGGTCTGGCCAAATTTTCCCTAGTTTGTGTGAATACCACCTTGGATCTCACCTGAAAAAAGGCCATTGGTCTAGTAGAATTAACCTGGTCAACACAAGTATAAATAAGTAAATTAAATAATGATTGCCACTATATCTCAGTAATCTCAATATTTTAATGCAGCAGAATCATTACGTGCTTATGGTTACTGTATTTCAATGGACCTGCTGCTGTAATGTGATCTTGAGTTGTTTTTGAGTTTTTTCCCCCTCAGAATCCACTTTAAGACCCCTATATGCAAGTCATGCTGGATATAAGGAAATCATTGTATTAAATGTCAGGTAAATAGAATGGCATTATTGTGACTCACAGGAATCTTGAATCAGCTTCTGGAATCTATTTTTATTTATTTATTTTTTTGCTGAAATTACTATGGCTTGTGTTATCAGGGCAGTGCTCGTCTCTTTAACTGTAGTTGTAAATGCTCATCAAAATAAACTAGCCAAACTGCATGTTTTAAGGCTTCTACGTTTTAGTTCAAATGCTGACAGACCCTCTCCTACATTCTTCCTAGGGTGTCAAAACTATCATAGTAATCACAACACAAAAAAAGTCACTTGTGCACCAACCAGCAAAAGAAGGACACAGGAAATAGTGTAGGAAATACTTTCATCTCTGCTTTCGTCTCTTCAGACTTTATCAGAATAAAATAATCAAGAACGTGTACCAATATATGCAACAAATGTCCAGTCAAAACAGTCAATTAATTAACACTAATAAAACAGTCACCTAAAACAAATTACTATTTAACTATTTAAACAATTAGCTATTATGCAAAACTATGTGATTTATTTAGTTATAAATAATCTCCTTTCTTTCAAAAAACACTTAATATTTATCATGTCAATGAGCCCTGGTATTTGTCCACCCCTGTTTTTAATTGCCATAATATTTCTTTTTGCTCTAAATGATTTTTAAAATCTCCACTTCTAAAATCAACCAACACTTGCTCTAATATAGAAAAGAAGAACTTTTTGCATTTCATATATTCACTGGTATGTTTAAAAAGAGCATTCTTCACATTTTTCTTTTTAATACTACATAAGTGTTCCTTGATTCTATTTTGTAGTCTTCTCATAATCATACCAATGTAATAGACATTGCAGCTAGAACATACACTTATATACATCACCCCTTTTGTTTTGCAATTGAATCTACAAGGTACTCTCAAGGTATAGGATAAGCAATCAAGATATATGTGCAGTCCCTCTAGGATGTAACTACAAACGTTACACCATCCACATTTAAACATCCCTTTGCTCCTCTCGGTTAGGGAAGAAAAAGGTATAATTTTAGTACTGACATTCAGCAATAAAGATTTAATAATTTCATATCCAAATTACAGACCGTATTTTTCTTGCTCCCTTCTCCATTCTGTTTAAATTGAATATTTCCTTTAATAACAAAAAGTTTGTTTATTTTTAATATAGGAGGAAACATACTATTTCTCATAGATAAAATTTAATTTCCTATATCTAATAAATATCATATAATTGTCATAGCAATCAGTTAGCTGTTAACTGACTAGTCTTCCTTTTACATCAAAGAACTAATTTAAACTAATTTGCTATTCAGCAGTGTCTGCAGAGGAACGGTGTGTCTTATGTTGAATGTTGGCAAAATGTGCTACATTTCTTTTTAAAGTATTTTCCTTTCTATGCAGCACAAAACAAAATATGCTTACATATGAATTAATGATATATTGTGTCATTCTAGCAAGGCACAAATGGCCTTTGCACAAGACATATTTCCATCTCTATTATACTGGTAGCTACACCCTTGACTTGGTACATAATCCTTGAGCATGACAAATTGTTAGTTCTTCTGTGTTGTGAACATTGCCAGGATTTGTATTATGATGGCATTCACATTTTTTCATATGGAATGGTCTTTAATTTGTAATAATGAATAATGGGTGAATTGTTGCCAAGTATCATGTATTCTGTACTTTATTGATATGATATGTTGCTATTTTGTTTCCCACATGCCATACATGGCCCTCTAGCTAGCTGTTGTGTTTCTGTTACAGTAGAAACAATGACCAAAGTAGCCTAGAGTCACCACTACATGACACTCAAAATCCTGAGGTATTCGATCTCAATATCTGAAGTCTGCATGGAAAACCCTAGAAACACATCTAGATCTAGATATTTTTTTTTTTCTTGTGAAAGAAAAGCTTATTGAACTGTAGTGTCTAGTTGATGTTCCAAAAACACGATCCATGTGAAGGAGTCAAGAAAGACTTTGTATGTTCTCTTGGAATCCAGCTTTTGTAAGAGATCTCAAATCAAAGAGAGTAATTCCAAAGTCCTTGAGAAAGACTCTGCAAAGGTAAGAAAATTCATCTGAATATGGAAACATGGATACCCTGTAGCCTGGAATGAGCTATAACTGGAGCTAGACACTTTGTGAACACACTTGGTGCAATGGATAGTCCAAAGGGTAAGGCAGAGAACTGATAATGCGATCCATGCACCCAAAACCATAAGAGACTCCTGAAATCTGGATAAATAGGAATGTGAAGATCAGCATCTTTTAAATCTAGTATTACTGGAAAACTTGAATGAAGAAGAAGAAGAAGAAGAGGTAATAGGTTGTGAAGTGACATCGTTTTGAATTTGGGCACAAATAGGTTTAGAAAAGAATGAACCATAATAGATTTTCAAACATTTTCTTTCTTTGCCAGTGTAAAAATCCTTGAATAACACCCCTTTCCCACCTGGGAAGGGGAATTTGTTTCTGTCACACCCAGGAACAGCATATGATTAAGGGCAGAAGGAAACAAAATAGTCTGGTCTGGAGGATGAGGAATTGCCCCATTTAAAGGAGGAATTTCCTTCCTCTGCCATCTGCAACCTTGAATAATGATCCTCATAGATCATTTGTCTGAAACTATCTGTTGCCAAAGAGAAAAGTAGAGGATCAGACTTTCTGGAAAAAAACAAAATGGATGCTGGTGGGGGTGGAGGGGCAAAGTCTCTTAAATAGCCATTTTGACTTATCAGACTGATCTTGGTTTTAGGTTTTCTAGAATTCTTCTTGGACCCCCTCCCCCCTAATCATTTCTTCTTAAATATCTGTTCACCTACATTTTGTTGAGACTGGTTAGTTTGTTTCTTACAAAACTTGAATGAGGATATACAGACTCCCTTTGAAAATTTGGAAACAGAGGGATGAAAAATCTTAGAGGATTTCCTGTATCAGGTTACCCCTTTCTTCATACTTTCAGATCACCTCTGCAACAGATTGGGCAAAAACTAAACCTCTATCTATAAGGAGAATTTAAAATATCAATTTTAACATTATCTGGGAAGTTCTGAGAATGCAGCCATGCAAACCTCATCAAAATAGTACCCATGGCCACAGCCCTGGAAGTACTATCAACATAAGTCATAGATACTCTGTATGCAATGAACAGTGACTTTAAGCAGTAACAGAAATTAAATTATGTACAGCAGATTTTCCTCACAAGAAACTGCAAATAAAACATTGAAACATTCACAATTAGTCTCAACAAACTTTAATATATTAGCCTAACAATTCAGAATTCTGAAAATTAAAGCTGTAGAAGCATACACTTTTTCCATACTTATCAATAATCTTCTCATCATTATCAGAAACAGTAGGATTGGAATTAACTAAGCATTTAACAGCATGATTAGCTAAAGCTGCAGAATCAGGTTTGGGAAGAGTGTATAAAAACTTAAAAAACTGAGGAACTTTATACATCATATCTATCTTTTTAGGTGCAGCTGGATGACTATTTGAAAAATTGCAGGCAGTAACACACATACACATACACACACATACACACACATGCACACACACACGCACACACATGCAGACACACGCACACACACGCATACTCACACACATACACACATACACACACACACACACACACACACACACACACACACACACACACACACACACACTGACACACACACACACCCTCCAAAGCTGACAGAACTGCAGGAATATGTGCAGTTTCTAAAAATTCCTTTTGTAACAGCTCATAGTATTTTCTATTTTTTTTAAGGACTGAAAAACAGTGTTCTCCCATTGAAAACACCAGCACATTCTAGAAATATCTCTGAGAAAGAGATCCCCCCAGGGAAAATTAGAAACTGGGCTCTCCCTTGAGTCTGAATCAGAAATCTGAAGACCAACCCATATATCTTCCAATTCATCGTCACGTCCAGATACAGAACCTTTAATCTCATCAGGAAAGGAGGTGCTGCTCTTTCTTTTACCAGAAACTACCTTACAAGAAGGAACAATATCTGGAATTAAACCCTAAGCCAGTCCCAGTAAACTACTCCTGTCTAAGGAAATTTGTGGAGGAGTAGATGCATGTTTAGTTTTCTATTCCTTTTTGACAGAAAAAAATGGGACTAGCAGTGTTATTAATGGCAGCAGGAGCTTCCACAGGGATGGACACAACATTCTGACAAAATAGGGAAGCCTTCCATGTTCTGTCTACCAAGAATGATGAGTGGCTCTCCCTAGCCCACTGAGGAGACCCCAACAGCTACAGAGGACCTGGCTAACTCCCACTCCATAGTGACTGCAGGTGCTGCACCAGAGGGATCTGGAGTAAAAGATGAGTGTTCCAAGGTAAAACTAAGTCCCACAGAAGAGCCACCCACTAGCCAACACAGTGGTTTGGTGAAAAGATTCACCCTCAAAAAATATAAAATTGTTCTCCCAAACCAAATCTAAGTAAGGACATAGAACAAACAAATCATTATGGGGGAAATCAGTTTCATCACCTAAAAATTATAAGAAACTCTCAATCCCAACAGTATCTGGAATTACCATGAACAAGTTGATAATGTCCACAGTGATAAACAATAAATCATCTGTATAGGCCACACATTTCAAACTACTGAGAATGTGCCGAGAGTCATGTAATATATGAGACTTGTGAACCAACATGCATTTACATTTGTAATCTATGTAAACTGTCAACAGCTCAGCCTTGGAACCGGTTGCTACCACGATGGTTGTAGGAAGGCCCAGCTTGATTCTTATGACTATTGGGTATTCAGAAATAGTAGGGATGACTGTCTTTAACACTAAATCAAAGTCAAAAATCTCCTTGCCTAAGACTCTGTGTAGTAGCATGTCACTTATACAAGAATCAATTTTGTTTTAAGCAATGATAATTTAATTTCTAGATACTCTTGAGTAAAAGCTGCCATCGTAAAGCAGTTGTGACATTTTAGAAGAATAATCAATATAATCCATCAATGCCACACCCCCTGCCTTGTCAAGATTCATAATACAAATGGGTTTATTTCTAACAAGACTTTTCAAAGTGTTCCTCTCCTGGGCTGTAAGGTTGTTCAGAAAATATCAACTTTTGGAAGCAACTCACCTAAATTGGTCTTCAAAGATCTTTTAACAAACTTGAACAAGAGTATATGATTACTTTTTTTTTAGGTTTAACATTAGTGTGAAACAGTTGGTAAGACATTGTAACAGTTTTTTTTTTGTTACATATAACTTTTATTATGAGATACATGCACATAGGTTGTGTTTCATTTTTATGTGCTTGGTTGTGATTGGGTAACAGGCACGTTAAATGTCATTACAATATTCAACTTGATTTCACTCTGAGGAAGTCCCATTTATGAGATGGATGAAAGTGCTTAGTGGAATTGTTCTTATTGATGTTTATTAAATTACATGTTTTATTTTCACATTTCAGCTTATTGTTGGTGTTCATGTTTTTTAGTTTCTTTTCAACACATCGCATATTGCCAGAAGAACTAAATGAATGGTTCAGACATGTCAGATTATGCATATCATCTACATGCTTAGTTGCAATTTAAATGCAGGTAAAGCTCATTTTTTGATGTAGACTTCATGTGAGACTGACTGGGTAGACAGTGTTGAAGACTGCAATTTCTGTAGATGAAAACTTCTCCATGTACATAACAAGTTCTACTACTGAATGCTGAATGGTGAAACCATGAGGTTCATAAATGCCAAAAATAATATATGATACACAGAAGAGTGAAAAAAATTAACTTTGTGTTTTTTTTTTTTTTTTGCAAGGGATGGTACCACCTCTGTAAATTTCAAACATGGGAAGAGAAGAAAGGCCTTTGCAAACATTCATATACAAACTCCTAGAGTTAGAAGAAGCAAGACATTTCACAAAATGCATGAATCACTGCCAACACACACTTAAAAATAACACAAGACAATGATTTTCTATGTAAAACAGCAGATGTTGAGTCCCTTGACATGTTGTGCTTTGGGTAATTGACACTTGAACAATTTTCCCTTGTCTATATGTAGATATATCTTTATAACATCTCCTGATTTCTTAAGACAAGCAACATATCCAAAACCAAAAAAAAAAAAGATATTAGAAGTTTGACTAAAGGAGATACTGCCAGCCCAACTACAAGCAGATTAGCGGATAGAATTAGGGAACATATTTTAGCAATAACGAAGAAGGACAACAGCAATGCATTGGCTAGACACTCGCAGGCATGTCTGGAATTTAAGAAGTTCAGTTCACGGTAATGGAAAAGGTTAATAGGGAAAGGTTTACTGATAAGTCTAATGCATATTTACAGTATCTAGAACTCAAATGGCAGATCTTTTAAGAGCAGATATTTTACTTGGAATTAATGAAAAAAATATCTATAAAGTGCTTCTTAAAATTCAAGAACATTTAAACAGCAATTTGTTTATGTGCTTTTTATGTGTATTTCATACAAAAAGTTTGTTGAATGACTTTTTAAAGTTGCATAATATTTTTTTTGTAAAAAGAACAAGTGACTAGCTTAGAATTTATGTACTTCATTTTACTCTTTAATTGATGGTAGAATGTTATTGGTTGGTTTGTTAATTAATCAGTTAAGGTATTATTATAAAAGGGAGTTGTACTTTTGATCAGGGCTTCTTATGATGTTCTGAGGAATAAAAGAACAAAAGTGCTTAAATTACTTCTTGTGCCCATTTGCCATTTTTTCTTTAGTATATAACAGGTTCTAATACTGAATGCTGAATGGAGAAACCATGAGGTTTATAAATGATGAAAATAATATATGATACACAGAAGAGTGACAAAATTAACTTTAAGTGTTTTTTTTTTTTTTTGCAAGGGATGGTACCACCTCTGTACTTTTCAAACATGGGAAGAGCAGAAAAGCCCTCTCAAATATTAATATACAAACTCCTAGAGCTAGAAGAAGAAAGACATTTCCCAAAATACATGAATCACTGCCAACACACACTTAAAAATAACACTGACATTGACTTTCTATGTAAAACAACAGATGATGAATCCTTTGACATGTTGTGCTTTGGGTAATTGACACTTAAGGAATTTTCCCTTGTCTATATGTAGATATATCATTATAACATTTCCTGATTTCTTAAGACAAGCAACATATTCCAAACCAAAAAAAAAAATATTAGAAGTGTGACGAAAGGAGATACTGACAGCCCAGCTACCTGGAATTTTGCAAATAATTATATGTCATTGATGAATATTGAAATGATTTATACAAGATGCTTGTGCTACGGATGTATTAGAACTATATGTCATGTGTATATTGAGATGCTTGTACAGATGCATGTGTTGAAAAGGGTATTTGCAGAGTGCTGTTTGTAATTTAGCCACAGTGTGTTCTGCTGGAAGAGAAAGGCACATGCACTATTGTAACTGTTTAAATGTATATATTTTAACAGTGGAAACTCAAATACAGGAGGTAAACTTCAGAAAAATAACTGAAATTAAATTACTTTATGGCTAGGCCATAAAAGATGGTGGGCAGGATTCACGAAGTTTTGCACGGAGTCTGAGAGTAGTGTAAGACTCCATGCAGCCTTCGCGATCCAGAAACAGCCCAAAGTCCTTGTAAGAGACAAGCTAAAACATCTCTTACCCGGAGTGGGCGTGGATAAGCTAATCACCTCACTTGCAGCTGAATAGCATGCAAATGAGGATGATTAGCGATCCAGGAAGCCCAGAGCAGCCCGTTTAAGAGCCGTTTTAGCTGCAGAAATGTACTCAGTTGACAACTGAGTACGTTTCTGCAGAAACCATAATGGAGCCATGTCAGCTCCAAATAAAGGGTGCATATGTGTCAGGCAGCATGCCAATGGCCAAATATGTGGCCATTGGCAAGGTAACCTGATGCAAATATATTAAAAATATAATTTTTTTTTTCGGCGATTGCCGATGTTTAAACCCAGCGCAACCCCGCGCAAACGGGCTGTGCTGTATAAAACATAAAAACGAAGGTTATAAACCCACAAATGTGGGTTTTATGCAATACATGGAATGTCAATGCAGGGACCAGCAGACCAAAACCAACATGGCCACCGTGTAGTAGTTGCTAAGGGGGGAAACTGAGTCTAAGAGATGTAACTAAGCATTAGTAGGCAATCTGATGCAAATGAGTGTTAGGATACTGAATTCCACTGTCACATAGCAAATGAGCACAGTCTGAGTAGTGTAAGAGTTACAGAAGGGGGAGAAACAGAGTAGGAGATAGGTGACATCACGGGGGGAATGGTAGAAAGAAATGCAGTTCATTGGAGGTCAGAGTTACATGACAGATGTCAGACAGATATCATGGAAAGAGGTGTGCCACTAGATAAGCATGAGAAAGTCAAGAAATGGAAGGTGTACACTGTTGCCTACACCAAAGTTTCTTGCTGGGCGTGCATGCACACGTGTGCACGCCATGAAGCGCGAGTAAGGCAGTGTGCGCACGTGTAAGGCAGACTGAGCATGTGGGAGCATGTTGGGAGATGTTTAACACTGTTTGCGCGGGTGTGCACGTGTTTTAATCCGAATAAGCAGATTCTGAACCGTGTAAGCATGTGTGCGCGCGTGTAAGCCACTGTGAGCGTGTTTCTGCTGGTTTGCACACGGCTCCTCCCTGAGGAAACAGAGAGGAAAAAGGAAGCAACAGATTTAGTAGGAAGCTAGCAGGGAATACTGCTGGAGATAGCAGATGAAAACAATTAGAAGCAGGCAATTACACAGGCAGAATAGTAGCCCAGGCCAGCACTTAAAACTCTGCAAACAGCAGTGCAGGATGTTTCTCTCAAGAGACACTGCAAGACAGGAGTAAGTTATTAGAAGTGAAAACTGAAAAAGCTGAACTCACAGCAGAAATGTTAGGGGCTGCCATAGCTGTCATAATGAGACATATGCGACTTGCTGAGGGTGGTGACAATGCAGATGGTGCTAGACAACCCACAGTGAGGAGACGGAGAAGAGTGTACAGGCCCAGGGTCACCTATCATGGGTTACATGAGCTGGAGATAGTAGAGTGCTATAGAGTGGACAGAGACCTCCTGCAGGATATAGTGGAGCTGTGCAGGCCACGCCTCACACACAGAACCAACAGAGGGGAACCCATCCCAGTGAAAACCAAGGTATGTGTTGGCCTAAGAATGCTAGCAACAGGTACCTTCCAGAGACCAACTGGTGATATGATGGGGATATTACAGGCATCAGCCTCCAGGGTACTGCACCAGTTCCTGGATGCCATGTCAGCACATGTCAGTGATCATGTATATTTCCCCAATGCCCGTGAGGTATTGGCCAGCAATATGCGTCTCTTCCAGCAAATAGCGGAATACCCTGAGGTAGTGGGTGCAATAGACTGCACGCACATATGCATCAAAGTACCAGCCGGTGAGCAGGGTAGGGCATACATCAACCACAAGGGCTTCCCCTCCATCAACTGCCAGGTCGTGTGTGATGCCCAGGGCATAATAATGAACGTGTGTGCTGGCTGTCCTGGGAGCTACCATGATTCCCACATCTGGCATTTGACGCAGCTGTACCAGACATTTGCCAATGGGGACATCCCACACGGACACCTAGTGGGGGATGCAGGTTATGCACTGGAGCCGTGGCTGATGACACCAATCAGAAACGCACACACACCTGAACAGGAACACCATAATGAGGCACACGCACAAACACGTAATGTAATAGAGCATGTGTTTGGGCTGCTCAAGTTACGGTTCCGGTGTCTGGACACATCTGGTGGAGCCTTGCAGTACACACCAACTACATGTACCCAAATTGTCATGGTATGTGCTATGCTACATAATATGATCTTGCGAAAACAGCTGCAGCAGGACCAGCATAGGGCCGGGCCAAACAGCCCCCCACCATTGCCAAGGCCATCACAGGCAGAGCATGACTCAGAGGAGGAACAACCTGAGCCTGCCCCAGTAGGCAGAAGGAGGCATGCCCAGTATGCCCTGGCCTTGGCAAAGAGGCAACGCATAGCACATACACTGGCTCAGTAGGAACCATGGGAATGATACCCGCTCTGACTCACTCAAATAATAACATGGATGCCTACAATGACATGACCTGCTCACAAACATGTACAGGGAAGTGTAATATGCGCATCCGACAGAGGCAGCCCTGCAGCACCACCTGAGGCATGAATGCCATGTGTTAAGTAATGTAACACCATGTACTATATGCACACCTGAGGACCCTGACTAACATCCTACCCTCACCAAGCATCATGCCACAATATGACAATGAGATGATCAAGTGCAATAATTGACTGAAGTATCGCAGTTAGTCAAAGGGGATCCAATGTGTGCCAGTCTGGGATGACATGCTGAGCATGACATGATGCTCCACCTGCTAGGACTGGCGTGCACCTATCAGTGCAGGCCGTATGGATACTGGCAAAGGCTGTTGTTACCCACAGTGTGCCCTGAATATGTAAGGCTCAAAACACAAACCTATCTCCATAGGTATCAGAAGGGATAAGAATAAGATAAGGGATAAGTCGAAACAGCAAGATGCATGCAGTCTAAACTCACCCAGTATGGAGAATGTTGATATCTGTGCTGTAACAGAAAACTGAGTCAAGGCTCACAACAGCACCCTAACACTACCAGGTTACACCTCATGCTGTGCTGTACAGCCTCAAAACATGGAACAAGCTACAAAAGGAGGGTGACTAGCAAGAATTGTCAAGGATAACCACACCCCCATGTTGGTACCACAACAACAAGCAGCATGGACTAGCCATGGTCAAGTAACAGTGGCTAAAACTGCCCCCCAGATTATAGCCTGCTACAGACTACTGTCCCAACACCAGGAACTGCACCTGGCCTATGCTGGAATACATGAATATATTAAGTCCTCCAAGCCACATTATATTGGGTGACTGAAAATACCCAGACATAGACTGGGAGCATTATACTAGCTCCAACAGTGTAGGACAAAACTTCATAGAATCCATAAACCAAAAGGCCCAGGAACAATGTACCACTCCCACAAGAGGGGTAAGCATACTGGATGTGATAATCAGCAACATGGGTACTGGATGGCAAGATGAGAAGTGTATTGCTCACTGGTAAAACCAGACCATAGAGTAATCACACTGGATATGCAAATCCTGACCACAGTCCCTGGCCAGAAAACCACAGTGGAAAACATGTGTAAAGCAATATTTGCACTCCTCCAAACTGATGTGGAATCCATTAAAGGTCCTGTGCAGGTGCAAAATATGGGCCACACCTCAGAACCTGTAATACAGCCATTCCATGAACACTGCCAGAAATGCTTGGATTATGCAATCCTAAATTAAAACAAGACACAATGCCATACACGCAGGCATCTGGCATGGTGGACACCAGCCATAACCAAACCATGCAAGAGAATGAGGAAGCTACTACAGGATAGAACAAACATAAACAATGAAGTAATTACTGATCAGTAGTATGGCAATAAAATATGCCCACACATACAATCCACTAAATCCAGCCACAACAAGTTGAATCTGTGAATCCTGAGGCAATGTTACACCTGCCCCAAGTACACAGACAACCCCCAACTCCACCCAAGAAATACAAATATATGTGAGAGATGCAACCATCTATCCAAACTGGAGGCTGAGCTCCCTCAACTCAGTACTCCCAAAACTAGTCAGGAGGAGAAGGTAACCACACACACCACAAACACAGTCCCACATAGACCTATCACAACTGCAAACCAAAGACATAAACACAATAAAACATTCCCGGTGGCACAAATTACAAACACAGCACACCAACAGAGGCCTCTAAAGCAGACACCCAATCAAACAACCTCCAAACATAGCACATGCAACACAAACAGTCACAGGCCAGAAGGAGAAACAACATGCCTGATACAGTTGTAATAGGTGACTCCATAGTCAGACACACTGCTGTCCCACACACCAGACTGAACAAGGGAAAGGGTACAGTAAGCTGCCTGTAGGCTGCCACAATATGCCACATAACAGAAGTATGCAGGTCACTCCAAAGCAAGTAGAAATATGATGCAGTCATAGTCCATGCTGGTGTGAATGACCTGAGATGTACCTCCCTAGACTACATGAAAAGAGACATAGATGAGCTCTCTGATTATATAGTCCAGGCCGGTATGACACTCACCGTTTGCAGCATCCTACCCTTACCAAGAATAGTGCCACAGTACAAACACAGAATGATCAGTCATAGCAAGTGGCACACTTACTGGTGTCATTCCAATGGGATCCAATGTCTGTCTGCTTGGGATGTCATTTTGTCATCTTGGTTTTGGTTTTATTGGCTAAAATTAAAAGAATTTAATTAATTATTCTTGGCTGTGCTCAGTGGCTTGGAATTTACTGTTCTTGGTTCCGGTCTTTTTGAAGATTGTTTTGTGCTTGGGATGTCATGCTTGACAAGCCACGCAGCTGTTCTTGGGATGGCTTGCACCTGTTACCCCTGGGCGTCTGGATATTGGATAAGGCCTTTGCCACCTCCATAGAGCCTTTTGTAGGCAAGGCTGAAAAGACTAGCCCACCACCCTAGAAAACATAAGTGGAAAGAAACATAAGGGTAATGCTGACCAATGCCAGATGTGTAAACCCCAATATGCATGCTCCCAAGGCCATCCCCAGTATGGAGAACATCGATGTCTGTGCAGTGACAGAAACCTGCTGCAAGCCTCCTGACAGCACACCAGCACTACCAGGTAATACCACATATCATGTGTCATGGCCCCAAAACCTCGAACAAAACATAAAAGGAGGGTGAGTATCCATATTCAGCACAGACACCCATATGTCCAGGTAACTGACAATGCACAAGGCATTGGAGTCCACCCATGTGCAACTAACTGTAGGCAAGACTGCTGTACAGTCTGTAGCATGCTACAGACCACACTCTCACACACAGGAACCCCACCTGCCGTCCTGAAGACACTGGACAGTATGAATGTCCCACCAAATACCAAACAAGGTACCACAAATTACCACATAGGTGGTAAACCATTATGTATGGAAGGAGTAATCAGGGACCTAGGGACACAAGTGGACAGTAACCTGTTATGTGACACTCACATTGCCAATGTGGCTAGGAAGACTGTCTACATTTGACACCATATCAGGAAAGGATTCACATCTACGTCAACAGAGGTCATTGTGCCCCTATACTGTTCTCTTATCACACCCATAATCTAGTACAATGCCTCATATGGGATGTACCTTACCTGACACCTGCAGCAGTTAGAAAGACCTCAAAGGTACCTCACCAAGAGGATAAAGGGTCTCAAATATATGTCATATGCTGCCTGGCTGTAGACACCCCAGCTGAATGCAGTCACATACTGCCTACACAGAGGCATTGCATTCCTGTTGTAGAAGGCCATGCCCAACACAGGAGTAATGGACATGCTCCACCCCAGAAAACTCAAAGCCATCGGAGCTGTGAGAGTGAGAGATGTCAACCTCAACAAATAATGAAATAGGATGTGCTGGTGGGAAAGATACATAATCCAGAGGCTCCCCACACCCTGGACCAGAATCCCACTCCATGTTAGGCAGAGCCCCTCACTGACACTCTTCAACAGGAATCTTGCCAAGTGGATGGATGATTGTAGAGTTACACTGGGGGTCTTCACTGTGTCATGTCCAGACAGAGGCACAGCAAAGCAAATCATAAATGCCATAATATTCACATAGCAAGGGGTGGCAAAAGCCACACACACTCTGGCTAGGCTAACAAATGCCCTAGGGTGGATAGCCTAGTATGAACCTATGAACCTATGAAGATACAAATTGTACAGGACACTAAGGATAATCCCAAGGCTTTCACAACTGATGGTAGGAACCATGTTGGGAATTCACAGATATGCTCTGAATCACACAAATATCACAAACACACACACGTATTGCCAACATATATCCTGACAGGTGCAGTGCAAACCCCCCCCCAGAATGCAGAATATCTATCCCAGCAGACTGCTGCCCCCTGACATTGCAGATGCTGAGGTAACAGCCAGCATCTACAAAGCAAAACACACAGCAGCAATGGTATGAGATGGTGTCCTGGGTTGAGTCCAACATGGACTCCAAGATGAATGGAATGCCAAATCACACTACTGCTCAATGTCAGCCTTACCACAGAATATGTACCCAAAGAGCAGTGTACAACAACAGTGGTCCTTCTCAACAAAGGTGTTGCCTGAATGGATACTGAAAACTACTACCCCAGAATCCTGAGAAGCTTGGTCTGCACAGCTATGGAAAGGATCCGCATGTACCACAGACATAAAGATATTGGGGATCTATTGACACCGGACCCTACCCAGTATGGCTTTCTTAAGTGCAGATCCTACCCCTAAACATGTTTGACTCAATTGAAACAGTCATTAAGGTCATTGATGAGGGCAATGTGGTCCACACAGCGTAGCTGGACCTTGCAAAGGCTTCTATACAATACCCTACGTGTTCATTATAGATAAGCTCACCAGCTTAAATATAAACCCCTATGTCAGTAGAGGGGTTGCAAACCAGACCAAGGGCAGAACAGACATGGTCAGACATGCTGCAGCCATGTCAGACTACAAACCAGATATAACTGGCATCCCACAAGGCTTGGTCCTGGGATCTCCCTCGTCTGGTATATATGTCCCATAGGTACAGGCAAACATGGAAGGACTGTGTCTGAACATGTTTGCAGAGGACTACAAACTGCTCACCATATATGATCCACCAGCTGACACAAGCATCCCACAAAAGGGCCACATAGAAACAGACAACTGGTGCCATAGCCATGTCAGCAAGCTAATTGCAGAAAAGTGTATAGTCAACCCTCGTGGATATACAGTAAGTGCCCACCAATTACCACATAGGTGTTAACCCATTACATAGTTAACATGTAATGAGAGACCTGGCGACACAAGGTGATAGATATCCTGCATTGGACAAACATGTGCTGTAGTGTTTACAGAAACATACCATATACCCACCTAATCATGAAGGTTGTCAGATCTAGATAAGGGGAGGTCATTGTGGCTCTGCAGTCATCCTTCATCAGCGGTACAATTGACTACAATAGCCCCTGTGGGATGTACCTCAGCAGACACCTCCATCAACCGTAAAGTCCCCAACAGTACCTCACCAGGAGTATCAAAGAGCTTGCACAGATGCCATGTGTTGCCTGTGTTGCTGGTATCAATAAACATGCTGCACCTTGTACAATCTGAATGGCAGTGAGCTATGCACATGAGAGACCTGAACCCCAGCACTGACTTACATAGGACAAGCTGTACTGCATGATCCATAACACAGAAGCCACCCCACCCATGAGTGAACTCCCAGTACAGGCTACCCATAGAGTCACTTATCAATTTTCCTCAATAGGAATCTTGATGAGTGGATGGGAGATGGTAGCTTTATCCTGGGTATCACTGTCATGTCACAGGTAGACAGATGCACAGTATACTAACCATGACATATGTCATGGCAAACTCCACTTACAATGTGTGTTGAAGGACAAACACACTCTCCAACTAGCATTAGACATGGACTAGGGCACATCGCTAGTGTTTGCAAATGTACACCTATGTTGTGGAATACACTACCAATGTTGGACAAGCCTGGTTTAAGTAGTTCACATCTGAACAGAATGCAACATGGTCAGATGTAAACAACTGGCCCCTAACCAGGCTGTTGTGCTCACTATCGAAATGTAAAGCAGTGATAGCACTAAAGCCTAGGATACTGTCCACCACAGTCAAAGTACTACTAGTACACTATACAGTACTACAGTGTTAGGTCAGTGTGAAAGGATGTTGACAACTGTATGCAAAGTATCCCATGCAAACACTGCAGGCACAGTATAATCCTGTTGTGTTCACACACAAAGCAGTTGTACAGTAACTACAAAACATGACACACAACACATAACACACAACCATAAACGGGTGATATTTGTTGAAGTTCAAACTCATCCACAAATGTGGTGGGCTGCAGAGTTCAACATATGGAATGCTCACACTGGGCATGCTCACACACTTTGATAAATGAGATATATGTCAGACAACATGCCATGGGAAGGCTGAACTGGGCATGCTCACACACTTAGGCCAAATCTCAGTTTAGCAGTTGGCCACACATATCTGGTATTTTTATGTGTTATTCCAGGAACCAACCACATTACAGCAGTCTGCTCAGTGCACATAGTTAAATGACTACAGAGACATACGTGATATAGTGGATCCCTCCCATATGCAAACATCTTCCACAGATGCACAAGTTGTTCATACAAACAGGGAATGCTATGGCAATAAAGATGTGCAAACAGTCTATCAGCAACAAATAATGTGCATTTGACAATTAAACATATGGGTGTAGAGGTCAACACTAGGCTGTTTGCCCTAGGGAATGACAGCTTAGCCAGAGTGTGCTTGGCGTCTGCCTCCCCACAGGATGCACATTCCCCTTTCTAAACACCGATGATGTCAGCACCCTATAAGTACAGCAGGAGAAAAGAAACCTCCCAGTAATGTGAATAGCGCGCTCTGTCTAATGCGTCTGTCACAAGTGTCATAACATAGTTAAGTAGGGGTTTGAATCCTGCAAATGCTCCGTGAGTGTGGTTGGTGTGTGGGAGAGAAATGTCCCTTTTGGCAACTGGGAAAACACACTACAGGATGCACATTCCCCTTTCTAAACAATGATGATGTCAGCACTCTATAAGTATAGCAGGAGAAGGGAAACCTCCCAATAATGCAAATAGCGAGCTCCGCTAATCTGTCCGTCTCAAATGTCATAACATAGTTAGGTAGGAGTTTGAATCCTGTGAATGGCAAGTTTGGCTGAGGGGGATTCATGTGTGTGAGGGAAATGTCCCTTTTGGCAACTAGGAGAACAGACTACAGGATGCACATTCCCCTTTCTAAACACCGATGATGTCAGCACTCTATAAGTATAGCAGGAGAAGAAAAACCTCCCAGTAATGCAAATAGCGCACTCTGCTAATGCATCCGTCTCAAGTGTCATAACATAGTTAGGTAGGGGTTTGAATCCTGCAAACGGCAAGTGTGTCTGTTTAGCTGAGGGGGGTTAGTGTGTGTGTACAATTGTATATGAGAAAAATGTCTCTTCTGGCAACTAGGAGAACAGACTACAGGATGCACATTTCCATTTCTAAACACTGATGATGTCAGCACCCTATAAGTACAGCAAGAGAAAGCAAACCTCCCAATAATGCAAATAGCACACTCTACTAATGTGTCTGTTTCAAGTGTCATAACCTAGTCAGATAGGGGTTAGAATCCTGCAAATTGCAAGTGTGTTTTTTGGCTGAGGGGGGTTAGTGTGTGTGAGGAAAATGTCCCTTTTGGCAACTAGGTGAACAGACTACAGGATGCACATTCCCCTTTCTAAACACCGATGATGTCAGCACTCTATAAGTATTGCAGGAGAAGGAAAACCTCTCAGTAATGCAAATAGCGCACTCCGCTAATGTGTCCTTCTCAAGTGTCATAACATAGTTAGGTAGGGGTTTGAGTCCTGCAAATGACAAGTGTGTGTGTTTGGCTGAGGGGGGTTAGTGTGTCTACAATTGTGTATAAAGGAAATCCTTTTGGCAACTTGGAGAACAGACTACAGGATGCACATTTCCCTTTCTAAACACTGATGATGTCAGCACCCTATAAGTATAGCAAGAGAAGGGAAACCACCCAGAAATGCAAATAGCACACTCAGCTAATGTGTCTGTCTCAAGTGTCATAACATAGTCAGAGAGGGGTTTGAATCCTGCAAATGACAAGTGTGTGTTTTTGGCTGAGGGGGGTTAGTGTGTGTGAGGGAAATGTCCCTTTTGGCAACTAGGTGAACAGACTACAGGATGCACATTTCCCTTTCTAAACACTGTTCAGCTGAAGGCCATGGCTCTGGCACAAGTTGTCTGTTTCTATGATACCCCTTTGGAAGATGCTTGTGTCGGCTGGAGAGTCGATTATGGTGGCCAGTTCGCAGTCATCTGCATATTTGATCAGCCACAGTCCGTCCGTGTTGGCCTGTACCTCCAATAAATATATACCAAACAAGAGAGGTCCCAGGATTAAGCCTTGTGGGACACAACTCGTAACTGGTTTGGAGTCTGGCATAGCTCCAGCAATTCTAACCATGTGGGTTCTGTCCTTGAGCCAGTGTGCAATCCATCTAGTGACATAGGGGCTTATATTTAAGCTGGTGAGCTTCTCTAGAATGCCCAAGTGGGGTATTGTTGTGAAGGCTTTTGCGAGGTCCAGGTAGACTGTGTGAACCACCTTCCCCTCATCAATGGCCTTGGTGACTGCTTCAAAGAAATCAACCAGGTTAAACCTGGTAGTGCTGGTGTGCTCTCAGTAGCCCTGAACCAGGCATCTGTTACTGCACAGATATCGATGTTCTCCATGCCAAGGAGAGTTTTGGGTGCATGCATCTGGAGGTTTAGACTTCTGGCGTTGGGTAGCATTACTCTTAGTTTCTTATCCCTTGTGATACCTATGAAGGTGGGTTTGTCATTTGAGCCTTGCCTAACATAGGCACTATGGGGGTAGCAAGAGCTTTTGCCAATATCTGAAAGCCCAGGAGTGACAGGTGCAGGCCGTCCCTAGTGAAGCAGGTAGTTCAACAGAAGATGAATATGTGAAGGTGTAGTGCCTGTGATTAGTTAGCAGTAGCATATATGACTGCTCACGTGGACACATGCCAGGTAAGTCATATGCACTGTGTCACAGGCAATGTACATGTGAACAGGACAAACAGTGACATCCTGTCAAGTGGTACATGGACATACATATAGTAAGCTATGCAGATGGCGCTAGGAGTCCACAGAAGCTCTATAATTATGCATTGCAGATGTGATCAGTATTCCAGGGTAATTGCAAGCAAACATGCATGCAAACAAAGCTACAGTAAACAGGGCTGCATGTAGTCCATTGTACAACAAACAAGCTGTACCACTTCCAGTAGGTAACACTGCAAATATGCAGGCACTATGCACATGTACATGGAAATACACGGGTCAGATGGCTAGGGTCCAGTCTCAGCGCACACAAGTGTACAGACCATGTACTGTCAGGATGTACAATAACTGGATGGAAACCCATGTGTTCATACCTGCAGTAATACACATGTCAAATAACAGACACTGAGCCTTCACTCAGTGTTTCCATACTTAGTAGGATGTATGCTACCTGGCCTGCCACCACAGTATCCCTGACATATATGGGGACTTTCCCTCCTGTGACAGTTAGTTTTGTGTGTTGGGGCTGTCTAGCATGGTATGAGATGTGAGCTTGCAGTGCTAGGGTGCTCCTGTGTGTCCTGTACCAGTCGTGTAGTACTGCACACATATCAACATCCTCAAACATCTGCATTGCAGAGTCCAGTGTGGGCAACATGCCACTTGCAGTTTACATGTCCATCATTGCGTATTACTACATTCATTACCTTATCCCCTGTGCTACCTATGTATGTAGCCTTCTGTTGACATCATTACCACCAGTATGCCAACATGTGCAGATGATACACTATGGTACTTACCATGGGTGTAGACAACAGTACATGACAATCACACACTTACTGCATCAGGCATGCTGTGATATACCCACAATTAATTCAGCACACAGTACAGTTAACAACATGATACTATTACTACACATCTATGTGGTCACCCTGTGCATCAGCAACATGTTAACCTATACCTGCACAGTTGTTACAGATTGCAGGAGGTGGCACAGTTTCATCATATGCACAGGGTGTGAACTTGGTATGCCTGAGTCAGCCACCGATACCACCAATTGACATGTATGTGTATGTGTGTTGGTGAGGGACAGCAGTAGAAGGTGGGGCAATGTTGATGCAGTGTGTGCATGTATGTGGTAGCCCTAGGTGTTGTCAATTTGCATGTGTGTATGGATGCACACAGTTCCACCTCATGGCTGCCATATACTGGTGTTTGTCGACAGCCACAGACTGTACCTGCCAGGTCATACAGATCAGTGTCTCTGGCCACGGACATGGTACCTCTGCCTTGCAGGGGTGCTACGGACCGTATCCGGTACCAACCCAGACTGGGTACTGTCATCAGAAGCAGGTGTTCTTTGACTGGACACAGATTCCTGTCGGGCCTGGCCAGAGCCATGTGCATGTGGTCTCCTGGGGCAGTCTGATGACAGCACAGACCCAGCATTTACTGGGGCTGCTGCTGGCACTACGGGGGCGGCCGTGGCTCTGTTGTCGTCCGCGACGACTGCCAGCTGCTGCTGTTGCTGGCATACGGCCATGTCGACGCCTCAACCGCCCACCATCACCCTGTCTCATGGACATGTAGTTGTGGAACCGGTCTAATATGTCCCCACAATGTCTGTCTATGACATTGGTGAAATCACGGATGGCAGCCACAATGTCACGCATACTGTCAGTCATGGCTGTGCGACATGCTGTCAGCTCCCTCAGACCCTGTCTGGTGTACTGTTCCATACGTGACTGTGCCTGTATGACAGCCTGAAACATAGCTGAGGTTGTAAGACCTCTGTGGGCACGTCTGACAGGGGCAGTATGCCCATGGATGCTCCCACGAGAACCCCTGGATATCTGTCTGTGTGGTACCATCTCTGGGCCATGCCCATGGCTGCTGTGTGGGGAGGCATGTGCCACAGATACCACATTACCCTGGTCAATGCCCACTGTATGCTGTCCATCACCTAGGGACATTGGTGACAAAGGGTGTATTGGCAGGATAACTGTGCGCATTGATGGGTCGACAGCTGTGTACTGTCAATCGGCTGACCAATGGTGGACCCTGGCATACCTTCCTGTGCCATTACACAGATGTCATCATTATCAGTACCCACAGCACCTGATTCAGGTTCCCTGCTACATGACACCAGAGCAGCACCAGAACCTGTGGGAGGGAAACAGGAAACACAGTTTACAATGTCTACACATTACCAGTGATGCACACATGCACACATGCACACATGCACAGGTGCACAGGTGCACACATGCACACATGCACAGGTGCACACATGCACACATGCACAGGTGCACACATGTACACATGCACCGGTGCACACATGCACACATGTGCACATGCACACATGCACAGGTGCACACATGCACACATGCACACATGCACACATGCACACATGCACAGGTGCACACATGCACGCATGCACAGGCGCACACATGCACAGGTGCACACATGCACACATACACAGGTGCACGCATGTATGCATGCACACATGCACACATGCACACATGCACAGGTGCACACATGTACACATGCACACATGCACACATGCACACATGCACAGTTGCACACATGCACACATGAACACATGCACAGGTGCACACATGCACACATGCACAGGTGCACACATGTACACATGCACACATGCACACATGCACAGGTGCACACATGTACACATGCACACATGCACAGGTGCACACATGCACACATGCACAGGTGCACACATGCACAGGTGCACACATGCACACATGCACACGTGCACACATGCACAGGTGCACAGATGCACAGATGCACACATGCACACATGCACACATGCACACAGTTTCACACAATTGTACAGTACTCAGTATACGTGATATCAACACAGAGACACAGACACACCTACATTCATACAAAGAGCACTACTAAGTGAGCCAAATAGTACTATTACTATCAAGACTATTACAGGAATTGTTAATACACACTCACCAGCATGGATAGGCTGCATTGCTGTTATACCAGAGGGACCTGCAGACGTGAAGAAACTAATGTCAGTGGGCACAACTGTGCCATTGTTACTGAGTATGATACAGGTCAGTAGTACAACAGTCGCCCTTCACAGGTCAGCTGCTAATATTGAGGATATCACACTTGCACATTAAATACTATGGTGACAGCTACAAACCAAGGACACACCTCACACATGCATTAACTACCAGTGTACACAACAGTCAACTATACATATGGCATATTACCTGCATGTTCACTGTCTTGCTGCTGCGTGGCTCCAGCCTCCATCATAATGCATGTCTGCCGCTGTTGTTGTTGCTGGCGGACTGGAGGCACTACACTCATGAGTAGTCCTTCCAGTCTGGTGAGTGGGGATGTGTAGCCACCCCACCACCTCTGGTGACCTGTTGCCTGTGGATATCCAACGTACGCTGACAGACATGTCTGATTAAATCACTGCAGTGATGTCGTACCTGCTCATATGTCCTATTATGCGTGCCTATGTCATTTACCCGACGGACAAGGTCTTGCCACAGTGCAGCCCTCTCCTGCTGATTCTGGCTGGTGCGGGAAAAGAGTATTGCATAATCCTGCACCAGGCTCTGGTGTATCTCCTCATCCTCAGCTGTGGAGTAAGTGGGATTCCGCGGGTAGACCATGTACATGAGAAAGAAAATAACCTGATATCAGCAATATATGTCAGCAGAATTTGGCACACATACTACACATGCTACTCAACTGTTATGATACAACATATCTCACATATATAGCATCTGTCTGTCTATTGGTGGATACACATGTAAATGGCCAGGTATCAGTGCTCAGCCAGCAACTGTGCAACAGTACCTGGCACACTCCATACGACATACTACCAAACCCCAGAAGCCAGAACACTGATTCAGGTCAAGAGCACCTCCTCACTTTGGGGGTTTGTATCTAGGTACTGTATGGCCTACATCATCAACTACTGTGAGCTGACCACACACTGATTGCCCTGGATATACATATCCCACCTCCACCACCAGCACAAACGACTATAGTGAATATCATTACAGATGCAAACTTTACACTTTGTAACAGTGACATGGTATCCTTTCAGCCCACTGGGCCAGTGGCAGATACAACCCACAATGCTGACCCCTACACAATTGATTTCTACAGATATCTCCGAGAATGCATGGACCATGCAATCCCATATATGACCAAGACACTCTCCACAAAGGGACAGCATCCTGTCTGGTGGACCCCAGCCAAAGACAGATTATATTACAGAAGATGGAAACTACTGCAAGACAGAGCATAATTCCATAAAGGGAGGGCATGTCTGAGCAGCACTAGTAAGGATCTATTTTCCATCATACAAACATCCATGGGCAACTTTGAGAGGGAAATCAAGAGGGACACTACAGATAACCAGAAGGCCTTCTTCAGTTATGTTAGCAACCTGGTCAGAATCCATCCTCTATGCCCATAGTTAGTACACAACAACAAATATTTCACTGACACCACAGATATTGACAACATTGTGGCAGACAGGTTCAGTGCAGGTGTCACCCTGCCCTCTACCCCAAAATAAGACATAGTTATCCCAGCTGACTGTAACCTCCCTGTCATCACAGATGTCCAGGTGAGAGCCACCCTCAGGACAGCAGAATACGCAACATGAATCGGACCTAATGGTATCCCCAGTTGCATGCTACATAAACTCTGACAGGAGCTAAACACACATATAGAAGTGCTATGTAACACTAGCCTGACTACAGGATATGTACCTGTACACTGGCGCACAGCAGCAGTGGTTCCACTCCACGAGGGAGGCACCTCAACATACCAATACAATACAACACAATACATTACATTACAATACAATACTATACAATATGATATTGCCCCTGGGACTACAGCAGCGTACTGTTCTGCTACCCTGACCATTGTGACACATGTGGTGTGATGGTACCTGCTGCTGTCACACAGTTACACAGGGTGACTCATATGGCATATTACCTATATGACTAACATTCAGCAGGGGTATGTGTGACATGTACTCATAGGGAGTCTTGCTTCTTAACACTGTGTGGTTTATTGCAGGGTATGTCTTATCTGTGGGTAGGAAATTTTACCTCCACATGTGCACTCTATTGCAGTGGCACAGACGACACACAGCAGTCATTTAGGTTGTGGATGGTGTGAGGTGTTACTATGGTTGTTGGACATCTGTCATGGGTGTGACTTACATATGTAAGTCCGGGAGTGGTAACCTCTATGTGGGTAGTATATGTGTACTCTGTGGTGTTGTCAGTCACTGTGCATTGGTAATGTGTTTGAGTGCATTGAAACAGTGTTATACATGTCACTGTGTCCTTCTCCATATCTGTAGCTGTCATGTGAGGTCCATACCATGGCATCCATTATGTGGTGTGGAGGGGTACACCGGCCTACATGTCCATAGCTGACACACCATGTTCGCTGACACATACCATGTGCAGGTATTCCAGGGATAGTGTGCCACTGTGAATATCATTGGGGCCACTATTGTACACATTTATGACCCTGTTCACCCCTGACACATGCAGTGGTGGGCAGCCAATCACATATCTGGTGGTTACTGGTGTAGGTGATTTGAAATGTGGTATGGTACTCCGGTTTTGACACTGGTGTTCACTCCATGCCTTTGTCACCAGGCACCTGTTGCAATACAACTGTACACATGTTCCTCACTCAGAATTTATATACATCTCTCTCTCTCTCTCAATATATATATATATATATATATATATATATGTATATAGATATATCTATATATATATATATATATATATATATATATATATATATATACGTCTGTATACATATACACACACATATATATATTGATGTACATATATTGCTATAGATGTGGAGAGGGGGGAACAGAGGGGGTGAGAGTGACAGAGGGGGTGGGACAGGGTGTGTTGAAGGTCGTCATATACAGTCATACCTGTAGATAGTCAGATCAGTCTGTCTATGTATATGTATCTACATATATCTATATCTGTATGTGTGCATTACATATATATGTTTGTACAATATTCTATCTACATCTGTCTATGTATTCCTACATCTCTCTCTCTATGTATGTATACATATATGCATATCATATATATATATATATATATATATATATATATATATATATATATATATATATATACATACACATACATATGTTGACATACATACGTATCCATATGATAGACAGGTATATCAACATGTTTGTCTACCATACTGTATACACACACTAACATACTGCTAAACATAGATAACTGTGAAATCTACTTTGTACATGGCACTACAACCTACAATCAACCAACATTGATATGTGCACATAGATGTTCTCACATATAAATGTATGTACAGCCTTCACTGATAGTTGCTGTATGTCCCCTGCCCTTTACACATCTTCATATACATATGGATACAGACCAATGACACATATGGAGGGTTCACAGTATGTAGACCTTTATAGTATTACTTTACATTACCTGTGTTTGTCACAGCTGCTTGTGTTGCCGTCTGGTTCTCTGTCCTGCTGCTCCACTTCCCAGTTGTCAGCTTTCAGGTGGCTGTTGCTGAACAATTTGTTTGTGTCTGCTTAATTGCAATTTTCTCTGTCTCTATCTATGTCTATGTCTCTGTCTCTCTCTCTCTCTGTCTGTCTGTCTGTCTCTCACGTCCTTCTCAGGGTTCAATGAAAGTATTGCATGTGTGGACTGGGAGTACAGCATACTTTTGTAGGTATCTGCATATGCCCATGTGATAGCCTTTGCACCAATTGTTAGCCAGCATTTGCTAATTGCATGCAGCCAGTTGTGTACTGATTGCAGTTCTCACTGTGATTTCAGAACAGTGCTATAAAAAGGTATGTGAGATAGGCATAGCCCTTTCAGATTTTAAGGGCAGGGACCATGCTGTTATGCTGTGGACAATGTTCTGTGAGTGTAAAGGTTGGTATCTCTCTCATATTTCCAGGTGTGTTGTAGATTAACATTCCTCCATTCATTTCTCCAGTTTCCTGTACTAACTGTGTATGTACACTGACAACTACAACTACTACTACTGTTAATGTGTGTGTGTGTGCTTTCCTTTCACTTTTGCTTGCACTTTGTTGCTAAGGCTTCAATATTTGCCCTTTACAGTCACTACTTGTATGCCTGCTAGGTGTCCTGACTGTAGTGTGCTGCTGTAGCTTTCCTATTTTCCATGTACATTCACACCTTGGAATGCTTGCTATATCTGCTAGGGTGTTACAGCATGCAGTGTGGTCTGGCCATGGTGTGGGCCTTGACATCTATTAGGGTATTTGAGTATGCTGCTGAGCATGTCCCAGAGACTTTCAGGTTCATCTGTTATCTGCCTCATGGAATGGTAAATATCAGTGGGGTACACCTATTAAAATGTCTGGTATGCTGCAGTTGTGACTGGGGGTTATCATGAGCATATGTATTACTACAGTTTTTCTGCCATGCAAGTGGTGAATACTTTCAGGACTCCATAGTTACAATTGCATGTGTTACACCTTTCTGCCTACTGTTTGTACATTTCACATGGAGTCTGTGGGGCATCCCTGTAAGTCATTCACTGTTGCTATGTCTAGGCTCTTAACTATTCAAATATGGCGGTGTCAGACCCGTCATGTGTACAGATATTTGCAGGTTGTCCACATTTCTGCCTCATACTTTGGTCAATATCTCATGCACACCTTTTTCTGGCAAATCACTCTGGGCTCAAGTCAGAATATGGTGACAAACATTCAAGTTTCAGACTTCATACCCTTCCAAACATCCCATAAAATGCAGACCCTGTTACTCTCTGAACTGTCTGCGTTTGTTGTAACATTATTTGTAATGTGTCCCTGGTTTTGGGCCTTTGCTCCACATATTTTATTACTTGGTCCAGATGTGTTCCTGTAAGAGGTTGTGGGGTATGGGCAGTGATTATCCTGCTGTGAGTATGTGTGTGGCTTGCAAGGTGCTATAGTGACATTATTACCTACTAGCTACCAACTAGCATGGCTGTTTCTGTTCACACACTACTATTATGGAAATCCACTAGTTTTGATAGTAATTCTAAATGGCATGCTTTGTGTACTACACATCTATATTCCCTTTACATTAATTCCTACTATTACATGATATATTTATTTTAGCACTATGCTCTTGTATAAGAGTCATGGCTTAATGGTAAGTCATGCAGACTACTGGTTCCAAGGTCCTGGGTTCAGGACTGCCAGTGGGATTTTATTTAGCTTCTGAACTGACTACAAGACCTGTCAATCAAAGTGACTAAGGCACTTTTAAACAGTTGTAACTGGGTTAGCACTGGTTTGCGCGGAACTCACGCATGCACACTGGCGTTTAGCTCCGCGCACACAAGAGCACACCCGCTTACAACTGCTTAACGGTGCTTACTCTGGCGCACACCCGCACTATTTTCTTTGAAAGAAAAGAAAATGGGGAGACAGGAAAGTGGTGAAAAAGGGGTCACAAAGAGGGTAAGACAGTAGTGAAACAAGCTTGGGATGTGCAGGAGGGATGTAGGTAAGGCCCATAGCTGCCCATTTCTTCATCAGCAACAGCTATGCATATGTATTTAATTTGGTGTGACATTTGAAACCTTCCACCCCTGTGAGAGGTGTCAGGACAAGAGAACCACAAGTAAGTCGAATGAAGCTGTGAGCAAAACGCTGTAGCACAAATGCAAACTCCCAATAGGTTTGGAAATACAATTTAATAAACTTGAGCGCTTTCGGAAGGACCTGTGCCCCTCCTTCTTCAGAAGTAACAAACAAATAAATGAATACAAACAGACCTCCAGGCAGCAACCCACATTTAAAAACTCCAATCATTAATTAGTTAATGATGCTGTTAAGCAATTAAAACATACAAATATACTATCAAAAAATTCAAGTTTTTAAAAAAGAACATGTCTAAAAGGTAACTAACGTTACCAAGACTTTTCTACCTAATAATAACATTGTGGGAGTTTGCATTTGTGCTACAGCGTTTTGCTCACAGCTTCATTCGACTTACTTGTGGTTCTCTAGTTTGTTCAAAGTCCTTTTAGTGCAGAGGTGTCAGGACAACAATAATACTTGTTGTACAGCCAATTGTAATTGATAGGTTCCATGTCCATGACATGTGTGCGGAATGGGCAGCTATGTATGTGGTGTAATTTTTTTGTATGTACAGAGTGCCCTTTTTTTTTTTTTTCAGGTGAGAGTGGTATGTCAGGAGAAGGAAGTCGGTACAGCTGGGGAGGTAGGTTGGGTAGGTAAACAGACAAGACAAACAAGATGCATACAGGGGCGGTGTATGACACATGTGGGGGGGGGTTAAACAATTGACGGGGATGGAGGTTTGGATATCCAGAGCCCATGAGCCCACTGATGGCAACAGTGGAACTGATATCCCCACCCATAGGCAGTTGCCACTGTTCCTTCACTGCCCAAGACGGGGCTGTGCTGGGGGCTGTGTAGGCAGGGCAACAGGTATGCCCGTTAGTTGCACCACCCGTGCCTCAAGCTGGCGTAGGGGCTCGAGAACAGAGTCCCGAATCTCCCTACGCACCACAGTCCGGACGCTACGGAGGGTGAGTGGTGGTTCTCCTCTGGCCACACTTGCAGAGGGGGGGGCGAGCCCCATCCCCTGCAGCGCTTCCACCCACAGGTGGCACAGGGCCACTGGAGGAGGGTCCGGACTCGGCACTAGTGCCAGGTGCACTCGCCAGCTGAGGTGGGAGAGGTGGGTCCACTGGAACCCGCCTTCCCTGTCGTCCTATGTTTTGCATTATGTCATGACAGTTTGGATTAGTGACTTATAATACCATTCACAATTAGTTGTAACAGCATGCATTAGTATTCCCATTAGCCAAACACCCAGATATTCACACCATTGAACAGCGTGCATAACACATGCATAATTTTTACAGAAATAGACAGTCCAACAACATGCAGGGTTATTTGATGGCAACAAGCCATCAGGTGTGGATGTATGAACGGG
Organism: Protopterus annectens; assembly: GCF_019279795.1. Classification (NCBI taxonomy): domain Eukaryota; kingdom Metazoa; phylum Chordata; order Ceratodontiformes; family Protopteridae; genus Protopterus; species Protopterus annectens. The sequence goes on along the minus strand of NC_056736.1, from coordinate 204,598,907 downwards.
GCAGATGCATCAACGGACATGCAAATATATATGATCCAACAGGACAAACGTCCAGGGGTGTTAATTGTGATTGCACATACCATTTTCACGTGGAATGGGTTATATGTGGTTATAGGGTGGGGTAAAGAAAGTAATATTAACACCTTCGAATAACAATACATATGCTGTACATTTCTAATAGCTACAGTTATATAAACACTACTGTTCTAACTACAGTTTCCTATATGATAACTATTTCAACTTGGTGATAGGACTGTTACAGCAACAACAATATACATTTTATTGTTCTTCATACACATTCATATCTAGCTTTGTTCAGCTACATCATCCTGCTACATTTGCTTTATATAGCTGTAGACAAGTGTGGATGTTTGGTATATCAGACAATCATCCTATCTGCATATTGCAGACTGAGAGCAACATATCCAGATTTTGGGATACACATTCCAGATGCAGCAACACTTTGAACAGATTTCGCTGTTTGGTTTTGAATCTCACATGCATTTCATTCTGTCTTGACTGCAGTATACTTTATTCAGGGGTTATTACTACTGTACTGCTGGATTCATGACACTTTCTCACACTCTCTCACTTGCTTTCATTTTACTATTCAGGATGGTACTTACTTCTAGGCTTTATTGACATGTTTTACCTGTAGTTATTACAATCCTTTCCAGCAGTCTCACTTCTGTCATGTTTCAGTATTTCCACAGGGATATATTTCACACATGTGATTTCATCATCTTCTGCAGCTATACTTTTCAGCCTGCTGCAGGTTGTGTACTATTTTCTTACAGGTAGGACATTTTTATTTCAGAATATATGTCAGACAGTTTCATTTTTCGGTTTAACTTACAGGCTGAAACACACTTTTGTAATCAAGCAATACTTGCATATACTTTCACACTGTTACTTGCAGATTTTATTCCTTACTGACTACACTGCACTCTTTTGCTGACTGTCATACTTTTATATTTCTTTATAGTTACTGGTAGTGGATTACTGACCTGCCTGGTGGCGCAACCGCACCAGCCTATCACCATAGGCTCTGCGGTTCGCAGAACGGACACCTGCAGCTGTAATATAAATGAAGTAATATTGGAATACACATCTCCATAATATCAGCTAGTTTAATTTCTTACATACATAATTAAATGTTACTTACTCAGTAGTGGGGCGTTGGGTGTTTGCCAGGCCTCCTGGATCCAAAGGTTCAGTTGGTCCTGCTTGCGTCTCTTCAGGTCTGCATGGTGGTGACAGACCTGCTCACCAGTCCTTGGAATCCCTGTGGCACTGGTGAGATCATGAGCCAACCGGTCCCATGCCTCGACCCTGTATGCTCCCCAGAGGACCTGGCCCTGCATGAGTTGGGCCTCATGATTATGGACTAGGAGCCAGACCATGTACCTGGACTCCTCAACACCCCACCTCTGTGCTCGAAAGCAACTACCCTCTCCTACTCCTGTCATTCTGCCTGCAGGTCAGTTCTACAATCGTTTATGTTGTGTATTCCCACCTATGGGGCTTATATAGTCCGTTTTTCCCGCACATATCTGTGATTGGCCATTTTGGAATTGTATCAACTTCAGTAAACCTGCATTGTCATGCTCTAGTTTGTATTCATTCCTATATATTAGCTATTATTGCATTTAAAGGTACTGCTGTCATGGCTTAGTGGTTCTGCACCTTGACTATGTTGTATAGTATCCTGGGTTCAAACCTGGCCACTGCTTTTTATTTTTCATGACTGTCTAGACATGCTGAGGGGTGTGTCTGTGTAAAGGCAGTTTAGATACGGCTTGCTCAATGTTGCCCGTCGGTTAGCTTGTTTGCGCGATGTGCAGCTCTGCGCAAACGGGGTACGCTGCTTTAAGCCTCATTTGGCTATCGGTACCCATATTATGCTCAGCTCAGTTAGGGGCACATAGATTTAGTGTGTTAGACCACTGCTCAGCTACGGGCACTCATTTTGCACCAGTTAAACCACTGCTCATCTACGGGCAGATGCACTCACTCTGTTAAACTGTAGCTCAGCTATGAGCACATCTGGCATTTTTTATTCTTTTGTTAACTCACATTTCTTCAATATAAATGGGCTATTTCATTGCATTTTACATAAATTGTGGTTTTATGTGTACATATTTGTCAGGGACTTGTTTCCTGCTTATTTTGAAAAAAAAAATTTGGTGCTGTGGAGGCTTGAACCATGAATGCCTGCTCTTCAGCCAACACCTCTACCGCTACGCTATTGCTTCCTGGCTTATTTTGCATAATTAGTTCTTATATGCTTTCCCACTGACTGCTAACTGTAGCTGCGCTATGGACACGCCCGCGCAAATGAGCTCACTCACGGTTAAACATCTTTACAATTTAAAAAAAATATATAACATGTTCATTTATATATTTTATGTTCATAGTCTGTGGGGGCATGTGTTGTGTTGTGTTTATTCACATTTCCGTGGACTCTGTTGTGGGTGTTTACTTTGGGCACTTTTACACTTCTGGGGGCGTGTCCGCTTGCAGGGTTCGTCCTACGGACATGCCCCCTACTGTCTTACACGGACCGTGTTAGACTTAGGTGTGATTCAGCATGCTCTCATGAATATGCAAAGCATGCTGACATCACTCCGTTTAACTGCAGCCTCCGTGTAAGAGTTATAACTCTTACACAGAGGCTTTGTGAATCCTTGCCAGTATCTTTCAGTTTTCACTACAACAAGAGACAATATCTGTACTAGGAAACGTTCTCTATTGTCTTTATGGCAAATTAGTTACTAGTCTTGAAAGCATGCAGGAATGTAATTGTTTTATGACTTCCAGCATCTGGCAAAGATCTGAGGTCCATGTATTTTTACAGGCAGATGCTAAATACTGTCATCTTCCAGACGTAGGGGTGTCACTTGGGAACTAAGAGTCAGATGACAAGAAATGATGTCATTCTGCAAGCTATCCCAGCATTATTACTGTAGATATGAATGTGAGAAATGCCTTAGTGAGACAGAGCATTCTGCATTCTGTTTTGGACCTGACAGCAACTAGAAGATCCATTCACCACATCTGCCTTGCTCTAATAGTAAGTTACTAGGGAATACTAATTTTCTTAGATTCAGTCAGGAAT